>NC_068294.1:30367526-30708395 GCF_025860055.1 Xyrauchen texanus | reverse complement strand
TGGTGAGTACCTACCAACAGTGGTCCGAGGAGGGACAAACCAGTGACAGGGTGTTGGGTGCCAAAGGCTCATCGATGTGCAAGGGCAACAAAGGCTATACTGTCTGGTCCAAACAGGGAGTGTGATGCCATGGGTAAGTTTCTGCTGGGAAACCTGGCCATTCATGTGAATGTCAATTCGATATGTGCTACCTACCTAAACATCGTTGCTGAACAGGTACACCTCTTCATTGCAATGGAATACTCTGATGGCAGTGGCCTCTTTCAGCAGGATTATGCAAACTGCCACACTGGAAACATTGTTTGGGAATGGTTTTAGGAACATGATGAAGAGTTCAAGGTGTTACCCTGGCCTCCGAATTCCCCAGATCTCAATCCGATTGAGCGCCAACAAAGGAGGATTGAGATCCGGGGAATGGCAGAAATAAGGACCATCAGCATATTAGGCAGGTGGTCATAATGTTTGGGCTCATCTGTGTATACACAGTATATGTGTAATACATAATGGCAGATAAATCAGTTGGCCTACTTTTGATGTCACCATAAAAAGGCTAATTCAAATGACAGGTTATATAGGTTTCCACAATTAAACTGTTGACCAATGTCATGGCTAAAACTAAGATTGACCTTTAGTCAAATAAGAGAGTGCATTTATATTAAGTATGGGATTAACACACTTGGTACAGAGGTATGAAAATGCAGCCTTAAGGGTAATTTTAAAAAGATTATTTAAATATATTTCTTTTTTTACATATACTGTATACTAAAGCTGTCAAAGTTAACGTATTAACACATACAATTAATAAAAAAAAGTTGAATGCATAATTTTTTCTTAATAACAATTAACGCATTTACCGTTAATATAGCATAAACACTGGTTGGAAGGGCAGAAACTTTTCAATGTATCCGCCTGGAGTCATTACATTGATGCACCACAAACACACAGCAGTGATACAGTATCAGTGATAAAGTGATGGGGAAAGGAGCTTTTAACACTATTTGTTGTACAAAACAAGCCTAGATGGAACTTGTGACAAAGTTTTTTCCTATGTAAGGTGCATTTTAATTACCACAGAAGCACGCCAAATCTTAACTTTCACCAAAACACATTCCGAGACGTTTATGTCTGCAAGTGCTTTTCATGTGGAGTTCAAAACTGTGCTTGACACTGGCCCTGATGCAAATCTTTATTGCTTTAACAAAGTGGATTATCACAGTCTGCCGGCTGATTAATATTGTGGAGGATGAGAGTTAAAGAGATTTAATGCCCATTGCAATGAATATGCAACCTATGGGGGGAATTATTTCAATTTGTCAAACTCTAGATCTCAAATCTAGTGTTTGTACACAGCCCTTTCTCTGTAAATGTGACAAAAACAAAGTGGATCAGACCAGTGGTTATTGCATGTGCACAGGATGGGGGTGGGGGTAGAGCGAGAGGGAAATTAATTAGAGGAGCAATGGTAAATTTGGCTGATGCAAACTTTCTAAACTCCAAGGAGGACAAATGGCTGAGTAACAGACCAAGAGAAAAAGGTCAGACGAATATAAACTAAAAAAGAAGGATTATGATAAGTCGAGGATGGAGTTCCAAAGGAGTAGTGAAGTGAGGGGTGGGTTTGTTTTGGCTGTTGAGTTCCAATATCAACAGTGTTTTTCAGGAATAGCTGAGTGCACCTTTAACTCTGGTGAAATGTTATATGGGCAGGGTTAAGGAAGAACATGATGATGGTGCAGATTGACCAATCAATGGACCAATCAATGGGTGTCAACATGTGCAAAACAAATATTCAAGTTATAAACTCATCAAAATGTGTTTTCTTGTTTTTGGCTATTTCATTTTAAATGGAAAAACAAGCAGATATAAAGTAAATAGTTGTGACAAAGACAGATAACTGTGAATGTGATGAATGAGCGGTTTGTTGGTTATTTCATTCTGAAGAGAAAACTAATTCAACGGTACACTGACCAGACATTGAACAACCACATTTGATATCTGATATTCGTGAAGGGTTCATTGGAAAACTGCTGTGGTTGGTTTTCTCGTAAAACAACACAAAACTCCCTAAACACTAGTACAGAAAGCGAAATCAGAGGAAATCTTTCCTGACCAATGTCCACTCTCATGACGTCCCAAGCTACACTTCCCTAACCACTTGGAAATCCTGTATGTAAGGTTGACAACAAGCCTTTGAAATGGGTGCTGCTGTCCAAATTCAAAATATTGGAGGGTTGTCTGTCCCGCCCCAGACTCAAAGCTCATGCGGGTTGCCAGAATGTTGACATGCAAGTTAGCCAAATCAGCATCTGTTTGAAAGGATTTCTGGGCTTTAACCTGTCTCCATCTTCCAAAAGCATCTTCAATATTTATCCTTGTTTTAGTATGCCTCATGCTGTTTTTTTAGACGGATGGCAAGGCTTTTTAGGCATACCTGTCAACATTTGGGTACCAAAATCCGGGAGACATCTGAGGGGGGCTGGATGGATGGCAGAGGCAGGCTAAATACATACAGATTGTGCCATTGTGATTTAATGTGCTGAGTAACGTCATTTTCCCCACCATGTCCGATATTAAAATCAGTGTGACACACTTAAGGCGAGGGCATTGTCAATATGGCTTCGAGATATGAAATTAAATTCTTCCGTCCAGCTGTTGTTAAATTTACATGAATATACATATTATAATTGTTTTGCTGGTGCACCACCTGAGTCTTCTCCTCCCATCTATAACAGTGATGCTTGATTCCACTTCCCGCGTCTATACCTGCGCAGCTATGAACAGCGCAACTGGGTTGTAGGTTTCCAGGTTGAGGTCACAAATGCGGGTTGAAATTTGTATGATGTGTCGATTGTGTGAGTAGGATGCGTTTTATAACTGGACAACCTTGGAATAGTGTGATTATTCTTATAACGAGGTTTGGGCCATTGAAATAACGGGAGTTTCCCCGGAGAAATAACAAAACTGGAGGGGGGCGGGAGATGGGTGTGAAAAACGGGTGTGTTGACAGGTATATTTTTAGGTCTGGTGGAATCTGGTATCTGATCCAGTTCGTTTGCTGGCTTCCATGTCTGCAGCACGCAGTGTTGTTTGCCTGCAAACTTGTTCAAATCTGGCAACCTGGCTGTGAGTGTGGAGTAGGCGGGATCACACAGGCCAAAAAATAAACAGAAAGTAGTAGGGCCTACCTGCTGTACCATTGTTATCGGAGAAGCCAGTATTTCAACTTGGCATGTTTCCTAATTCTCTGATTACATATTATGATCATTTTATGATTTAGTACAGTAAAAATATTACATATAGCACCTTTAATGTTTACGAGACTAACTGCGACGGCACCCACTTACCATAATGTAATGTGACGGTTTTGCGAACGTCACATTACGTAATTAATATTCATAAACCAAACCTTCACCATAGTATCTATCGATTCTAGGCTAGACGGTCGGTCGCCTAGGCTTTATAAATGGCTGCCTAAAAGCTTCTGAGGTGCATTTACTCCTGCACTTGCTTACAGCCAGAAATCGAGTGCAGTCCGCAGTTTCTGACGGATTGAAATTTATTTTCAGCAAATAAATCTATTTTCGGACCTAAGGTAATCAGGCGTAGAGGTCGTTTTTGCATGTATTGCCCTCCCACGGGAGGCAAGCTAATGCTAGCGCTAGTGAATGTACTTCACAGTCTGATTATCCGTGTAGATCAAAGCCCGACTGTGGAGTCAGAACTGGCTTGATTTTGTTTTCTTCTGCATCTTTTGATCTTGCTGTTGTTAATCGCTATGGAGGAAAGATAACAAGTTTCCAATCCGAAGCTCACGTCCATCTGGTACTTGCTGTCAAAACCGAAACTATGTGTTGCATGTTTCCGTGTTTCGCCATGAGATTTATATGCAGATAAGTTTCTTTTTATGGGGTGTATGTGTTTCTAATGGAAGACATGTAGAATAGTAAAATTGTATATAAACAAATGGTCTATTAGTGTCTTTATAAGGTATACTTATTTTGCCTCTTTTGACAGGAGGAATAAATGACTGAATTCCCATTACCGTACGTTCACACCAGAGGCGGCGAGAGCGTCAATCGACCGGAAGTCATTCATTTTCAATGACAGCCAGCGTCTCTCGGCGGCGAGAAGCGGCGCGGCGAGTCTTGGGCGGCGTGGGCGTCAGATGGAAGTTCAAGTGCAGTCAACATTATGGTAATGAGCTGTGACGCGGTTCGGCGGCAGAAGTGCTCCGCTGTAGCGAAGTCTAGAGAACACAACCGTGTAAACTTTGGTTCCCACCAAACATTCGTTCCGAAGATAAAATGGAGAAACGAATTATTGCCGTGACGGGTTTCCCTGTAATATATGACCAAGACCACAGTTTTTATTACAAATGTATTTTATTTTGATAACAAACAACTGTAATTTTAATTACTTTCTGCCATCGATCGATTTCTTATTTTCACATTTTAAAGAGTTCATGAGTATATACGCTACTTGTGATCGGTCGGCAAAAAGTAAATGGTCGACATGTCTGGATGTTTAAATTGCGGCCCCCTTTAAATATAGTTCACAAAACAAAGCATTCTGAACAAACGTTGCCGCCTATTTCAACCACGTCAGAGCGTCCACGAGCGTCCTTGAGCGTCGAAGGCAGGGCAGCCAGAGCGAATTTGGACGCTCTCGCCGCTTCTGGTGTGAACGTACAGTTAGTTATCTGCAGGACGTTTTTGTGTGAAATATTACTAATGATAACTAACATTAATTCACTTGAGCTTATTATTAAGAGCTAAGTTGAGCTTCAAATTACGAGCTACGTGCAAGAAACATTATAGATGTTGTAATTTATTACATTGTTATATACATTACGTAACAATGCATGTTATGATCTTTATTATTTACAAGGCTAAAGTCAATCCATAGATGTAACTAACAGTATGTCTTAAGGGAGAATATAATTATATATATATATATATATATATGTATATATACATTTTAGTGCAGTTCAAGTTCTGTGCTATAAATTACTTTCTCAGAAATGTTTTTTTTTTCTTTTTAAAGACTATTTAATCCTCAAATTGCCATTGTAGAATTTCAGTGGGTATCAGTATCTCTGTGAGGATAAGGGTTATGAATCATGCCCATACAATACATAAGAATTTTTCATTGAAGCCCAACAATGGAATGTTCTGATCAGCCCATCATGTTCACAGACTTTTACCATTGTTTGATATGGCGCAGTTGTCATGTGACAAATGACACATATCCTCCTTCCATTGAGGGGAGTAAATCACCTTTAGCCAGAAAGGATAAGTAATGTACAGTGGAGGAGTGCTGCTGATTGCAATAATTATTCTGAATCTAAATCTAAAACTTTACAATAAAATGCAGATACATTTAGTGGAGTAACTTCTACACCAGGCCTATTTAACTGGCAACCCGTGGGCCAAATTCGGCCTGTTTGAAATTTTAGTGGCCCACATGAGGTTGACAGTTGCCTTGGGGGCTTGAGTGCTCTTCACCGAGCACATTTTGTGTTTGTTCGCACTGTTTTTCAATTGTTTTCCTATGTAAACTTGTGCTAATGGATGATGTGCCATGTCTTGATGATTTTAAAATGTCTCGTGCAGGAGCACTTTGTTTTAGATGCTTTTAGAGGTTGTGTTTTCTGTTGTTTTGACGGAAGGGGAAGATTAAAGATCTAAAATCATGGATGATTGACAAGAGTGAGTTTGGAGAAACAGAAAAGTTCTATTCATTCATTTGGTCATGGAATTCAATTTGAAAATTCAAACGTTTAAATCGTTGCATCTTTAATAAACTTTTTAGTTTGTTACTTTTTTCCTCCCCTTTTCTTCTCCAATTTGGAATGCACAATTCCCAATGCTTTAAATCCTTGTGTTGGCGTAGAGACTCGCCTCAATCTGGGTTTCGGAGAATGAATCTCAGTTGCCTCCGCGTTTGAGATGTCAATCTGTGTGCATCTTAACGTTATCTCAAGTTACCTGTATTTAGTTTTTTCCAGAATGTCCTGCTAGGTGGAAATTTTGCTAATTTATATATTGAACAAATATTATATGCCTAGTATAACAGAATATCTGTAGATAGAAGCTTTATAATTTATTTATTAACAAAATATCCTTTCTTGGCCCATGTACCCCTAAGATTTTTTCCATCTGGCCAACTTGTCAATAAAGTTGAATAGCCCTGTTCTACATGTTTGTTCTATGCCGGAAATGAATTATAGCTAAAATTGTGTGACTTGTTTAGCTATTATTACTAGGTAGTTTGCTAGTACTTCTCGGAGAGCTCTGACTTAATATTTTCATCTGGCAAATTAAAAAATGGTTAGAAAAATACCATAAAATACGTTTGAAAAAAGGACTTGAACCATATGGTGTCAGAATGGGGTTCGAACCGTGGTGAAGAGCTCTTCTCATTTGTGCCAGTAAAAGCAAACAACCTAGAAACCACCCAGAATACCCCACTAATCATTAGGGATGTGCATGGTAACCATTTGTAATATTTGGTTAAGCGTGAGGGTTCACGTACCATCATTAGGTGGGAGTTGGGACTCTGGAATGAAAAACACTTATTGCAATGGGATATGCATAAAACACTACTCAAAATAGCATGGAATAAATTCCACAGTGAGCCATGATCTTAAATACCACAATACATAGATCTTCAAATAATAAAATCACTCGCATTGAAGTCAAACAGAAATAATACAACTTTTACTGTCTACAACATAGCCTTAGTTTTAACCAACTTAAATACATAATTTAAAGGGATAGTGTGCCCAAAAATTCTCTCATCATTTACTCACCCTCATACCATCCCAGACGTGTATGACTTTCTTTTGCTGAACACAAACAAACATTTAAGAAGAATAGCTCAGCTCTGTAGGTCCACACAATGTAAGTAAAGTGACCAGAACTCCAAAAGGAGTGAAAGTAAACCATAAGACTCCAGTGATTTAATCAATGTCTTCTGAAATTATCCAGTTGGTTTTGGGTGAGCGAAAGACAAAATGATAACTTCTTTTTCATTATAAAACTACACATCAGTCTCCTTGGCGATCATGATTTCAAGTTTGATTCCACTTCCTATAGAACCATCTTGTGCTCTGTGCATTCGTCAAGCGCTAGCAAGTGTAATCAAGCTTGAAATCATGATAAGGCCTAGAGACTGCAATGGCAAAATGTACTGTGAAAAAGGAGTTAAATGTTTTGGTCTGTTCTCAACCAAAACCAACTGGATTGCTTCAGAAGACATGATTAAACCACCTGACCCTGGCACAAAACCTGATGGTCGGGATCAGATTGGGTTGAAGACCTCTATTATATGTGTCGAACAACCGAATAGTGATTTTGGTATTCAAATACAGGGACGTTGAATGGTTAACAGAATAATGACTATCCATGCACATCCCTAGTAATCATCTGGCTACACTCTGGCAACACATAGATCAATATGCTAAAGACTACTCAGAACACCTTGGTAACAGCATTATGGTGGCGAGCAAGCACCACTCACATTTTCTTAATACTTTTTTTAATCATTAATCAATGCTCTGTTGGTGTTTCAGCGCCACATGTTATTTTGGCTCTGCTGTTTTTTGCTCATTATTTTTATTGTATTTTTTTGGACAGACACTTTGTTGCTGCAGTTATGGCACAATCTAGTGATGCAGTCAGCTGGTCAGTAATGAAATTGCGGCTAATTTCCTTCCAGCACTTCCCTCGTTCTCAAGAAGTTTCTGCAGAGCGACTGGCCCGGGCAGGGTTTTATTACACAGGAGAAGCAGACAGAGTGCGCTGTTTTAGTTGCAATGCTACAGTGGAGGACTGGAAAAGTGGGGATGCCCCATTGCAGAGGCATCAGCTAGCATCTCCTGCCTGCTCATTCCTCAGTTGTGCTCACGGCTTGAATGTTCTGAATGACTTGTCCAGTGACTGTGCTTATAACGAAGAGGCAGAATCCAGGGAGTTCCTCCTCCGCACGGGAGAGGTGGTGGACGAGACCATATATCCCAATGTGCCACACATGAGGAGTGAGGAAGCTCGGCTGAGAACTTTCAGTAACTGGCCCGCAAACTCTCCAGTCCAGCCCTGCGATCTGGCCGAAGCAGGGCTGTATTACCTTGAGAGGGATGACATTGTGCAGTGTTTCTGTTGTGGGGGGATGCTTTCAGGATGGGAGAGGGGCGATGATGCCTGGGGTGAACATGCAAAGTACTACCGAAATTGCTCCTTTATCTTAGGCCATGATGTGGGCAACGTGCCACTGTCAACACCCAGACCCAGGGTGAATGGTGACAGGGCCTCTCTTGAGACTTTTGAGGGGCGCCTTAATAGTTTCAGTAGCAGAAAACACCACATAGACCACAACAGACTGGCCCGAGCTGGCTTCTACAGTACAGGTAGACTAGTATTATTTAAATGCTAATATTTTACAGTTCATTTCAGTTTTTATTGACTTTTTTCTACTCTCTCATATAAAGTATTACTCTCATATGGCCTTTTAAAAAAAATTACATAGAGAAATGAAATGCAGTGAACAAACTTTTTTGGTGTTTGGTCATACAGGAGACAGAGACAAAGTGATCTGCTTTAAGTGTGGAGGAGGAGTGAAGGACTGGATGCCTGATGAGGATCCTTGGGAGGAGCATGCCAGGCACTATCCAGGGTAAATAATTTTTTTAGACAAATATTCAGGTACTGCTTACTTTTAAACGACTAGTTCAAAAATATATTTGCCTTTCATTTTTGGATGAACTATTATTGTTTCCTTGTATATATATTTACATTTATATTAAACATATAGTCTTCATCATACTATATATTTATTTTGGATATAGACCATACACTGGCAAGTATGAAACATGGTGGAAAAATGCGGATTATAATTGTGAAAATATTATAATTGACCCACAGCTGCAGTTTCCTTTTGGAAGAAAAAGGAAAAGAATATGTCAGCCATGTGCAACTGAGATATCCTATAGGACAGCATTCAGTGAGTCATTACCCATCTTTTTAAAGCACTTGTACTGTAGTGATGTAATGCATTGTAGGAATGTATAGTGATGGTCATTATACATTCCTACCCTTTTATTCCAGTATCAGTAAATATAATTTTTTATTTTTCAAGTTTTTTAAATGTAGTCTTAAACTATTTTGTATTTGTCCTTACAGAGGTCAAGTCAGAATGGCTTTTCAAGTCAAGAGGGAGGTAAGGGTTTCTGTCTTTATTATATGTACATATTCAAGGCACCCATAGCCACTGTTATGTTTAGTTTTAAACCTAAGGGGTATTCCAGAAGGCAGGTTAAGCGACTTACCCAGGTAAGTTTACTCAGAGTAAGCGGATAACCTCAGCTTTCTGTTCCAAAATCTGAGAGGTAAATTTCAGGGTCTGTTAGTAGCCATAGCAACTTATTCTCTAAACATAACCTGTTCCAGAGTTTGTTTATTTCAGAGGCTGGCTGTCAGCACATGTATGCCCTTTTAATAATGACCCAATGGGCGTGGAAGTTCAGAATATGCACAATATTAAATATAAAATACAGTAAAATGTAATCTTTACCTCACAAATCTTCTTTACTCCAGCATTTCCAGTCTCACACGTCATAGATTTGCATTCAAAAGTGAACAAATTGTGGATATTGTGCTTTAACTTTTTAATGGGAAGGTTTTTTTTTATTTTCTCCACAATTTGGAATATCCAATTTCCAATGCCCTCTAAGTCCTCGTGGTGGCGTAGTGTCTCGCCTCAATCCTGGTGGCGGTGGACGAATCTCAGTTGCTTCCGCATCTGAGACCGTCAATCCATGCATTTTATCACGTGGCTTGTTGAGTGCACAGAGACATAGCATTTGTGGAGGCTTCACACCATCCACTGCGGCATCTACGCACAACTAGCCATGCACCCCACCGAGAGCGAACCACATTATAGCGATCCACGCATTTTATCATGTGGCTTGTTGAGCGTGTTACCGCAGAGACATCGTATGTGTGGAGGCTTCACACCATCCACGACAACTAGCCACGCACCCCACAGAGAAAGAGCCACATTATAGCAACCACGAGGAGGTTACCCCATGTGACTCTACCCTCCCTAGCAACCGGGCCAATTTGGTTGCTTGGGAAACCTGGCTGTAATGGGAAGTTTTTATACTGTAATATTTTTAATGCTGAACACATTGGAAAAGTCTCCAGACTCTTTACTGCAAAGACAGGGCTTTATGTATTTATATTTAACCCTTCTAATAAATAATTGTTATTCTATAAATTTCATAGAATAAAATTATTATAGCACCCGCATTCTATTTACAGTTTCTTCAGTCAATGAATATGAATGTTATTTATAAAATGACATTCCATAGTATCAGTATGTAGGTAATGTCTGCCAATTAAAAGCTTTTAAAGCAATTAATCACTCATTATTTCATACACATTTCCAGACTTGTTCATTCTCTCTTTATTATCTGAAAATATAAACGAGACATGCTGTCATTTAGAGTCACCCACAGTGCCCTCATTTAGCTGGTGGTCAGGTGATTCAATGAAAAGATGTATGTTTCCGATGCTCAGCCTCCTCTACTCCATCAGAAGCTGTACATGGTCCATTACATTTTTGTTCTGCCTTTCAATAGGGACCTTTTACAGCTTCCTATTAATAAGGAAGAGATGAGTTACTTTTTCCTAAATGCTGAGATCATGAACATCTAATATGTTTTATCAGACACGTGATCTTCAATTAAAACAACATCATTTAATTCAGTACCAAGTTGCTGGAGGCAAATGGACCCTACTTTACATGAGACTGCACAGCCATTGCCTTTTAGGGGATAAGACAAGAGGCACGTTTTAATGCCACATAAAATAAGAAAAGAGCATAATGGATATGTTACTCCTATCATTGTCCACCTCTGTTACAACAGATCTTCATCTTATAATGCACATGAATAAATCATGTGTGGCCTACTAAAAAACATTACATTAAGTCAATGGAAAATGATGACAACTGTGGGAGATCCTACAATTGAAAGAGGATCTATTAATACAATGACACCACCAGCAACTGTAGGAAATTAAAGGTGATAATGTTAGAAATCCCAGCTGAGTACATTAAATATTATTAAAAATAAAGGAATTACATACAGTACATACAGTAAAATAAAATTAGCATCCACAGAACATGGCAAATACCAGTCAAATTAATCTTAAAATAAAATATATACCTATAGCCTATTATCATAATATTAAAAGAATATGAATGTTACTGTTAATACTTATTATGAAGTTCAGTACAAACAAATAACATAATGGTCAACCTATTAAACATTAATGTAGGTGATAGAGGTCTAATATTAATGTTGAATTAAGCTTTTACATGTATGGTAAAACGTTATATTTTTATTAATTTAAAAATTCATGCAGTGATTCAGTATACTTTCTGTCATGCAAACACTCAGTCCTAAACCGATGCAGCTTCTATCGCTATTACGAATGAAGATGAAGTAATGCTCGTTTGCAGTCATTAAAACTTCATGTTCTGCTTCACTGAAATATGGCACACCTTTCTTCTTAGCATTCGTTTTCATGGTGACTCGATAATACGGTGATCTGCTGAGAATGCCGTTCTGAATGAGTTTCAAACTCACTGTTGAGTGAACTAACCCCATGCAGGTGTTCTGGAACCTACATACTGCGAGAAAGCAAGATTTGGGTTAATCAACCGAGAGTTCAGGTTTTATATCACAGTTAGTTAATCTTGCTTTCTGGAATACCCGTCTGTTGTCTGCCATTTATTTTGAAACAAAGACTGAAATCTGATTGAAATTTTGATTTCCACAGCCAAGCAGTCAGAGATTGCACAAAAGGCTGTTGAAATGGGTTTTGACCCAATCGAAGTGGAGAAAACCATTCTGCAGAAGATACGTCAGAACAGTGAAGGTTATACCTCAATAGAAGCACTTATTGAAGACCTCAGTGGACAGGAGAATGATTCTGATGTACCTAAAAAACCAGGCAAGTTTTTTTTTCTTCTGCTTTTTCTTTTTTGTATGCAAGTGATTCATAACTGATGTGTATCAAGCAATCTCCAACATAATTTATCCTACATATAATGCCATACTTTACATTGGACTTTGATAACAACTGAGTATTTACTTTATCCTTTGAATGATATTACGGGCCAATTTGAACCATCTGAACATTTAACACTAATTTACATCAACTTAGCTTTAACTTTTTGGCCTGAAAGTTTGTGACATCCTGTAAAGGGGTGATCTGAAACTGGCAATGTAAAAAAAAAAACTTACAAAAAACATTACAAGAAAGCTGTTAAATGGTAGAACAGTTCAAAATGTTATTTATAAGTACACTCGTTCTCATAATAGCATGCACACATGTGCTCACATACACATAAGTTATCACAATATTATTGGCTCAATATAAATACAGGTTTTTAATATGCGAATGTAAAGCAATTAAGCAAATTTAAAATGATGTCAATCTTGCTTTTAAAATAAGATGCCAGAACAGATTGACAATTTTTAAACATATAATAAAAGCAAATCAACAGGAAACAGTCATGTTTTCCTTTTTTTGTAGTAGGGTTCATCACTCTCTTTATTAACACTGTTTCAAAATTGTGTATATTTCGTATTATTTTCAACAGAGGACCCTATGAAGAAACTTGAGAAACTCCAGAGGGAGAAGCTCTGTAAAGTCTGCATGGACAGTGACATTGGCATCGTCTTCATTCCCTGTGGACACTTGGTTACTTGTCAAAAGTGCTCTGATTCTCTAGACAAGTGTCCCATCTGCTTTGCCACCATCACACAGAAGATAAAGACCTACAATGCCTAAAAAAACAAATGAACCAAAACTCCAAATGAAACCCTGATATCATTGAATGTGTCGAATACTAATCATTCCTTAAATTTATTTTGTGTATTTGATTTAAGCTAATTGTGAATATATGTATGCTCCATATCCACAGATGTACTAACTTTTTGTAAAATCATGTATTTTTTCGTTGAGGCTAAAAATAACAAGTTGTACATTGTCACATGTTTGTTTTTGTGTAGGGGCACACTACATAATTTAACTTGTATTGTATTGTATTGCAGATGAAATAATTTTTTTACCTCCTCTCCACCCCCCAAAAGTTACCTTGGAACAAAAAAATCTTTAGCTGCTTCACTCAAATACAGAGGAATACTCAATGATGTTCACCACAGTGCCTTTTTCTAGACTTATTTTTATGACTATTGGCATCCTGTTTAATGATTTGACATAATCATGAACTATAATATATATTATGCAATGTTTGCTCTTTCATCCATTTATTATAGAACGATAATTGCTTGAGATTTGTATTAATGTTTAAGGCGGATTAAACGTTACAGGTCAAAACTGGGTTCCTCTTAATTAAAATTTTCTAGTATCATAACACCTGTAGGATGTTTTAAGCTGTATAAACATGGCAATAAAAGTAGAATACCTAAAAAAATATTTTACTTCTGATTCATCTCAATTTGTGAAGGTAAAGAAAATTGACATCCTGACTATGTGAGGCCTATAAGGCCTTCGACCACTAGATGTCGGGCTACAGTGCGCTGCAATCCCACCACTGACCACAAGGTGGCAGCTCCACACCACTAGTTTCTCTCACAGTGATCGGAACAACAATCCGAACGGAGCAAGCGGGGTAAGAGTGTGTCCAAAACCGCCCCTGACCGCCACTTTCAAACTACATCCATGAAATAGCCGCGAATGCGCACTTTAAAGACACCGGAGTCAATCAAGCTCTTCAAGAAGTCTTAATAATCCGGAGTCGACCCCAACGGCTGGGTAAGTATTAAAATGGCGGAGATATTTATAGAAATTAGTGGCTTGTTTAGGGTTATTTGAATGATGTGTTAGCCTAGCTAGCGTGATACGCGAGGGACCGGATCTGAGAGAAAGCCGCTGTGCTTCCGTTGCAGCATTTTGATAATAAAAAAAAATCACCTCACCGTGCTCATTTAGAGTGTAAAAATGCGTATTATTATGCTGTGTGTGAATATAGCGTGTGCATTGCATTTCATAGGCAAATAGTTAGCTAGCGCGCTAACCTTACCCAGTACAGTCAGGAACACAAATTGAGAGTCAAGATGGAGGACGAGGACGCGATGTTTCCCCTTTCTTTCCGAGATGGGAAAGGT
The DNA here is from genome assembly GCF_025860055.1 of Xyrauchen texanus. NCBI lineage: Eukaryota > Metazoa > Chordata > Actinopteri > Cypriniformes > Catostomidae > Xyrauchen > Xyrauchen texanus. The sequence goes on along the minus strand of NC_068294.1, from coordinate 30,694,195 downwards.
GATGTCGCACCTATTATAATAATTTCACCGCACATTTTCCATTTTAAACGCACGAGCCGCCCATCTCTACGCTGTGTATGCACAAACATGCGTTTGGTGCGCGGTTCGCGTTCACAATGAGTGGAAACGAGAGGAGCCAAAATGGAGAATCCCGAAAACAGCTGTGCTGGATTGACTTCAAGATGGAGATTTCCCCCCCTTCTTATCATGTTTTGGTCTTTCCGTTATCGTATCGTGCAATTTCTCACTCATAGTGTGCATATACACCTTAAAGCTCATAGTTTAACCGTAATAAATGCGCGTTGTGCTCAAAACATTCAGAGGAATTGAAGTTAAACTGTGGGAAGTGCGATGAGTCGTTTGCGAGCGTACGCCTGATCTCATCATTCAACTTTATGTATTAGCTACCAACATTAGCAGACCCAAATATTTATCGCTTTTTATGCTTTGTTTATAATGTAGAGGGGAAAACCGCGGCAGATCCAATATATATGTGTTAAATCCAGTCTTGTTTAATATACAAAGTAACTATCGAAATTAGTTGGAGAGAGAGGCCAGGCCATGTGTTCAAATATATATTTGACAGACGCCGGCCGCAGAATTCACACAACTGCTGCGTCCACATGATTGCGAAAATAATTTGGGAATAATTAAATTAAATGACGGTCTTGTAGTAGTGAATCTTAGGCTAAGCTGTCACCGTGTTAGCTCTGGCTGCTACTGTCACAATTGCTATGGATGGAAGACTCATTTGGCGCCACTTTTCCTTAGAACGCTTTGTCGATTATGATGCCATCGCTTTTGAATTCCCGCCTCATCATCGAACATTATGTAACAAACAGTGAGCTCTATTGCACCGCATTACAAATGCTTGTTATTGTTATTCGGTGGATATTACATAACTGTTATCTCTGGTTCTAATCGCACGCTATGCCCTGTTTTAAATACCGAGAAGAACAGCTGCATTTTTTTCAAAATAGAGTTCAACATAACTGATATGGCTGTTTTGTTTTTATTTACCTATTACATGTTCTCAACATTAATGTGTGTAGCTAAACGCACAAGTTATTCATAGCTTGATACAATTTAATATTAGTCAAATGTCATAATTTTGTTTTGTTTGCATAATTATTATTTAATTCGCACAACATCGAAGAATGTGAAGCCACACCTCTTTATTCAAGCTCATATTTCGCCGAAGTCAATGTTGTTGCTGATAATACCTGGCTATATCCTGAACTTAAAATAGTTTATCTCTTTTGAATGTTTCGAAGCAGATAATGTATTTGGGTTTTGGCGTAATACACATAAGGAGAAAATGTGCCTAAATGCGTCATTTTTACTGCGGTGCGGTGGCCGGGCTCTTTCTCCCTCTTGTTCATGTTTACGTACAGTAATGGTACTTCCTGCCTCTGATTGGATACTGTAATAATGGAGGGCGGAATTATTTCTTCCTTATATGGGCAGAGAAGTATACATGTAGCTTCTGCTTTCGGAGATGTTTCCTGGAAACTGGAATCTGGATAGCCAATCACCGTGTCGCGGGATGTATGATAGACTCGGCGAGACACGCCCACTTGTTTTCATTCTGAACCGCGTGCACATCTACAGCCATACAGTTGCACAGTTCAGAGCAGTCTTTGTCGGATTCGCATTGGTCTCCTATCTGATTCTTCATCTGATTTTCCTCAGTACTTTGCAATAAATATTGTTACGTGTTTTTTTTATCTTGTCTGAAAGAAATAGGTTCCTCTTTAATACAAATAAAAATGGTTCAGGCAATAATACATTGTTGCTATTTTCACTCATGTTAGGGGAATAATAATAAAAAAAGAATAATATCCTGGTTTAATATTGTTAATGATGTCTCTTCCAAGCATTATAGGCAACATTGATTTATATTCCACATTATCTGGTTGACAAACATTCTAAGGTTTTGGTTTAATATTATGTTGTTATAACCTTTTTTTTATACAGTTGTAACTAATTACTATGAAGTAGTAGAGGGTTTTATGGACTTTTGTTAAAAGCTGCCTTGGCTCCAAATGCCATAACAGGGGAGCCCAGACACAGCCAATGCATAATTTCTATTAAAATATTACAGTATGTTACAGAGTTTTATAGAGTTTATCAATTGAGTGCAGTTAGAAATGAATGTTATAAGATGATTGTTCATTTTGAATCATAATGAAGGTATATATATATGATTATTATTATTTTTACATTAAATTATTTTCATATTTCTTTATTTACAGTTATCCAAGTATGGGGGCATAGAAGCCTGTAAAGGGATTAATGGAAAGGAGGAGGCGAGAACCGGCTTTTCAATATAAATAATAGTTTTAATGATAAACTTAAAAGAAGACATAAACACACACATGATGGACATGTCCGCTAACGATCTTGCTCTCCCGCACGGCCCTCTGCTGTCAGCCCTTAAACCTCACAGGGGTATAATTAGCCTAATACGGGCCCGGGTGTGTAGGATCACGACCCGGCCCCGCCCCCCACCCTGCCACAAAGCCCTTGTGACTGAGGAATGATACTGTATGGGGGTTCGGGGCTATCTCCAGAGAGAAACTTTCGAAAATGTAAAAGTCTGAATGGACCATTTTTATATTTTCATTAAAGTGAGTAAGACTAGGCTACAAACTAGTAATTGTTTTGTCTTTCATCCTTGTCAGAGATTATGAAATCTGATTAATTTCTCAAAATTAGAACAGAAATCTATTTGTTTATTATTAAAGGCTTAGAACATGCTGATCAATAAAACTAAATTTAGAAAGAAAAAAACGTTATGGTCTAAATGTGCTTTGGAAACACGCATCTCATGTTTACGCAAATGTGGGGAAAAGAGGATGCGGCCCGGGACAGGGCATCAGTGAAACGTGTTTCAGTGCTAGAGAAAAATATTCAAGAATACAGCGCAGAAAGATCAGATATGATGTAACCGGCACTGTTGTTTTGTCGCGCTGCTCACTAGAGACGAGGAGAGGGCGTAACGGTCGTCAAGATGAAATCAATCTGGGGTCTGGATCCGGAACGCGGTGACCTGCGTATCGGGGTCAAAATCAACTTCATACAGGCTGAGGCTGCGTTTCCACTGAAGTGGAAGAAATACGCAAAAGGCACTCCCAACGCTAGGGAACCGCTTTCCCCACGCTGCTGTCAATTTTACAATCCTCCTCGCGTGCTTGACGCTCTGTTTCCATATGCAGGAATTGATAGCGCTCGCTAGTGGAAACATACAATAAAAAAGCCAAAATGATAGCGTTTTTAGCAACACGCATGTCTAGATGTAGAACACAGGCTAAATATAGAAATTTACTCAAAAGCTTGTCGTCTGTATCATGGAGGTTTTTATTGCAATAAATAATTATATTGTTTTATCGCCCGGCCCTATGTTATGTTATCAATATTAAAAAAATAACTCAAACAGAAGCAATTAAAATTTAGAATTTTGGGGGCATATCTGACCCTGCACGACACCATTTTGAGCCAATGCCCGATTAGCTTGCTTGCATGTTAAGCTTAATGGAGGCTATTGCCTAAGGCGGGTGCACACTGTACGATTTACAATAGTCCTTTACGATTGTTGCTCGTCAGACTGTATGATATTAATGCGTTAATATCATCAAGGCACATTGTGCAACATTATGTCAGACTGCATGATATACATCGTAGCCAACTGTGGTCCCAATCATCCCGATCAGTGTGAACGTGACTCACGTTACGAGAAGGTGGCGGAATAGAATCTTTAACGTACAAGCATAGGCTGACATTTACAAGAAAGATGGATTTTTTCAAATAGGCCTATTAAAAGACAGCTTGATCATAAATACAGTAAAGTACAGATGTTGAGAGTGAATGTGAGTTTGGGATGTAGCCTACAGTAATAATGAGTTACAACATGCAAATATTCATTGTGGAAATAGAAAGACTTGTGGCATGAAAAATTACAAACTTCTCCATTCACATCGGAGAAAACAAAAAAGATGGGTTATAGTATAGTCTTTCTCCTCTTTTAGATTTGTAATCAATTGGCCATACACATTTTTGAAAATTCATAAAGGCTATGGATGATGCACAACATGACATAGATTTCTATTATTGTATACAACTGTATTTGGTGATTTGGAGTAAAATGTCCCATAAATACTTACCAGTATAAATTGTTAAATTTTTCTATTTTATTATTAATTAATAAAATTAGAGTGGTGTGAATCTTAACTAAAGAAATTTACATTTGTTTAAAGTAAATGTATTAAAAGTAAAATAGTAATTGAAATATGAAAAGAAAATGCATGATAAATATATTATTTATTTTCATATTGTAGCTTAAGTTCTGTGTTTAATTCTGAGAATTATGCTTTCATATTTACGTTGTCGCAATAAAAAACTTGTCGACAAAATTGTCGAATAGTCATTTGATCTCATTTAATTTAACATGAGATCACTTTAAACTCTAATGATGAAAGCAGAACTGCAGCTCGCACCTGAATTAAGAGAGGAAGAATTGCACAGCTCACAGTCCAGATGCACTCTAAACTTTCCAAACAGCTTCAGGTGATGTAGATTGCAAAGTGTGAGGGAATTATAATGCAAACATATAAAGTAATTAAATACTGAAGCATTCTTGTTGTGGAATAAGTGAAGCTGGAGCTGCCGCTCTGCTGAAGTAAAACTTGCGTGTTGAGCATTTTTAAAGGAAACACCCAGATGTTACATCTTTAAAGTTAAAATAATATGGAAGCAGTTCATCGAAATAACTACAAACTCTGAAACTGGCATTTTTCTGTGCAGTCAGCGCCTCTTCTATGAGTTGCACGAATGTTCCGATCTAAGGAGTAGAGATTGAAACTGCAACCGGCTGACACACACACTGTGCATGGCGATGCTTGTCCCTCAAGTGCGCACGCTTAATGCAGCTAGATTATAACGCATTGGCTTGCGATTTATTGAATTATAATATATGTCACTGCATTTCTTATCGTGAAGAAAATTGACAATATGCAGCTTTATTTTTTTGTGAGTTAAAGATTGATTGAAGTGAACAGAAAGGTGAGAGAGGGTAGTCTTCATACCATTATACACTGCAACAAAATATGTTTGATTGTTTTCCAACATAAATATGTAAAACTCTTTTTGTAGCAACTATACTTCAGAAGCAAACATTTTTATCTGAGAATGTTGAACATAATATTAAAAATACAAATATTTAAAAATATCTAAAAATCCTTTAAAAAAAGATGCATTCCCCTGAGAAGCAGAAAATAAGATATTTATACTTGCTTTTTGAGAATAGATCTTGAATATATGCACTTGCAGAAATATAACTAAGTAAAAATACACTTATATTTAAGATACATTCTCTTAAAGCAGGTCTTCATAACTTATATTTTTCTTCTGAATTAAATGTATCATGTTTTAAGGATTTTTAGACATTTCTAAATGGAAAACAAGACAAAATCACTTGATAACAATAGGATTTTTTTGCAGTGAATTTCTTTGCTGAATTAAAGTCAGGACACAAGCAGAATAATATATTAAGAGCTAATGATTAATCATTCTAATAACCATTAAAATAATCGTTAGTTGCAACCCTAGTAGAATGATAACTATGCACTAGGGCTGCACGATTTGGGGAAAATGTCATATTGCGATTTATTGAGGCTAATATTGCGATTTCGATTTAATAAACAAATGGTAACATGAGTCAACTTGCTTGGTTATCAAGGAAAATGTACAAATAGATAACTGATAATGCTGAAATGTGTATTTCTCAACTCAAACATACAAAATAGCAACAACAACAACTATAAATGCAGTGTTTTCAAATTAAAATATTAACATCTTTGCATTACTGCAAACTTATTATTTTCTCAATATTACACCTAAATAAAATGGAACAATAAATAAGAACATACAAATTTTCATGAAAATAAGATTGTCCAAACAAACAGGGACATTTAATCAGGATGTAACACGTACTTTCTATAAACTCTTTTGAAAAGGAAACTGGATATAAAAGTGTGGTTCACTCAAACCACTAATACTGTTGTTGCTGTTGTGTATTCTTTTTTTAAATGACCAACTGGTATTTCCAAATCCTCTTTCTAAAAAGTTCTATATGGAATGATATTCCAGATATTATTCAAAAGGAATTGCAAATTGTATTTGCAATTGTGTTTTCAATTTGTGGACGCATAAAATGTGACATAATCCAAACGCAATTGCAAATCGCGCATTACGGTTTGCATTTTCGTTTAAGCGAACGCACAGTGACTGCCAGATTTCAAATGGAAAAGCAAAGTCCGTTTGCAACTGTGTTTCCCATATCTTAAAAGTTTTGGCCCTGTCATATTTAAATAGCAATTTCAATTACCACGTCTGCTTTTTCACTTTCTCAGCGTCGTGTATGTAGCCAGCCAAAACTCAAATGGAATACTATTTTTTTTTTATTGCAATATTAACAAACAGAACAAGACGATACATACAAGAAATATAAACAATCTTTCAAAACAAAAGAGAAATTATGGTTCAGAAAGGAAAAGTTAAGAGAGGAAATGTGAAAGAAATTTAAATATATTCAACAATAGTCTAAAAAGAAAAGAGAGTAAGAGAAGAAAGAAAAAAAAGAAGAAGAGGGCACAAAAGAAAAAAACATTAAGAGAGAATATTAAACATGGCACTAATTCTGGATGTTTTCATTGCTTTCTTGTTAACAGAAGTTGAAATTGTATTTAAATACATCTTCAATTCTTCTTTGAAAAAGCTAAAGTGGGGTTTACTTTTCATATATTTACATTTATGGATATGAAACTTTCCAATATATAAAAGAAGGTTTATACAAAAACATGCATTAATTAGATTCTTGTCTTTAACATAAAATCCAAAAAGAATGTGTCTATATGATAAAGAAAAGTTACATAAAACCTTTTGGACAATCAGAGCATCAATATTGTTCCAGAAAGACCGAATAAAAAGACATTCCCAATACAAATGATCAACAGTTTCAGAGGAGGCTTCACAAAAAGAGCAGGAAGTATCAATATCATTTCTAAATTTCTTTAAAAAGTATTTAACTGGATAAAATCTATGAATAATTTTATAGGATATTTCTTTAACTTTATTAGTTAGAAAGAATTTCTGAGGAAGTGACCAAACATATGACCATTTAATATCATCAAAAAGGTTATTCCAATAAGAAATGGAGGAAGGAATTGAAGTAACAGGGTCCAAAAATAATGACCTAATTTATAATTGGATTTATGTATTGAAAAACAAATAGAACCAACCACAGTAGATTCAGGGCTAGGGGAGAAACAGAAGTCACTGTAGCACTATTATTGTTTCTAAACAGCATACAGATTTCCAAAGAGATGGCCTTGAAAACTATATTAAATTCTTTACTAGATACTGGGAATTGGTATCCTGAAACAAAATTGGAATAATTAAATAAATTACCTTCACTATCAAATAGCTGGTTTACTAATATCACCCCATTATTGAACCAGTTTTCAAGAAATAAAGATTTCCTCTTATGAAGAATATTGCAGTTGTTCTGTGGTATCCTACATTTCTGAAGATACTACATGTTCCAAATTAAAAAATTGTGTGGCGAGAAATTATGCTTGTAAATAAGTTTTCAAGCCATAAGCATCTGCTGATGATAATTGGAAAGTTTGACAGGAAGTTTACTAATTGAATAATTGCACATTCAAAGAAAATGTATACCTCCTAATTGAGAAAAAATATATCTTGGGATTATACTCCAAATAGAAGATTGATTGTGAAGGAAACGCTTAAGCCAATTAATTTTTAAGGTATTGTTAAGAGAATCAAAATCAATGAAATTTAAGCCACCTTTATTATAAGAATTCAAAATAACTGATTTTCTAATACTCAAATGGAATACTAATTCCCTTAATATTTCCATTTCCGATGCCTTACACAGAAACCTGTCAATCAGGGTCAAGGGTGGGATTATGCTATGGGGCGTGTTTGTCTTGGGAAGTGACGTCACTCACAGTCGACGGTCAAGAGGTGATGCCCTGAACAGATGCCGGTTTATCAAATCAAATCACTTTATTGTCACACTACCATGTACACAAGTGCAACAGTAGGTGAAATTCTTGTGTGCAGTTCCGAGCAACATAGCAGTCATGATAGTGACGAGACATATGCCAATTAGCTACAGTAAACAACATGCTTACACAAAACTATTTACAAGTCAAATGTACACATACTTACACAACACAATAATTATATACAATGTACAGTAAACAATACACACAATATACAATACAATAAGTAGGAGTATATGAAATATATATATATCTATATCTATGAAGTAGTATATTGAGGAGAATATGTTGACAGTCCAGTGTGAGATTATAGATGAATAAAGTGCAGTGCTAATTATTGATCCTGATAGACTGTGAGTGATGTCACTTCCCAAGACAAACACGCCCCATAGCTTAATCCCACCCTTGACCCTGATTGACAGGTTTCTGTGTAAGGCATCGGAAATGGAAATACTAAGGGAATTAGTATTCCATTTGAGTTTTGGCTGGCTACATACGCGACGCTGAGAAAGTGAAAAAGCAGACGTGGTAATTGAAATTGCTATTTAAATATGACAGGGCCAAAACTCGTAAGATATGGGAAACACAGTTGCAAACGGACTTTGCTTTTCCATTTGAAATCTGGCAGTCACTGTGCGTTCGCTTAAACGAAAATGCAAACCGTAATGCGCGATTTGCAATTGCGTTTGGATTATGTCACATTTTATGCGTCCACAAATTGAAAACGCAATTGCAAATACAATTTGCAATTCCTTTTGAATAATGTCTGGAATATCATTCCATAGTTCTACTTATCGCCGGTACCTCTTGTCCAGTGTGTGGATCATTTTCTGAAATCCCACTTTGCTAACGGTGCATCATGTCTCCCAATATATATTATTTTAGTGTTATTTTTCACATAAGATTGCTCTTATCATGATGATCTCATCAATGATGCTACACGTTGCAAGCTGCAGACAGCGGGGGTGAGAGACGAGCGTCTCCGTGTTAGCGGACATCACCCGGCAGAACTTTTAATCTATATGATGGATTTTGCCATCATATAATCACACAGGCTGACATTGCGATATGATTTATCGTGCAGCACTACTATGCACAAATGTTGCTATGTTGGTGCAAGCATGGAGCAGGTTTATTTCCAAGTGAGTTAGGGTGTGAGAGAGGAGCGGAATATCTAATCTGGCCGTCATAATAGCAGTCAGTACACACACACACACAACATTGGTACTTAATATACATCTGAAAGCCTCAGAGCTGAACTACTGTATGCAAAGATAAATGTCAATATAGGTTTGAATGGAATTTAAAAAAAAAAAAACATATATATATTTTTTTATGTTCTATGATATGCTACAGTAGCTCTAAATTTCATGTAGTATTCTATAAAATAATTAAAAGAAAGTTAAAGCATTACAATTACGGCCATTTACAGAAAGTACTTTGCGGGCAACTCACAGGCTCCATGCTGAATAATAGGTGCCCATGGGCACAGTGTTAGAGACCATTACTCTTTAGGACTCTGTTGCACTACCTTCAGGTCATAGTGCAGTGATCTTACATTAGTAGCCTTAGCCTAATGTCTCGAATGATGTTCCTAATGAAATACATTCAGGGTTCCCATGGTAATGGAAAGCCTGAAACTATCAGGGATTTTATTAGGGCCTGAGCATCGGTGGTGAAGTCCTTGTTGATGTTAAATTGCGAAGCTCGTGAGTTTTCATTGATTGGCGTGTCCGTGGTGGCCTGACAAAGTTCAATGTTTCGTCTTGAAACGGGAAGTTGTTCTAAAGCATACACTGCCCAATCTGCTCCAAACTTCACATGTTTTATAAGAGTCCCAGCCTGAACACTTCTATATGCCAATATTCATTTATAGTCATAGCTCCACCTACTGGCAACAGGAAATGGCCTGTTTTACACTGTGATACCCTCTTCAAAACATATAAGTGCTAAAATAAATTGGAGTGAAATTCCCCTGGCACAGCAGCCCCAACGTGCTACAGGGTGCGAGGGCCCGTTCATCCCTGCTTCAGCTTTAATTAAATGCGTTTTCCAGGCTTGGAAATTTCTATTAAAAGTTTTGGAACCCTGTTTGATTTTTGTGAATCTCAACTCCTAGTACTATGCATTTGTACTGTATATTTTAGAGGCTGAACAATATATCAGTTTAACTGATTAATCTGTACCGATAGTTGCTTTTTGGAACTATTAATTACCGGAAAAAATCGACACTGATATTTGCTGATGTTTTCACATAGATTTTTCTGCGATTCAAGGAGAAATTTAACTTGTGAAAGTCTGTTTGTGTATTTATCCTCTCGAAGTTTACCGTAGAACTCGTATGTCCATATGCATTTTTCAGTGAGTAAAGAAGTATTGTTTAATAAAAACAGACTGTTGTGCATCCGCTTTCTGATTTAATTTGTCATTTTGGAACATGGCATCCGAAGAAGACTTTTCTATTTTATTTTCTTTTGCTTCAGTTGTTGCTGTTTTTGTTTCCTTAACTTTGCATCACATCCTGCAGTGAATTGTGATAGTGAGGTTTCTCTCTTATATAAAACTGCGGGATTCCCCCAATGTATGAGAGGGACAGTTGATATTTTATATTACCCTAGTTTCATCCACCTTTCGCGCAATTTTGTTATCGACAAAGTGACAATGCGAGAGAAAAATTGCATTTACCGCCTTTTGCCCGTTTCCGTTCAAATTGCCTTTTATCGATAAAAATGTTGTGCTTGATGACGTCATGCCCAAAAAAACACTTTGTCGCATAGGTTTTGGTTAGCGCAAAATAAATCTGCCCTGAAACCGTTTCTATTCAGAAATGTGTGATTTATCACTAATTCGCCTCCTAGATGTCCCTAATTTCTTTCTGAAGTTTGTGTAAAATGGGGAGATTGAGACAATTCATTGAAATTAGTCAGCTTACTGTTATTTTAATGAACAAATAAAAGCAATCAAAAGAGGAGAAATCGAAATCAATAGTTTGGCTTTCTGATATGACTGTAATATTGGTCTTGATGTTGCGCATATCGCAGGTTGGCACCGGTTCCGACCCGAAAGCAGATCGTCATGGCCCTGTTCAAGCTGGCAACCTGCCGGCAAAAGTAGTGGGGGAAAATTTCTGTCTCAGTACAAGGACCATCAGTCGATGTGTATAAGCTGCGTTCACTGCTATTAAAGAAATGCGGTGTAATATCAGGGTTTACATATGATACATTCCTGATATTCAATATTTTAAACAATCATCTAATCAAAAGCATTGCCATCACAACTGCATTATGTCCGGCATATTTATCCAGCAACTTTTAATTACCAACTGAACTTGATTATCATCTAAAATGTATTTTGGCTTCATAATGCAAATTTACATTTTCTGAAGAAGCAGTAAATGTGATCCGAGGTAAAGATGATTAGATTTAAAGTAGTTAAACGTTTTAAAATGTTCAAAAGCTCGTTTTCTGAAAGTGAACTCGGCATTGGACGTGGTTCTGATAGTTTATAGTCTTGAAAAAAGTGCAGAACATTCTGAGAATGTCATTCAGCTGACTGTTTTCGTCTACAGAACAGTGTAAAGCTAATTTAAGTTTGTGTAAAGAAAAGGCATATATAGGTCTAAAAATATATATTTTTTCGTTTGGTAATTTATTTTATTTAATACAGTAAATTCTGTAAATGGCCGTAATTGTAATACACATTTATTTTTCTAATTCCATGACTGCTGTCTATTTTTTTGGAATGGTGTGGAAAAGTAACTTTAATAAATAAACGGATGGATATTGCAATTAAATTAACCGCAAACATTGGCCATTCATATGTTCAATTTGCACAAGACATTTGTGTTGACACTCCTGGAAGTGTCACGTTTGCAGATCGGCTCTATATGCCGTAAAGATCGATCCATAATCACTTGCAATACATTGGCTTTCAATACTGTCGTCATGATTAACACAGGCTAACGATTGGGGCAAACTCAGTCATGTGACACTACATTTTTGTGTTAATGCCAATTTTATCGACAAAAAGTGTTTCCAAACCAGTTTTTCACGACATTTGATGTATCGACATAGTTTATGTGCTTGAGTTAAACGGAAAAATGCGCTAACATTTTTTCACAAAAAATCCTTAGATGGAAACGTAGTTATTGGTGTGTATTAATGGATATAATTTAGAGTGTATATTCTTTTTCCACCATACTCAGAGAAAAGTTTAATTCTTTCTGCTGTGTTGTCTTGTTATTGGGCTCCATCATATGACGTTTGTTATTCCTGCTGGGGGGGAGGGGTCATATCACAAATGTAAGCAGCCTTGTGCCAACAGTTATCAGAATTATTTTTCATTAATACTATGTAGAGGTTGACAGTGCATCTGAAAAGTATTTATAGCGCTTCACTTTTTCCACATTTTGTTATGTTACAGCCTTATTCCAAAATGGATCAAATTCATTATTTTCCTCAAAATTCTACAAACAATACCCCATAATGACAACGTGAAAGAAGTTTGTTTGAAGTCTTTGCAAATTTATTAAAAATAAAAAAATCACATGTACATAAATAAGTATTCACATCCTTTGCCATGACACTCAAAATTGAGCTCAGGTGCATCCTGTTTCCACTGATCATCCTTGAGATGTTTCTACAACTTGATTGGAGTTCACCTGTGGTAAATTCAGTTGATTGGACATGATTTGGAAAGGCACACACCTGTCTATATAAGGTCCCACAGTTAACAGTGCATGTCAGAGCACAAACCAAGCCATGAAGTCAAAGGAATTGTCTGTAGACCTCCGAGACAGGATTGTATCGATGCACAGATCTGGGGTAGGGTACAGAAAAATGTCTGCAGCATTGAAGGTCCCAATGAGCACAGTGGCCTCCATCATTCGTAAATGGAAGAAGTTTAGAACCACCAGGACTCTTCCTAGAGCTGGCTGCCCGGCCAAACTGAGTGATCGGGGGAGAAGGACCTTAGTCAGGGAGGTAACCAAGAACCCGATGGTCACTCTGACAGATCTCCAGCGTTTCTCTGTAGAGAGAGTAGAACCTTCCAGAAGAACAACTATCTCTGCAGCACTCCACCAATCAGGCCTGTATGGAAGAGTGGCCAGACGGAAGCCACTCCTCAGTAAAAGGCACATGACAGCCCGCCTGGAGTTTGCCAAAAGGCACCTGAAGGACTCTCAGACCATGGGAAACAAAATTCTCTTGTCTGATGAAACAAAGATTGAACTCTTTAGCCTGAATGGCAAGCGTCATGTCTGGAGTAAACCAGGCACCTCTCATCACCTGGCCAATACTCTCCTTACAGTGAAGCATGGTGGTGGCAGCATCATGCTGTGGGGATGTATTTCAGCAGCAGGAACTGGGAGACTAGTCAGGATCGAGGGAAAGATGAATGCAGCAATGTACAGAGACATCCTTAAAAACCTGCTCCAGACTGCTCTGGACCTCAGACTGGGGTGAAGGTTCATCTTCCAACAGGACAACAACCTTAAGCACATAGCCAAGATAATGTGGCTATGGGACAACTCTGTGAATGTCCTTGAGTGGCCCAGCCAGAGCCCAGACTTGAACCCGATTGAACATCTTTGGAGAGATCTGAAAATGTCTGTGCACCAATGCTCCCCTGATCCAACTTGATTGAGCTTGGGAGGTCCTGTAAGGAAGAATGGGGGAAATTGCCCAAAAATAGGTGTGCCAAGCTTGTAGCATCATACACAAAAATACTTGAGGCTGTAATTGGTGCCAAAGGTGCTTCAACAAAGTATTGAGCAAAGGCTGTGAATACTTGTGATTTTATTTTTTTTATTTTTTGTGTATATGTGATTTTTCTTTTTTTGTTGTTGTTGTTTTTTATATAAATTTGCAAAGATTTCAAACAAACTTCTTTCATGTTGTCATCATGGGGTATTGTTTGTAGAATTTTTAGGAAAATAATGAATTTAATCAATTTTGGAATAAGGCTGCAACGTAACAAAATGTGGAAAAATTGAAGCGTTGTGAATAATTTCCAGATGCACTGTAGGATTTTGTCGATACGATAACTAAGTTGGGAAGACAACCCGATAACCGATTAATCGACCAATCGTTTTTTAAATTGATACTGAATGAAAAAACTAAATATAAATTAGGGATGCTCCGATACCACTTTTTCTCTTCCGATTCCAGAAATCTCAGTATCGGCCGATCCGTTACAGTGTTGTTTTTTTGCATAATCTGTTTAGAATAGCTTTACATTATTGTGTGGAACTAATTGGGAATACTCTTTAATATGTAAAATATATATGTATAGCTTAGTAAGAAACACTTTATTATTAACTAGTATACTGGATAATGTAGCAGCAAAATTAACAGTAATTCCAGTCTTAAAGTCTTTAGTAGAAAATAAACCAGTCTTTTATATTTTATTTTTCAACTTTTCTTTTTTTTTCTTTTTTTCAAAAATGTTTCAACTTACATCTGGACTTTTTTTTTTTTCAATTTAACTTACAAACTGTAAGATATCAGCTCACTTTTCATTCACAGTTATTTTTTGGAACCCATTCAATTTAAATATTGTTGTAAATTGTAAACAAATACTAATGATGACAATAATAATAATAAATAGTTATTAATATTATTATTGACTTGTAATTTTAAAAACAACTGTAATATATTTAAGTTGTGCACTTTTTAAACCCTCACGCTTTTATTTTGACATTCTTTCCAAACTGTCCAGAAAGTCTTGTATATGTCTGTTTGTAGGCAAGTTCACAGTAGTTTAATTCACATCTTATTTAAATTCTGGTCAAATGCACCTCCGGTGCCATTCTAAATGCATATTATAAGTGAACCGAACTATTTAGCATCTACATCTGAGATGATGTTCGTGTGTAGCACTCAAATATTGCACACCGCGTGAAGGCTAAAAATAGCCGCTAGTAGGGTTGCAACGGTATGAGATTTTCACGGTACGATAACAGTCTCAGAAAATATCACGGTTTCACAGTATACGGTATTACACAATTACTATTATACTACAGGGTTGTTGAATGCTTGATTCTGATTGGTTGAGAACGTTATTTATTTTTGAGCAAACACTTTATTATGATTTAAACTTGAAACCATTTATTTTTATTGACGTATGTGTAAAGTCTCCCTTTTGAAAATAAAATAAATAGAAAAAAATAAGAAAGCTAACAGAATTATAAACATGATAAAAAAAATAGCATGTAACTACAACATGTTATATAACTAAAGCATGTTAGTTTACATGTTATCATAGCATGTTAAATTAACTACTAATTGAAAAATAACATCAGCTGTGTGAGCTTTTGAAGTAATGTCCTATGATTATTAACCGTTAACATATACTGTAGGTGCACGACAGCACAGCCAGACTGCATAGGGGGCCACATTGTATTATTTTTGAGATACAGTGTTCTGCATTGAGTTGGTTATTGTAACTTTTAAGCCCAGAAATAGTGGTGTACTCAATTTTCTGAAGTGTATCTGTGACTAGTGAGACTGTTCTGCAATTGACTAAAGTATTGTATTGCTCTACATATGTAGATACTTTTCTAACAGGCATTAAAATAAATTTATTTTACAATCTCTACTTCCCTGTTAATTTATAATTCAATTTAACACACTCTACATCAGGGGTTTGTTTTAATTAAAAAAAATGAAATTTATAGAACTTTTCAGGTTTGTTGCAAAGCAGGCGAGTTTACTTGTTTTTTTTTTTTCTAAAACTTACCCGTTTACATGCTAAAGGTCTCCTCGATGGTTTTGCATGTCAATGATTACCTCTCCGTGTGTCAATGATGCCGAGATCTACTGCTACATTTAATTTAATCACTGAGAATGTTTACCTACAAAATTAGTGGCACCAAACATCACAAGCAGCCTCAAGAATGGACACAGAGTGGCCATATAACACTTTTCCTTTAGCAGAATATTGCACTACAGATCGCTAAGTTTGTTCAAAGGAGAAAGCTAGACGTGTATAGTTGCCAGATTGCACAAAATAAGTATAACATTAGGCGGAATATTTCCAATTTGCGCAAGTATAAATCTCAAACTGGTGGTGTTGCGTCTCTTATCTGGCAACCCTGAGCATGTTAAACGCCTGTGGAGACGCAAGTTCAAGTGAACTGAAATATCCAATGAAAAATTTGATCAAGCCATAAATTGCTCATGTCTGCTTTAGCTGTTTGCGAGATTATCATTAAAACTATTAAAATAGTCTATCATTTGGGCGGCCGCCGAAATATCTTCAATCGGAGAACCATGGCGTTGTTCTTTCCCTGCTGTCCGTGACCCAGTCCAAATAGACCAGTTGAGAAACACTGCTTTAACACACACACACTCACGTCAGATCCCATTGCCTCGCTTCTCTCTGAAATTTTCTCTGCTGCGTGTGCGTGTCACAGGTTGATGCGTTTGACAGACAGACAAGGAGGAAAGGAGATGTGCACGCGCATGTGAGATTCTCCGTCCAGTTGCATTTTTTTCTCAATACCGTAGATAAGCAAATGAACATGGTATGATAACCATCAATTTTCAAACTGTGGTATACCGTGAAACCGGTATACCGCTGCAACCCTAGCCGCGAGTGTGTGTAAACAGAGCAGCACCATTCACTAACGCGCTGGCAATGCGCATGCTATATATTTACTTATTAAACACAGCCTTTTGTGATTCACAGAGCTATTGCACGTCTTCAAGTGGCTGATCACTTCACTTCTGGTGAGGGGTCTTTAATGTGAAACTAGGGCAAACTAGTGAATTGCAATGTCTTATGTTTCTTTTAGCACTTCTATAAGATTCAGTGATATTTCTGTTTGTATTTTGCTCTGTTACGCTCATTTAAATTCTCAAAGAAACTTGTCTCACACACACACTGATCACTTGATAATTATCTAATCAAAATGACAAATGCCTATTACTGTGAGGATAAAATGTTTTAAATCAGATGGGTTTCTGATTTGTTTACATGTTTCTCTTGACTGCATGAAGATATTTTTCTCATCTCTCACTACCTTTAAATATACAACTTAGCTGGCTAAAGCATACACGTGACTGGATATAAACTAATGCAAATAGATGGTAATACATTTTATTTAAACATTTGTGTAAGACTTGCATGTTTTTTGTCACATTGTTCTAACAGCTTGAGGTTAGCTTCAAGGTTAGCATTCTCTCAGCCTTGTCTGCATATATACTGCTGTTCTCTATTAATGCAGCATCTATTCAAGAAATTAATTTCTTTATAATGATATGACAACATGTATTGTATTCATACCTTTTAGTTGTTGGTGTTTTAAATCTGCATTGTTCAACAACTACAACGAGGCATCAGTGATATTTTTTTATTTCGCCTCTAGAGGCCGCTCTCATACTGTATAACGACAGTGCGCCCTTCCCATCCGCTCCAGCACCGGACACAACAGGGGGTATGTCGGTGCTGATTAATCGGCAAAACCAATATAGCGGTCAACCTCTAGTACTGTGCAGCTTTGTTATGCTGCATTTTATTTTACCAAAAATAAAATTGCAATTTTTTTTGTCTTTTTTTTTTTATTACTGTATTTTTATTTGATTTAACTGTATTTATCAATTTGATTAAACACCATTTGATCATAACATTTAATTAAAATATTTAACATGGAATCCAGAAAAATTTAAATGGAAAATGCACAATTTGTATCAGTAAGACTTTATGCAGTTCTTTAATGAAATGACACAAGTAATTTCTTGTGTCATTTCATCAAATATCTGAGGCTTTTTATTTGTTGATTATAGTATCGATTCCAAGGTACCGGGGCTGGTATGGTATTGAAGCCAAAATATTGGTATCGGAGCAACTCTACCGATGAAAGACGCTAATGTGTACTCTTGTCTCCCTTTGCGTGGCCAATGATTATGTAAATGGAGCTCCCCTGAATATCGGTGCAAAACTCCGCTAGTGTGGCCCCGGCTTTACAGAATTGCTGGTTTTCTTAAAGAGACGGTACCGATTTTAGCACATGTTCTAAAAATCAATGTACCCTGGTGGCCAAAAGATTGGAATAATGTACAAATTTTGCTCTTATGGAAAGAAATCGGTACATGTATTCACCAAAGTGGCATTAACAATATGTACCGGTAGTCAGGACATTAATAACATGAAAAATTACTATTACAATTTGATGAAACAAATGTCAGAACTTCTTAAACTACTTCAAAGAGTTCTCATAAAAAATTTTAAAAAATCAGAACCTCTTAAACTACTTCAAAGAGTTCTCATAAAAATATAACAAAATCCTCCATGTGCAACAATGACCGCTCTGCAGATCCTTTTTATTCTAGCTGTCCGTTTGTCCAGATACTCTGGTGCCATTTCACCTCATGTTTCCTGTAGGGCTTGCCATTGATGTGGCTGTATTTTTGGGCACTTCTCACACACCTTACAGTCTAGCTGATCCCACAAAAGCTCAATGGGCTTAAGATCCATAACACTCTTTTCCAATTATCTGTTGTCCAATATCTGTGTTTCTTTGCCCACTCTAACCATTTCTCTGTTTCAAAAGTGGCTTTTTCTTTGCAATTCTTCCCATAAGGCCTGCACCCCTGAGTCTTATTTTTACTGTTGTACATGAAACTGGTGTTGAGCGTGTAGAATTTAATGAAGCTGTCAGCTGAGGACATGTGAGGCATATATTTCTCAAACTAGAGACACTGATGTACTTCCTATCTTGTTTAGTTGTACATCTGGCCTTCCACATCTCTTTCTGTCCTTGTTAGAGCTGTTGTCCATTGTCTTGAAGACTGTAGTGTACACCTTTTTGTATGAAATGTTCAACAACAAAAACAAATGGCAATTTCAAGCATTTTTTTATAGCCTTCATTCCTCAAAACAATGATTGACTGATGAGATTCTAGAGAAGGCTGTTTCTTTTTGCCATTTTTTACCTAATATTGACCTTAAGACATGCCAGTCTATTGCATACTCTGCCTTTGTGTTTGTTTTTGAGTTGCCAATGTTAAGCTTCATTTAACCAAATAACTTTCAACTGTGTTTAATATAATGGCAAGTGATTTTCTAGTACCAAATTAGCAATTTAGCCTGATTACTCAGGGAGACGGTGTTTGAGTGATGGCAAATCCCTATACCGGTTGACCTCTAGTTGTGATATATATCTTTATTGTGATATAGAACTAGGCTATTCTTATTGTGATGTAAGATTTTGGTCATATTGCCCACTCCATCTTTTGGCCAAGCCCAGACAGAATGGTAAAATGTTAAATGGAGCTTAGGATACGACACTCTTATTGGTAGCTGAAAGCATGATCAAAATATATTAATATCATTCAGTGAGGGATGTGTAGAATTTTGTGAATGTGTTCTGTGGGCGCAGATTCAACTCAGGCCTGCTTATTGCGCTGTGTTCTAATCATTTGCAGTTGCAACGTGATTGCCACTTCAAGAATGCTTCACTAGAGGTGTGGTCCACACATGGACAGATAATTTCACATTGCTTCATTAACACCTGCTGTGCACACTCTCCTGCAGTTTAGGGAAACAGAATGCAACATTACAATATAAAGAATGCTGTCATAGCATTCTTAAGCAAATGACAGTGTTGTGTTGTCATTAATGATGGAGTTAAAGGAATATTTCACCCAAAAATGAAAATTCTGTCATTATTCACTTACCCTTATGCCATCCCAGATGTGTATGACTGTCTCCCTTCAGCAGAACACAAATGAAGATTTTTAGAAGATGGAGCTCTGTTAGGTCCTTTATTTGGAAGTACACTTGTGCCAGCTCTTTGACGTTCCAAAAGTCATATTTAGGCAGCATAAAAGTAATCCATGCCACTCCAGATCAATGAATGTCTTTTGAAGCAAATCGATAGGTTTTTCGATAATGTTTATTTAATTTGTTGAATGGAATCAATAAAAAATTGTTAATAATAAAAATAAAAAAAGATCAGCAAGTATAATCAGCAGTCAAATCTGACAACACTGGAATCATAAAATGTGCTTCTTTACCTCGGATTACGCTAAAAAACTAAATTTCCCAGGCTGGTATAGCTAGCTAATGCATATGCATGTTCTCGAGTTTATTGACAGATGATGAGTGTGTTAGGTGACTGGCTCTTTTACCCGTAAGTCGGGACTTCTTTCTACATCCATTGGGTGTTTAAATTTCTCCCATTCATTTTAATAAAAGTAGTCTGTCTCTGCTAAATAGTCTCAGATCATTATTAGTTCTGAAGACTTTGGGGTTGGTTTTTGGAATTTTGATTTTGGGATATTTTTAGACCATGAAAAGGAAAATATTTATGTGTTTGTTTTTACTTCTTGAAGAAGTACTGTTAGCTCCTAGAATTATTTGTTTAATCAGGCTGTGGTCATTTTCAATGAAAAGGATGCAGCAGCCTGCAGCTTTCACTCAAGCTCACTCACTGAAGTCTGAAAATGTTTTCTCAGAGCAATCATCAGCTCAGGATACAGATATAGAGCCATAGTTCCCCCTAGTGGCCAATGTATGACTGCATTGAACCTAAATTATTCTACTTGTTGTAGTGTTAAAAATTGTTTAATAATAATATCAAAATACCATTTTGATATTATATCTTGAAAACAAAAATGGAATCTCAAAGAAACAGTTGTGATTAATTATTGTTTTCGGTTTAATATATTTGGAGTAGACATTTATCCATTTTATCTAATTCTGTGATGGCTTTTATTGTTTGATCACACAAGAGCTAAAGACTCTCCCATTATGTTTTAGGTTTATGAGACAGAAATACCCACTCTTGTGTTGTGTGAATGAAGACAAAGACATTGATCAGTTGAGATTGACCAGAAGATGTTAAAGAAATGATAGCTGCACCAGAATTACAAGCAGAGTTTCATTACCCTCAGTGAGTGCAAAAACACACATACACACAAACATGTGAATAATGAATCTGGCATATGAAACATTTGTGCCGACATTCTTTCTCTTTAGGAAAAAAAACATAGTTGACATTGATCTGTGTATGTTAACAGGGACACCGACACCCGCTTCTCATCAGACACTGATTTTGATGATCCTGATGGGAGGAATATCTTTTCTGGGAAAGGGAAGGTATGACTGGACTCTTGAAATTATTGATAATCATTGTCTTTAACAATGTCTCACAACCTTCAAATGGCCTTTGATACTGCATGATACCATCCTCCAAGCTAGTGAACATGATCTATATTCAATTGAGCCACAGAATATCTAAACTCCTTCCCCTTGTTACTTTTGCTCACTCGAACAAGCTTTACAGAATGAACATAAAACATACTCATACATTGGTAAAACATTTGATTGTATATAAAGTGGGCTGGATTAATTTATTCTTATCTGTTGTTTTTCTTTAAAGAAATTTCTAAATCACGTAGTAATTGGGGGTGGGGGGTATTTTCTACAATTTTCACTTTAAAACTATCCAAATACACTTGCGTTAGAAAAGCGCAAACGCTTGTTTGATGTAGAGGACGCAACAGTTGTTAATGTTTTAAGACAGGACTTAGTCAAGGGTCAATTCCTGCATGCAAATTATGTGATCCAGTTCCTTACTGTCCCTATGCTTCAGGCAAAAAAATGCAAGAAGGGCCCTGGAGAGAAGGGGAAAGGATTTGGTAAAGGAGCTGGATGCATGAATGGTCACCACCAGGAGAACGGCATGGAAAATATTATGCTTTTTGAAGTGGTCAGGTTGGGGAAGAGTGCCATGCAGGTCAGTGAGCATATTGCCGGCTGTCAATGTCATCTGTCTTGCTCTGATATTCACATCTTAAATTCTAACAAATGTGGGCTTGTGACTTCTGGAAGGAGAATATGTAGACGGCTGAACCGCTGTGAAGTTGAGTAGATTATGACCTTTGCATTATTTTATTTTCTGCTCTCTTTTGCAGTCGGTCGTTGATGACTGGATCGAGTCCTATAAACATGACAGAGACGTTGCACTCCTCGACTTGATAAATTTCTTCATTCAGTGTTCTGGATGCAAAGGTTTGAATGTAATTTTTCATGTAATCTGTTCTCAGCGCATCGAGACAGACATAATGCCTTAACTTTAGGTTCTTTTAATATGTAATAACCATATAATGAATAGTCAGCCAATTGTTTCACCGACAGGGTGATCAGGACCCTGAGTTGAAGCTGAGGGGTTGTGGATCAGCCTGAAAGGAGTTATTTTGCTATGATGACTGTGTGACTGTACTTTATCCTGCTTATGACACTGCTGCTTACTAAATTAATAAATAACACATTGATTTTAGTTAAAATCACAGTATTTTATTATGGAAGGAGAAAGGGACAGCAGAGTGATAAGAGACATTAAACCAAGATTTGGCAAAAAGTTGTTAACTATACAGTTTTGCCTTCATTATTCAAAAATATTTGACCAATCAGAATAAAGTATTTCAGAATGTGAAAATATCAATATTAAGTCCAGAACTAAGTGTAACTTTTTGCTCATCTGTTTCTTGGTGTTACTTTTTCATTCTTTATAAGACAATTTGAGTCTGATCCTTCAATGTTTTTCCAGGTGTTGTCACTGGTGAGATGTTCCGGAACATGCAAAACTCTGAAATAATCAGGAAGATGACAGAAGAGTTTGATGAGGTAAACTTCACTCTTGTATCCTGGACATAACTCTCTAGTGTAGTGCTTCTCCAGCTGCCACATATTGTCTTATATGTGTTCTTTTGTGCACAATGTGTACACAAAAACAAATCAGTGATAGTGGTGTTGATGTTGTTGCAGGACAGCGGCGATTACCCACTCACCATGGCCGGGCCGCAGTGGAAAAAGTTCAAGTCCAGTTTCTGCGAGTTTATCGGTGTTTTGGTGCGGCAGTGTCAATACAGCATCATCTATGATGAGTACATGATGGACACTGTCATCTCACTTCTCACCGGCCTCTCTGATTCTCAAGTCAGAGCCTTCAGACACACCAGCACACTGGCAGGTCAGGACCAGCATCCTCTTGTATACAAATTCTACTAATCTGTAATCTGTTGGTAAAAATATGTACCAAGATTTTAACATCTCCATGCTTTGATTTATTTATTTTTTTCTTTTCACATAGCCATGAAGCTAATGACAGCCCTTGTGAATGTAGCATTGAACCTCAGCATTAACATGGACAACACCCAACGGCAATATGAAGCAGAAAGGAACAAGATGCTTGGCAAGAGGGCCAATGACAGACTAGAGCTTCTGCTTCAGAAACGCAAGGAGGTGAGTGTCCTCTAAGACCTCAAGGCTCACCTAACATTTTTACTCCAAAACATAGCCATCAAATGTATTTCATTATAGAAATTGTCAGATTTAACCTCACAATTTCCGTTATGTCTAACAATGCTACAAAATACTAACACATTTAAAAAAAAAATACAAAATAGTAATCTTATTTGAGTACCTTTTTGTTTTTTACAATTGTCTTAATGTGCTGTTGTGAATGTGTGTGTGTGTGTGTGTGTGTGTGTATGTATATATATATATATATATATATATATATATATATACAACTACAGTAACGGATTAACAACTAGTTGGTAAATGGGCTGATGTAATCAAGAATGCAAAGTTTACATCAGAGGAATCGTAATGATAAAAAGTCGTTTTTTAAATGGACATGGCTGTTGCCAACAGCCATCTGAAATTAAATTGTCTCAACATTTAGTTTTTTGTGACATTTGCGACCTTTTCGCAGTCTGGAGCCCCAGATCTTTTATTTTAGCCTATTGAAAAACAGATAAAACATACAAAGTCATTTTAAAAGGGTCAAACTGTTATTGTGGACTATCAGTTTAGCCACAGTGCTCTTGCTCTGTCAGCACCCTTGGAATAGAGCTCGTCTGAATGGCCACGAGTACCAAAGCTACGTTTAACTGCCACTGTAAATTAACTGGGTTATGTAATTGGCCCTGCTGTGATGCCATGTCTGTGTTTGTGAGTGAATGGGTATTTTATTGATGTCTTGATACTACAGGCATTACTCTAGTTGTAATGTAGTTTTCACATTAGTCCCTGTTTAGCTTAGATGGTTGGCTTTTCTTTACATTGAGAAACATGTAATCATTCATTCACACTCAGCTGTTTTCAAAATAATTTTCAAAATAGTTTAGCTTGTCCAGTAACAAGCCACTTTTTCCAACATGTAGCAGTGTAGTGTGACAAAATGCTACATCGCTGGTTATTATATCACATTGCATCTTGCACACAGCTTTACAGATGAGCCAGCTGTAGCAATAAACAGAAGGCCCTTTTTTTCTTTTACATAAAGCTTTGTAAATCAGATTCATCCTAGTTCAAATTAACTGATTCAAACCACAATTCACAGATTCCGGTCCCTGTGTGTTATTTTAGATCTTGTTGATAATGAAATACAGTTAAAAACTGCTGGTGTTTTTGACTTAATTACTGAAATTAGTTTTTTGCAGTTCTATTTAGTGTACAAATTTGTGATTGTTCTTCAATTCAAACACCTCCATTGTGCAATATTGATTATAATGAATGTTTCTCTTTGCAGTTGCAAGAAAATCAGGATGAAATTGAAAACATGATGAATGCCATTTTCAAGGGTGTCTTTGTTCACCGATATCGGTATGCACACTCATGGACAGTTGATGTTCTTACAGCGCAAGCTCTTATCAATTACCACTCAAGTGATAACTCAATAATACTCTGATCCTCTGGGTTTTGCAGATTCATCTAAGTGATTCTGTTGTTTTTCCTCAGTGATGCAATAGCAGAGATCCGGGCGATCTGCATCGAGGAGATTGGTGTGTGGATGAAAATGTATAGTGACGCATTTCTTAATGACAGCTATCTTAAGTATGTGGGTTGGACCATGCATGACAAGGTACGAATTCAATCCTCCTTTATACCCTGATTTTTGTGTCAGATGGGGTTTGTCAAGCCACATTCCTAGAGTTGGAACATATCTGTAACACAATCCCATCTCTCTCTGTGCCCATGTCTGTTTAGCAAGGTGAGGTGCGTCTGAAGTGCCTCACAGCTCTGCAGGGTCTGTACTATAACCGTGAGCTCAATGCCAAGCTGGAGCTCTTCACCAGCCGCTTCAAGGTGAGACAGCCATCTGGAGCAGCTCCTCATCCAAAATACTGCAAACTCTAACATTTGTCATGAAAAGTAGTCCTTTTTATTGAGTGGATATTAATTAGTTTTATTTCTTTTTAGATTAATTGAAAGTTTTAAGTGTCATAAATGTTTTGCTGATCAATGTGTTGTTTTTTTAAGATTAGTTGTTTTATGGAGTTGTCTGTTTTGTCTCTTTTAGGACCGAATCGTATCTATGACACTGGACAAGGAGTATGATGTTGCAGTGCAAGCAATAAAACTACTCACACTTGTGTTACAGTATGTGTACAACAACCTTCAAATGTCTTTTTCTGAATATCAGTATTACATGATGCTCATATGCTGCTTTGTTTGGTATTACAGTAGCAGTGATGAAGTTCTGACTGCAGAAGACTGCGAGAGTGTGTACCATCTGGTGTACTCTGCCCACCGACCCGTCGCTGTGGCAGCAGGAGAGTTCCTCTTTAAGAAGTGAGTCTCACACTTTCTGCATGCAATTGGAAAAGGATGGGAGTTTTCTGTGAATGAGACCTGGTAACACCTAAATGTAGTTTTTTGATTTATCTTGAAATGGAGCGTGAGATGTGGTGAGACAGATAGGATGTTAGATTGGGCTCAGAATATGGTCAAATGGACTTTATGCATGTCTGACACTGGTTTAAGTCAAAGTGGACACTCCTGCTATCCAGAGAGAGTGCTGCTTGATAGGGCTTTTAGATTTTGTCTTAAACCAGTGTCAGACATGCTGCTAAGTCATAAGACAGCAAAACATTCCACCGTAATCATGAGTATAAATTGAGGCGGATAGTTCGAGATGGAAACAGTTGAGACATATGAATTAATAGAAGTGGTAAACATTAGATTGAGGCAAATTGTAAACCCTTTTTGAATTTCTGTAAATTTTCAACTTTGTTCACAGACTGTTCAGTCATCGAGACCCTGAGGATGACAGCATGCCCAAGAGACGAGGCAGACAGAGTGTCAATGCCAACCTCATCAAAACCACTGTCTTTTTTTTCCTGGAGAGTGAGGTGAGCTACAATCAGCACTTGGAGGAAGGAAGTGGCTGTCTGACTGGCATGTAAAGCGATCAACCTAAATTAGTTTTTCTTATATATGCTGTTTAAGGTGGGTTTATCTGAAATGGATAATACCAAAATTATAGATCAGCATGAAAAAAAAAATCAATACAATTAATGCCGTCTCCATGAATGGTTGTTGTACAAAAAACTAGAAATAAAAACAAAAACGAATTGTATAGAATTACGGTTATAATTTCTGTCTGTCCAAAATAATGAATCCAGAATGTTTTACAGACATCACTCTTAGCACACATTGGCAAATCCAGAGATTAAATTGCTCATTGTATCAACCCAGTACCTTTTAAACATGACTTTATGTGGGACTCCTCGAAGTTGTTTAGTGCTAGTCAACCAGTTTAGAACCTGCCAAATCGAGAAAGTGCTCTCCAGTTTTGTGTGCAGTATTCATCAGTATTCTGACCGTAGTGAACAGACTGTGGTGATATGTGGGCGTAGGGATGGCAAAGAGGTCAAAATGCTCATACTTACAAATTTTAGAAAGGTTTATTTGTCTGCACAATTGTGAATTCATAAATTGTCAGAATACTTAACTGAGTGCTGTGTATGAGATGGAATATTGTATGTTTTAATTTTTTGGTCTTAAGCTTCACGAGCATGCCGCCTACCTTGTGGACAGCATGTGGGACTGTGCAGCAGAGATACTGAAGGACTGGGAGTGTATGATAAGCCTACTGTTGGATGAACCACTGCCTGGAGAAGAAGGTATGACATAGGGACCACTAAAACATCAGAATTAATTATGTTCTGTACATATTTGGTATAAAGCTATAAAATATGTCTTCATGTTTTCCTCATAAAAACAGACATACAGGAAGTGGTCAGTTTGTTTTACTTCAGAGCGAGGGATTAATTATCTGTGTGTCCTTTTTCCAGCTCTAACGGACAGGCAGGAGACGGCTCTGATTGAGATCATGCTGTGCACCATCCGTCAGGCTGCAGAGTGCCATCCTCCTGTGGGCAGAGGCACAGGCAAAAGGGTAAGACCTGATGCCACACACACACTCATATACACAAGCCCTTGATGACAAATTCCTGCTTTCACACTTTACCAGTTACATACTGTTCCCAATTCTCACTTGATCTAATTTCAGGTTCTGACGGCGAAGGAGAAGAAGACGCAGCTTGATGATCGAACGAGAATGACAGAGCTCTTTGCTATAGCACTGCCACCTTTACTTGCAAAGGTTAAAGACTCATGTAGCTTTTTAAGGGTTGAACAGTGTTTTAAAAAAGACCATGGATATTAAAGACATGAAATTACATTCACAACACAATTAACTTTAATGTGGGTTTTTTATTTATTTATTTTTTTATATATATATATATACAGTACTCTGTTGATGCAGACAAAGTGACTAACCTGTTGCAGCTGCCCCAATTCTTTGATCTGGAGATCTATACCACAGGACGTTTGGAAAAGGTCTGAACCTCACATCATTTAAAAAGAGAATAAATGCATTGTATGGTTCGTTGAATGAGTTCTGATTATTCACAAAAGGCTGACTGTCTAGCATATGATTGAAAGCCAATTGTTTTCCCTTGCAGCACCTGGATTCATTGTTAAGACAAATCAGAGATATTGTGGAGAAGCTCACGGACACAGATGTGCTTGAGGCTTGCTCCAAAACCTACCACTCCCTGTGCAATGAGGAGTTCACCATCTTTAACCGGGTGGATATCGCCCGCAGCCAGCTCTTGGATGAGTTAGTGGACAAGTTCAACAAGCTTCTAGAGGACTTCCTGCAGGAGGTGAGAACATCGGGAGTGGCTCAGTTTGGAGCTCCATGAAAGACAAACAGAACTGGTGGAGTTAGTTGATGTTGCTTTGTGTTTGCATTAGAACAGAAGTTTGGAGAGTGTATTTGTGCGCTTTGTACTCAATCATACTGTATTTTTTTTTGGAGTTCTCTGTAGGGATGATTTGGATTTGTGAACTAGTCGGCCATCAACCAACCATTAAAATAGACTAAATCATAAATAAATATCAAGATATATACAGACTTTAATTCACCCGTTGTGGGCGATGTAAACATTTTTATGCTTAATTAGTAGGGTTGTTTTTGTGAGGACTATAATATAGTAGTTTTGTGCAATAAAGGTTATATAGCCTATCTTGTTGAATATTTGCCAGTTAACCATATATAAAGGCTGCATATATTTTCCATCTACATTTTTTTTTAATTCGTTGGTATATGCACATAATATGAAAACAGATGCCAGTTCCATTGCATCTTGCTTTTTCCAGCGCACAAGCGGTTAAGTCTTTAAAATGGTGTGTCAGGTTAAAATAGTTAAACCACCTGAACCCCTGAACTTACTGTACAGGAAGACAAACTAATTGTTGTTCAAACGAACCACTGATTAGTCAATTTTAACTGTAGTTTTGCACATCCATAGTTCTCTGTATACTGATACTCAATCCAAACAAATTTCCGTAATAACTGCTTCCACAGTGAATCATAAGCTCAACATTTTGCCATCATATCATATGCAACAGGGTGAAGACCCAGATGAAGATGATGCTTATCAAGTTCTGTCCACACTGAAGAGGATCACTGCTTTCCACAAGTAAGGATTCCCTGTCTCGCCTCCATGAGCACTATACCGTTTTTCTTTAACAGATTAATACTTTGTAAAAAAGCAAATGTCATTTATTTACTTTCCTATCCCATCTCCCTCTTCTTCTTTTTTTAATGTTTTTATTTTTGCTGTAGTGCTCATGACCTCTCCAGATGGGATCTCTTCACCAGCAACTACAAGTTACTGAACACTGGCATTGAAAATGGCAACATGCCTGAGCAGGTATTCATTATATGAATGAAGAATTATTAAAGGTGAAGTGTTTACTTCTAATTAAACTAGTGGCACCAATCGGAATTTCAACCTATTTTCAGCCCAACTTGGCTGGACATACCACATTGGCTCAACAAATGGTGTGAGTTTGAGGTAAAACTACCTGTTTGTCAAACAATGGCAGATAAATGGGAGTGTTTAAAACTGAAACCAGTCAGTATGTTGGCCTGACAAAGACATTCTCGTCTCAAACCTAGTGAGCTGCCACCGGAGGCAGCACTTTAAGACATAAATGGCATGCTTCCGACACGAAGGCTGTTCCAAATGGAAGGTATCTTAATTATGCCGCCTCCTGAGATATCTCATTTTGGCCAAATTCTGAGGTATCAACATATGTATCCTTCCCCAGCTAGGCGATATAAAAATGCATCGTGATGATCTCAGTGGAAACATTAATCAAATATGGGGTAAGAAGCAAGAGTAAATTTGATTTTAAATATACTTATCCATTCAATACTGTAAAGTGTGTGTGTGTGTGTGTGTGTATATATATATATATATATATATATATATATATATATATATATATATATATATATATATATATATATATATATATATAAATGTGCACATTTCCAAATAAGCACATCAATTCCATTATTAAAGACTAGAAAGATTAAATGCGTTCTTACCAGATTTAGTGCATCTAGAACTCCTGGCAGGTGTAGATGTTCACTTTCACCAGGAGTTCACTTTTGATGAGGTCCACAGATGCTCAGTTCCTTGTCTAGGTCCACGCAGCGGTCATCAGTGAAAACACCCTCTCCACGAACGCGTTGGTGACAGGAATGCTCAAAGCCAAAGATATCAGAGCTGTCATGTTTGGGGCACTGAACTGCTTCAGCAGAGCTGTCTGTGAAACTTTGGTGGCATACCCTGCACCCTCCTTTTTCAGGGTCACCTGTAACTGGTTTTAACCATTTATGTATTTTCTCCAATTCTTTATTATACGAAGAAAGACACTTTTTCTTCTCGGGAGCTCCGGATAGACCCATTTTTCTGTTGCAGTTTTTTTTTCCAGTTTTCCCGCTCTGGCAAGGAAAAAAGCTTACAATTTCGGGTACAAAGCTTACAATTTCGGGACTAGGTCACCCTACCATACGACCTGCGTCAGACATGCTTGTGTCGCGTCTCGGGTGTGTTGCGTCATAAAAATAAAATGTTTTGGTCACTGTGTCAAGTTTAATACTCAATCTTTAAACACATATTGAGATCCTTTAGTTCGCATTTGAACCCTAAAGGTGCGTACACACTACCAGCGACTTTGTCACTGCAGGTCGCCAGTGGCTGGTGGTGAAGTCGCTAGTGGGTGTTCCCACTACTGGTTGTCTAGTAACGTTTATAAATGACATTCACGGATGTCATTCCATTGCTGTTGACAGCGAATCTCTTTTCTTGCCACTAAAAACAAACATTTTGGAGGGAAAAGACTAAATATAAATGGAATCAGTACATAAAATGCTTTATATCAAAGATGAATGAGAAACAAGGCATGCTGTTTGCCATAGCGGCTCTTTATCTGCGGCGAAAATGCAAATGCCGGTCTGTCTGGGTCCATAAAATCCCCGCGATCTCAGATACACCTTTCCACGCAGTATTTTTCTTAAAAATGTCCTTGTACGTGGGAAGAGACATATCATAGTGCACTGGAAAATTTCTAACAGCAAGAATTAGCCTTTCATCCATCTTTCCGTTACTGCAGGAGCTGAGAGAGAGAAGGATCACGTGAGCTCTCCCGTCTTCTCTCCTATTGGCTGTCGCTTCCGTTAGTCGCTCTTCATTTGAATAAAGTTGAACTTGTCTCAACTTTGTCGCGTCGCTGGACACGCCCACATCTAGTCACCAACGGTCGCGACGGCTCGTGTCGCCGGAAGTCGCTGTGCTCTCATTGAAAATTAATGGTATGGAGTCGCTGTGGCGCGCGATGTCGCTGGCAGTGTGTACGCACCTTTAGTAATGCATATCTGTGTTGTTTTCTTCACTGTATAAACTGTGTGTTGCTCACACAGCTGAAATTTCACTTACTGCCCTTTGGAGTATACAGGTGGTACTACAAGCATGCGATTAAATGCGTTAATAATTTTAACGCGTCATTTTTTTGTATAATTAATTGCGCGTTATTAACGCGTTAACTCGACAGCCCTATTATATATATATATATATATATATATATATATATATATATATATATATATATATATAGATATATCTGGCGTCACCTTTATTGAAATCAGTTGCAAGTCATTTCTACTGATGTTTGGAGTTGCTGCCTATGTAGAGCATTCCAAAATGGGTCTATTATGAGGCTTCATTTCAGTTAGAATGCTGCCATAGAATACTATCTAGGCAGGAGACAATGAGACAGCTCTCTAAAGGCCCAAGTATTCTTTGGTTTTGCACATTCCGTATCATCTCGTGCCTGGTGGTCTGTGTTGCCTTTGTGAATATACACTTCTGAATACGAGCGAATACGAACGTGTTTGACACATGCCCTCTACAACTTATTTGTGATACTCTTAGTACAATCAATAGCAGGCACATGCGTCAGCGGTGCGCACAGCCGAGGACTACGTGCACAGGTCAAGAATATCTAGGCGCGCAGATGTGCTGATGACGCAATTTACGTCACACATTCTGTGCGTGGAGCGATCCACAACGCGGACACCCAAAGTTACATTTTGGAACAGACCATTGTTTAGGGTTTTTTCAAAATCCCTAAACAAATATCAAAAGTTCTGACTGTAACTCCTCCTAGAGCTTTAAAGATGCATCCACCAAACTTGGCACAGACCTTCACGCTGTTCTAACTCTGGTTATGCTGACTTTTCTTACTGATCAGATTTACGGTGTTGGTACAGCGGTCGATCAAATATCTCCAAAACCCCATTGTCTTACATTAATGTAATGTTCAAATGGGCCAAGATTATTCAAACTGTCAAAAATTTCGAATGTAAACAAGTCCTTTAATCTGCTTTATTTCTCTTTCTCTCTATTGCCTTTCAGTATGTATCCACATTTTTCCTGCGACCCATGATTGCTGAGCTCGAGCTTTACAACAGTTGTTGCGGCCTACATCCATTCATTCTTTCGTTACGGTGTTGGGATTTCGAGGACAGGGTGTCTGATTTCATGATGACATACATCAATCCCTATATCAGTGTTTTACTGAATAACAAAAAACAAACAAAACCAGCACGCTGTATCTTCCAGATGCAGTTGAAATGTACCTGTTCAGCTTCAGATGTGTGTGCTTGTTATTTTGTCTCCCTACATGTTGATATCAGACAGACACACTGTGGAAGAGCCGCAAAGTTCTCATGTTTATGTAATCGCTTTCTCAAGTTAGCCGATCGGACGGTGACTCCTTTTAAATCTGCACGTTGTTTGGCGCAGCGGTTGATTGAGAGGTGGCGCTTCGCTTCGCTTACACCTCAAATGTGATGTGGTCACATTAGTTTTTGACTACCTCTGTATCTGCTTTTTTGTGATCCAATATTTGGACCCTGTTTACAACTATATTTAGCACTGATCATTTTTAATCTGATCATCCATCTTAATACCAGCTGCAAACAGGGTCTAAAATAACTTCTGTCAGAGCTATCAAAATCTATAGAATGAATTCCGGGGGAAGTTGAACCCATATCCATTTCCTTGTAACACTTTACCTGTGTAGTTGTTTTAGCAATTCTGTGTGGTGGTTCAGAAATTTGATTGTGCAACATGAATCTAGGGTAACTTTACTGTCTCTCTGGACTCTTTTAGATTGTCATACATGCTCTGCAGTGCACACATTATGTCATTCTTTGGCACTTGGCCAAGGTCTCAGAGGGCATGTTTAAAAAGGTAAAGTATTTTTTTTTTAACCTGTTGCTATGATTTATATGCATTTGTTTCTTCCTCTTTATTTCTTAATTTTCTGTAGTTTGTCAGATGTTAACAATGTATTTGGTCTCTATAGGAGGACATGGTGACTCTGAGGAAGCAAATGAGGGCATTTTGTCTGATGTGTCAGCGTTACCTAACCAGCGTCAACACCGCTGTCAAAGAGCAGGTTCGTATCATAGATCACAACCAGTCATTATGGCCAACCTCACACCGTTCTTCATGCTTAAACTGTACATAACTGTTCTCCCTCAGGCCTTCACCATCCTCTGTGACCTGCTGTTGATCTTCAGCCATCAGATTATCGCAGGGGGGAGGGAAGCTCTGGAGCCCCTAGTATACAATTCTGAGGAATCCCTGCAGTCCGACCTTCTTAATTTTATCCTGGACCATGTCTTCATTGACCAGGATGAAGACAGCAACAGCACAGGTCTATGGCTGCTACAGACATAATCACTTTTAGCTGGAGTTAACAGGCTTTGTTGAGTGGTTTTAGTGCCCTTGGCTGTTTAATGCTGATAGGTAACAGTAAGACAGTGTTATCACTTTAGAAGACATTAGAGCCTTCAGCTGCTCTTAATACCGCTGTGCACTGAGCTTTAATTGAGATAAATTGACGGATTTTAAAAGGAGAGTTGTTTGGACCAATATCAATTTAGTGCTGCTTTAGGTGCCATCAACTAACAATGTTCCCAAGTGACCACAAGAAGACAGAAAGTGTGCTTGTAGAACAAGCTGCTTGCAGCCATATTCTAGAGAAAGTATAATGAGAATGATAAGGACCAGTTGTAGAAATATACGAATTGGGAAAATTGCTAAGCTCAATAGGCCAATTATATGTTTGTAAACATTCGGGATGCGCGCGCAACATGGTTGCAGAAGAGAGAGCGCGGGAGAGGAGTTAGCTAGCAAAATGATACGTTACGTTATACATAGTAGTTAGATATCAACATTACATTTTATATTGATTAGATGGTACATATTTAAAATGTTCTCCGCGTACTACAACAGCTTGTCACCCAGCGATAAGAACTGTTATTCAACTAAGCTTACCTTAATGAGTGGGATACGTCTTACAGATCCGTTTGCCATAGAGCCTTGTCAATGGTCAAACGACGAAACGAAATGGCCAAGCATTCAGTGGCCAGAGAATGGATGGTGAGTAATGATGTGATCCCAGTGAGCAACTAAATGAGGTGAAAGTGACAATATTTACCTCTCAAGTTTTGCATCGCCTTTGTTTATTTCACACTGGGTTGAGTAGGAAAAACAGACGGGACAAAGTCAGGACTACTGAAGTCCATGGACACCTCTCCTGTACAAAAAGTTAGGTCTGTTAGTGTTACAGTTAAATTTAGTCTGAGTTCGCTATAACCGCGTTATTAGCCAAATACTAGGTACACTTGCTAGATACTAGACTAGCTAGCTAACTGTCAGGTTAACTACCTAGCAAGACAACGTAACGCAACTGAACAAAGGTAACGTTAATTTAGCTAGTAATTTAAGCTAGCTAGTCTCAAACTCATACATTGTTCGTTATTCTATTGTTAGATAAGTGTACTTAATACATCAGAGTTTTTGTTATAAACTAAATCGAGTGATGTGGGTGATTTAGCGCAACTTACCTGATATGAAGTGAGAACTGCAGAGTCGGGCGTTTTTAATTAGGTTGTCGTTCCAGTCGATTCTTCTGAGGGCTTGTAACCAAAGACGTCTGCGGTTGGCGTTAAAAGGGGTGTGAGTTGATGGTATTCGGTAAAACCTCAGACCTTTGTTTACAGATTTTCGATTCTGGCAACCCACTGCACAACACGACATTTTCCCGGGTTTGTTTCAGCGGCCTGCATGACGTCAGTGTGACGTAGTGTGATAATTCCCCTATATTTTGGCTGTAAAAATGGAAGCCTTGCCTATTTAAAAGGCAATTGGGTCTTTTAACTGAGAGGCACGATCTTTTATTTACCACAGAATGCATGCTGCTTAGTTAGACTGAAAAATCTGAAAACTTTTTTTGTATTTGATTTAAAGAAGCAAAATATGATTTTATTGCTGAATTTGATATACACTGCCTGGCCCAAAAAAAGTATCATGCTCTAATATTTTGTTGGACCGCCTTTAGCTTTGATGCACATATTTGTTGTGGCATTGTTTCGACAACCATATATTTCCATCCAGATTTCCATTCATTTTTGGGCTAGATGTATTGATGATGGGAGAGACGAACCACTCCGTAAAGTCTTCTCCAACACATCCCAAAGACTTTCAATGGGGTTAAGGTCAGGACTCTGCGGTGGTCAATTCATGTGTGAAAATGATTTCTCATGCCTCCCTGAACCATTTTTTCAAAATGTAAACCTAATGAATCTTGGCATTGTTGTCCTGGAATATGCCTGTGCCATTAGGGAAGAAAAAATACACTGATGGGATAACCTGGTTATTCAGTTCATTTAGGTAGTTCGGCTGACTTCATGTTATTGCTTCATAATGTTGCTGAGCTTAGCCCTAACCAATTGAAGCTAATCCAGATCATAACATTACCTCCTGAGGTTTGTACAGTGGGCATCATGCATGATGGGTGCATTGCTTCGTGTGGTTCTCTTCTTACCCTGGTACACCCATCGATTTGGATAGGGTAAATCTGGACTCATCGGACCACATGACCTTTTCCCATTGCTCCACAGTCCAATCTTTATGCTCCCTAGCTAATTTAAGTTGTTTTTCCAAGATGCGGCGCGGTAGCACGCAGCGGCCATCTTGAAGATCCAAGATGGCGGCGCGGTAGCACGCAGCGGCCACTCCGGATCCAAAATGGTCATGTCAAGTCAAGTCAAGTGGTTTTTATTGTCGTTTCAACCATATACAGTTAGTACAGTACACAGCAAAACGAGACAACGTTCCTCCAGGACCATGGTGCTACATAAAAACAACAAAGGACCAACATAGGACCACATGAGACTACACAACGAAATAAAATACCTATATAAACTACCTATATATACCTATATAAAGTGCACGTGCAAACATGTGCAAAAAGTACAGGACAGTACAACAAATTACTGACAATGAACATGACAATAGACAGTGCAGCGCCGACCAGTACTCAGTAGTGCAAAAAGATGACAGTTTCTAAAAATGTAAACATAACATACTATGAGATAATGTTCTATGCACATAGCAGTTATTGAGGTAGCAGACAGTTATAAAGTGACAGTAATTAAAGTGCAACTCAGGACACGTGTGTGTCAAACCAGTCTCTGAGTATTGAGTAGTCTGATGGCTTGGGGAAGAAGCTGTTACACAGTCTGGCCGTGAGGGCCCGAATGCTTCGGTACCTCTTGCCAGACGGGAGGAGGGTAAAGAGTTTGTGTGAGGGGTGTGTGGGGTCAGTCCACAATGCTGGTTGCTTCTATGGATACAGTGTTTTTGTGAATGTCTTTGATGGAGGGAAGAGAGACCCCAATGATCTTCTCAGCTGTCCTCACTATCCTCTGCAGGGCTTTGCTGTCCGAAACAGTGCAAGTCCCAAACCAGGCAGTGATGCAGCTGCTCAGGATGCTCTCAATAGTCCCCCTATAGAATGTAGTGAGGATGGGGGGTGGGAGATGTGCTTTCCTCAGCCTTCGAAGAAAGTAGAGACGCTGCTGGGCTTTCTTGGTGATAGAGCTGGTGTTGAGGGACCAGGTGAGGTTCTCCGCCAAGTGAACACCAAGGAATTTGGTGCTTTTGACGATCTCCACAGAGGAGCCGTCGATGTTCAGCGGAGTGTGTTCACCTTGTGCTCTCCTAAAGTCAACAACCATCTCTTTTGTTTTGTCGACATTCAGGGACAGGTTGTTGGCTCTACACCAGTTCGTCAGCCGCTGCACCTCCTCTCTGTATGCTGACTCGTTGTTCTTGCTGATGAGACCCACCACGGTCGTGTCATTGATGTGATTCGAGCTGTGCATTGCTGCACATTCGTGAGTCAGCAGAGTGAACAGCAGTGGACTGAGCACACAGCCCTGGGGGGCCCCAGTGCTCAGTGTGGTGGTGGTGGAGATGCTGTTCCCGATCCGGACTGACTGAGGTCTCCCAGTCAGGAAGTCCAGGATCCAGTTGCAGAGGGAGGTGTCCAGGCCCAGCAGGTTCAGCTTTCCAATCAGGTGCTGGGGAATGATTGTGTTGAATGCTGAGCTGAAATCTATGAACAGCATTCGAACGTATGAGTCCTTATTGTCTAGGTGGGTGAGGGCCAGATGGAGGGTTGTGGTGATGGCATCATCCGTTGAATGGTTTGAACGATACGCAAACTGCAGTGGGTCTAGTGAGGGGGGCAGCTGGGTCTTAATCTCCCTTATGACGAGCCTCTCGAAGCACTTCATGATGATGGGTGTAAGTGCGACGGGACGGTAGTCGTTGAGGCAGGACACTGAAGAATTCTTTGGCATGGGGATGATGGTGGTGGCCTTGAAGCACGTTGGAACAACGGCGCTGCTCAGAGAGATGTTGAAGATGTCAGTAAGAACATCTGCTAGCTGGTCTGCACATCCTCTGAGCACTCTGCCAGGAATGTTGTCTGGTCCAGCAGCCTTCCGTGGATGCTATTTTTGTTAAAAAAAAGCCTGACTTTTGCGGCACATGGACATCGGAGCAACCGGTGTTCGTGTATACCATCGCCAGACACTACTGAAATATAAGACACATGCAAAAACTAAGCTGCATGATGACCTGCAGGAGGCGCTACGCATACTCTGCTTGCTGCGGAGACCAGGCCTCCAGTCCTCGGCGTCGCCTGATGCCAGTGGACTGGGGAGAGGACGTCGTAAGCTGTGTGTGAGAAAGCGGAAGCGCGGCCAGAGGGCGGGGGTCTATGCTAGGCTAAAAACAAACCCTAGCCTGCCGGCCGGCTCTCCCGTCTATGCTGCTCTCAAATGTTTGCTCCCTGGACAATAAACTGGACTATATCCGACTCCAGCAGGCTACACAGCGTGAGTTTAGAGACTGCTGCGTCTTTGTTTTCATGGAGACGTGGCTCAGCAACAGAGTTCCGGACGCTGCCATTCAGCTAGACGGGCTCGCCTTGTTTCGTGCCGTGCCGTCAGAAATACAGCTCTCTGCAGTAAGACTCGCAGTGGTGGCTTGTGTGTTTACATCAACACGGAATGGTGCAAGAACTCTATGCTAGTCTCTAGTTACGGCTCATCGCTGGTGGAGCTTGTGACTGTTAGATGCAGACCTTTTTATTTACCACAGGAATTCACCACTGTTATTATAACCGGAGTTTACATTCCCCCCCAGCGCTAACGCTAAGGAAGCGCTCTGTGAACTGTATGGGGCTATGAGCGAACTGCAGAACGCTCACCTCGACGGACTGTTTAATGTCGCCGGAGATTTCAACCATGCTAATCTCAAGAGAGTGCTCTCTAAATTCCATCAGTATGTGGACTTTGCAACGAGAGGGGCAAATGCGCTTGATCTTGTTTACACAAACATACCGGGCGGAGCCCCGCCCCCACCTCGGCTACTCAGACCACATCTTTATGTTAATTCCAGCATACAGACCGCTGAGGACCTGAGACTCCACCTTCAGAGCAGGCGATAAGGCAGCCCTAAGAACAGCTAGAGTCAAACTGTCCCGGGCAATCAGAGAGGCAAAGTGCGCACACGCCCAGAGAATCCACAGTCACTTCCAGGCGCATGTGGCAGGGCATTAAGGCCATTACCAACTACAGGACAACATCAGTTGCCTGTGACAAAGATGCCTCCCTTCCAGATGCGCTGAACGACTTCTTCGCTCAATTTGAAGTGCAGAACGACGTGGTGGCGAGGAAGACCACCCCTCCTCCTAACAACCAGGTGCTCTGTCTTACCACGGTGGATGTGAGAAACACCTCCCTCTGCAACTGGATCCTGGACTTCCTGATTGGGAGACCTCAGTCAGTCCGGATCGGGAACTGCATCTCCACCACCACCACACTGAGCAATGGGGGCACCCCAGGGCTGTGTGCTCAGTCCACTACTGTTCACTCTACTGACTCACGACTGTGCAGCAATTCACAGCTCGAACCACATCGTCAAGTTCGCCGATGACACGACCGTGGTGGGTCTCATCAGCAAGAACGACGAGTCAGCATACAGAGAGGAGATGCAGCAGCTAACGGACTGGTGTAGAGGCAACAACCTGTCCCTGAATGTTGACAAAACAAAAAGATTGTTGTTGAATTTAGGAGAGCACAAGGTGAACACTCTCAACTGAACATCGACGGCTTGGTGTTCACCTGGCAGAGAAACTCACCTGGTCCCTAAACACCAGCTCTATCACCAAGAAAGCCGAGCAGCATCTCTACTTTCTTCGAAGGCTGAGGAAAGCGCATCTCACACCCCCCATCCTCACAACATTCTATAGAGGGACTATTGAGAGCATCCTGAGCAGCTGCATCACTGCCTGGTTTGGGACTTGCACCGTTTCGGACCGCAAAGCCCTGCAGAGTGAGGACAGCTGAGAAGATCATCGGGGTCTCACTTCCCTCCACCAAAGACATTTACAAAAAACACTGTATCCGCAAAGCAACCAGCATTGTGGATGACCCCACACACCCCTCACACAAACTCTTTACCCTCCTGCCGTCTGGCAAGAGGTACCGAAGCATTCGGGCCAGACTGTGTAACAGCTTCTTCCCCCAAGACATCATTTACTGTACTGTCCCGTACTTTTTGCACATGTTTGCACATGCACTTTTTATATATATATATATATATATATATATATATATATATATATATATATATAGGCATAGTCTCCTGTGGTTCTATGTTTGTCCTATATTGTTTTTATGTAGCACCATGGTCCTGGAGGAACATTGTCTCGTTTCGCTGTGTACTGTACTAACTGTATATGGTTGAAACGACAATAAAAACCACTTGACTTGAACAAGTGTCTTTCTTGATGCCACACAGCTGTTTAGTCTCAATCCTGTAAGTTCTTGTTGTGGAAATGCTCTTACTTTCACTATTAAACAGTTCTGCTGTTGATTTTTTTTTACAATGTGACTTAAAGCATTTTAATGATCTCCAAACATGATCATTCAAGATTTTTTTCCCCTACCATAGTTCTTCCACAAATCTGACGGTTCACTGCCATCCTTCCAGGTTTTAATGTGTTGGACAGTTCCTCACCCAATTCTAGCTATTTCTCCTTATCTCCTTAGTTGTTTTCTTTACTTGATAAAGGCCAATAATTTGTCCCTTCTGAAACACAGTAATATATTTTCCATGACCACGGGCTACGTCTTCCAACATGGTTGTTTAAGAAATGAGAAGATACACACTACATCAGTTAGAGTTAAAATAATTGTTTCCAGCTGAAACATATTAATCTCTACAATAATGATCCAATCATAGGTTTGTTTAAGTATCTGCTTATTTAAATCCAAAGGGTAAAATTTTTTTTGGCCAGGCAGTGTATGTTGTTGGCATGTGATCTTGACTTGCAGTTTTGAGAATTCTGTTCTCCATTCAGGTATATACTGTAACTGTATGTTAATGTCTATTGTCTGCAGAGAAAATTGCTGCCTTGGGATGTTGCTGTGATAGCTTCGAAGTGAACTGACTTTATGCAACAATATGGACATTCTTCACCAGTATTTCCACTTCTATTTTCTTTTTGTTTTATATTTGAGCAGATGGGCAGCAGGATGATGAAGCAGGAAAAATAGAAGCTTTGCACAAGAGGCGAAACCTGCTGGCAGCATATTGCAAACTCATTATCTACAATGTAGTTGAGATGAACACTGGTGCAGATATATTTAAGCAATATATGAGGGTGAGTTTTTCTCACTTTTTCAACTCTTTTTAGGGTTTTCAATTGATTAACATCCACAGCTTAGCTGAAAAGATATTTCTGTTGTTTTCTTCATCCAGTATTACAATGACTATGGTGACATCATCAAGGAAACCATGAGCAAGACAAGACAGATTGATAAAATCCAGTGTGCAAAGACACTAATTTTGAGCTTACAACAGGTCAGTGCCTATGATGTTTTGAATCTGCTTCCACCAGTGTTTGGGAAGCTACTTGCAAAGCTACAAGCTACTTATATTTAAAGTAATTTGATACTGAAAATGGGTATTTATTTTGGAAACCTTTAGTTACTCCCCAGCAAGTATTAAAATCCTTTCACAATTTTCCTGTTTCTGGTTTTTGCTCGAGCAGGTTGTTCATGTGTCTTTTATCCTCTGCTGTCCGTAGCTATTCAATGAGATGCTGTCAGATCTGGGTCCCAGCTTTGACCGCTCATCCTCGTCCTTCTGTGGCATTAAAGAGCTCGCTCGCCGTTTCTCTCTGACCTTTGGCCTGGATCAGCTCAAAACCAGAGACGCTATTGCCATGTTACACAAGTAAGCTTCTATACACTTTTCTCTTGGGAAAAAACTGATTGTCTATGGAGTTATGTTGTGTGTTCACTCCCCCTTGTTGCTCTTTGTCTAAAGGGATGGTATTGAGTTTTCCTTCAAAGAACCGAATCCACAGGGTGAGGGACATCCGCCTCTGAACCTGGCATTTCTGGACATCCTCAGCGAGTTCTCATCCAAACTCATGCGTCAGGACAAGCGTACTGTGTAAGCAAACATTTCAGAGTGCTGCTGGTATATTTTTAATTACACTAGAGTCACATAAAGACACCTTGTGCCATATTAATTGTGCTACATAGTATTTTATTATGTAATATGTTTTCCAGGCTTGGTTTATGGAAATTTTCTTGTCATGCTCTTTTCTAAAATATTTAATAATTTAGATATTGCTCTTTTGTGGAGGAAAAACTTGCAAACCACAGTGCTAACCGATTTGTATACTGTTGGATCTAATATATGTTCTCTCTGCCCCTTTTGAATGTAAAGGCACATGTATTTGGAGCGCTTCATGACATTTCAGATGGCCCTGCAGAGAGAGGACTGCTGGCTGCCGCTCATCTCATACAGAAACTCACTGCAGGCAGGGGGTGATGATGACACCATGTCTGTGGTCAGTGGCATAAGCAGCCGGGGCTCCTCCGTCAGGAGCAAGAAGGCAAAGCCTGCTACCGGCAAGAGGAAATTACCTGAGGGTAATATAGTTTGAGTTCAAGAAGTTATAGACCAAACATTTATTTGTGATTATTTTTTGAATCTGTACTATATATTTACATTTACATTTATTCATTTGGCAGACGCTTTTATCCAAAGCGACTTACAAAAGAGGAAGAACATCAGCGAATCATCTTAGGGAGACAGTGGTACAAAAAGTGCCATATTACAAAGTTTCACTATCATCATAATAGTATACAAAACAGATTTAAGTGCAACAAGAAATGTAAATATATTTTTTTTTTTTTTTTTTTATTTTTTTTTATTGACCGGTTAAGTGCTTTTGGAAAAGATGTGTTTTTAGCTGTTTTTTGAAGATGGAGTGTGAGTTAGCTTCCCGGATTGAGTTGGGAAGGTCATTCCACCACCGTGGTATGATGAAACTGAAAGTCCGGGAAAGTGTTTTGGTGCCTCTTTGTTTTGGTACGACAAGGCGACGTTCCTTAGCCGAACGCAGGCTTCTGGTGGGAACGTAGCCCTGCATAAATGTTTTTAGGTATGCTGGAGCAGACCCAGTGACTGTTTTATATGCCAGCATCAGGGCCTTGAATTTAAAACCTGCATGAACCGGCAGCCAGTGGAGAGAGACAAAGAGTGGTGTAACATGTGCTGTCTTAGGTTCATTAAAGACCAGACGTGCTGCTGCATTCTGGATCATTTGGAGAGGTCTAATAGCACATGCAGGAAGGCCTGCAATGAGAGCGTTACAGTAGTCCAGTCTAGTTATGACAAGGGACTGAACGAGCAGTTGTATGGCATGTACAGAGAGGAAGGGTCTTATCTTCCTGATATTGTAGAGTGTAAATCTACAAGATCTTGCAGTTTTTGAAATGTGGTCTGTGAAATTTAGCTCATCATCAATGGTTACCCCTAGATTTCTGACCGTTTTGGAAGGCGAAACTGTAGTTGATACTATATGATATTTAACATCTTGTATTGCTGCTGCTGATTATATAATGTTTATTTATTTTTTTTACTATATATTGCTTCGGCCAATTGCAACACAACCATTGATCGATCTCAATAACTGGTCATAAGAGAAAG
This sequence comes from Xyrauchen texanus, assembly GCF_025860055.1. Lineage (NCBI taxonomy): Eukaryota > Metazoa > Chordata > Actinopteri > Cypriniformes > Catostomidae > Xyrauchen > Xyrauchen texanus. The sequence continues at coordinate 30,651,006 of NC_068294.1, read as the reverse complement.
TGATTTAACTACACATATAATGATAATCTAAAAGATCACATTTGATTTCCTTATTTCAGCTTCCCTGCGCACAGATTTCAGAAACGCAGGATGGCAGGAAAGGCTCGTTCATATTTAGAAGGGAAAAAAAATCCAGATTGGATAGCGTTAGGTTTATTGGTAGAGTTAGGGTTGGGTTATATTTTCTTTGACCTACAGTGAGGGAAAAAGTATTTGATCCCCTGCTGATTTTGTATGTTTGCCCACTGACAAAGAAATGATCAGTCTATAATTTTAATGGTAGGTTAATTTGAAACGTTAGAGACAGAATAACAACAAAAGAATCCAGAAAAACACAAGAGAACAGTCAGTCTCCCTCGGTCTGGGGCTCCATGCAAGATCTCACCACGTGGAGTTGCAATGATCATAAGAACGGTGAGGAATCAGCCCAGAACCACACGGGAGGATCTTGTCAATGATCTCATGGCAGTTGCGACCATAGTCACCAAAAGAACAATTGGTAACACACTACACCGTGAAGGACTGAAATCCTGTAGCGCCCGCAAGGTCCCCCTGCTCAAGAAAGCACATGTACAGGCCTGTCTGAAGTTTGCCAATGAACATCTGAATGATTCAGAGAAGAACTGGGTGAAAGTGTTGTGGTCAGATGAGACCAAAATCGAGCTCTTTGGCATCAACTCTACTCACCATGTTTGGAGGAGGAGGAATGCTGCCTATGACCCCAAGAACACCATACCCACCGTCAAACATGGAGGTGGAAACATTATGCTTTGGGGATGTTTTTCTGCTAAGGGGACAGGACAAATTTACCGCATAAAAGGGACAATGGACGGGGCCATGTACCATCAAATCTTGGGTGAGAACCTTCTTCTCTTAGCCAGGGCATTGAAAATGGGTCGTGGATTGGTATTCCAGCATGACAATGACCCAAAACACACGGCCAAGGCAACAAAGGAGTGGCTCAAGAAGAAGCACATTAAGGTCCTGGAGTGGCCTAGCCAGTCTCCAGACCTTAATCCCATAGAAAATCTGTGGAGGGAGCTGAAGGTTTGAGTTTCCAAACATCAGCCGTGAAACCTTAATGACTTGGAGAAGATCTGCAGATTAGTGGGACAAAATCCCTCCTGAGATGTGTGCAAACCTGGTGGTCGACTACAAGAAACATCTGATCTCTGTGATTGCCAATAAGAGTTTTGCCACCAAGTACTAAGTCATGTTTTGCAGAGGGGTCGAATACTTATTTCCCTCATTAAAATGCAATTCAATTTATAACATTTTTGACATGTGTTTTTCTGGATTTTTTTGTTGTTGTTATTCTGTCTCTCACTGTTCAAATTAACCTACCATTAAAATTATAGACTGATCATTTGTTTGTCAGTGGGCAAACGTACAATATCAGCAGGGGATCAAATACTTTTTTCCCTCACTGTATCAGGTATCTCTTTTCTCATGAATATAATGGACCCATCCCCCTGCCATTCTTCATTTTTGAAATTCTCCCCATCTGACTGACAGAAGCCTGCTTTCTTGCTCTCTCCGTCTCTTTCTGTATGTGCGTGCATGGGATATAGCGATATATATGTGGGGCGAGGTAGTAATTAAAACATGATCAGTTATTTCTAAAGTAAACGTACAAGCCTGATAGACCTGCCCATCTATGCCGTTAATATCAATCAAACAACAATAACAAGAAATTGAGACTTTATTGCTCTTGGCTGGGTAACTTTATTAGCTTTAAAAATATTAATGTATTATAATCATGCAGTGAAAATCTGTGATCTGTTAAGTTTTATGATAATAAAAAAAAAACATTCTTCCTGAACATATACTTGAATACATATTGATACTGCTGTTAGAAAACTTAAGCACTGTTTTCTTAATTCTTATTTTATTAATGTTGTTTACTTGTCCTGAGTAATTGCTTCAGAACTTAAAACAATGTTTACATAATTAACAAATTAGTTAGTATTAGTTTTGGCCAAGAATTGTCAAATTTCACTGGTACACAGGTACCGACAACTGAAATTTTGGTATTGTGACAACACTGGATACAATACATGGTAGATCTTATTATAATGACATAATGAAAAAGTAGATCTCATGCCATAGAAGTGCGAGCACCCCTGACATGCAAAAGCATGGGTGATTGTTTAAAATAGCCCTTCACAGCCATGCACTCATAATATCGTTCTCTACACTGTAGTAGTTGTGTAAATTGTAAGTTGCCACAAAGTAGTAGACATTGTATGTTATTTAACATTGAGTGAGTTTGATCAATATTATTTGGCTTAAATCCAAATATCATAAAATTACCTGAAAAGTTGTGCAACAATACCTCTCGGTTCATCAAGCAAATGATAAACTATTAAGCAATGCCAAGTTATATTTTGCCAATGGAATGAGGCCCCTGGTTGGTCAATAATATGTGTAGTAGACTACAGGCGACATTTTAACCTTGTGGGTTTATTTTGGATGTTTTGCTGATTCTCCTACTCTCTTTTCACAGAGGAGAGTAGTAGCAGCAGTGAGGTGTGGATGAGCCGTGAGCAGAGTATGCAGACGCCCGTTATGATGCCATCACCCCACCTTACCTCCACCATCATGAGAGAGCCCAAACGCTTGCGTCCTGAGGATAGCTATATGGGGGTGTACACAATGACTCCTGAACAGCAACAACACCACACACACCCGCAGACTCCACAGCCACAACACCACCACCACACACCCATGGACTACAAGTAAGCACATGAATGCTCAAAGCAAACCAAATTTCTCATGTACTATTAACTACTTGGTCAGTTTGAGGTGCTGTCATACAGTTACTTTCAGCTAATTTCAGTCACATATCCAAATTGTACTGATATTTTATCGTAATTAAATTTTGTTGTTGGTTAGTTAGCTTGTAGTTTGGAAATGATTAAAGGATTAAATTGAGGTCTGTTGTTATTGTGTTGTAAAGCACGCAAGTCACCTGGATGCTAGCACAGAGACAGCAGCAAGAGGAGGTGGCCAGACAACAGCAGGAGAGAGCTATGAACTATGCCAAATTAAGGAGCAATCTTCAGCATGCCATGTAAGATAATTCCCATTTGAAATATCATTGTATCCGATCTCAGAGGCCTGTCTCACAAAGACGGTTTCAGTGCAAGTTTGAGTTTGAGCAAACTGTGGATTTTTGGTCTCAAGAAGACAGGTCATGTGTTTATCACAATAGCAACTTGTGATACATGACTAACCGGCTCCAGAGCAGGATTTATTCTGGGTAACAGATCTCAACAGATGCTGAACTAATCAGCTGTAAGTAAAGTTTCATCTCTTATGCAATGAAGTTAGAAATTTAAATAAATATTTAATGGATAAAGTTTTATATTTTAAGATTAAAAATTAATTTTGCATATTTAATTTTAGGCCTATACACCAATCAGCCACAACATTAAAACCACCTACATAATATCGTATAGGTCTCCCTCGTGCTGCCAAATCAGCTCTGATCCGTCGACGCTTGGACTCAACAACGAGGCTTGGACTTGAACTCTGAAGGTGTTCTGTGGTATCTGGCACCAAGACATTAGCATCAGATCCTTTAAGTCCTGTAAGATGTGAGGTGGGGCCTCCATGAATCAGACTTGTGGTCCAGCACATCCCATAGATGCTCAATCGGATTGAGATCTGGGGAATTTGGAGGCCACGTTAACACCTTGAACTCTTTGTCATTGACAACAATTTTTGTGTGGCAGGGTGCATTATCCTGCTGAAAGAGGCTACTGCCATCACCGAATACAGTTGCCATAAAGGAGTGTATTTGGTTTGCAACATTCTATAGGTTGGTGGTACGTGTCAAAATAACTCAAAATTTCCCAGCAGAACATTGCCCAGAGCATCAAACTGCCTCTGCCGGCCTGCCTTCCCATGGTGCATGCTGCTGCCATCTCTTCACCAGGTAAACGACGCACACGCACCCGGCCGTCCACATGATTCTAAAAGAAAACGTGATTCATCAGACCAGGCCACCTTCTTCCATAGCTCCATGGTCCAATTCTGATGCTCACGTGTCAATTGGAAGGGGTTTTGATGGTGGACAGGGGTCAGCATAGGCACTCTGACCGGTCTGCGGCTATGCAGCAAGCTCCAATGTACTGTGTTCTGACACCTTTCTATCATGGCCAGCATTATGTTTTTTCAGTTGTCTTTCCTTGGACCTCATTTGGTAGATACTAAACACTGCATACCAGGAACACCCCACAAGACCTGCTGTTTTGGAGATGCTCTGACCCAGTCGTCTAGCCATCACAATTTGGCCCTCGTCAAAGTCACTCAGATCCTTACGCTTGCCCATTTTTCCTGCTTCCAACACATGAAATTCAAGAACTGACTGTTCACTTGCTGCCTAAAATATCCCACCCTTTGACAGGTGCCATTGTAATGAGATAATAAATGTTTTTCACTTCACCTGTCAGTGGTTTTAATGTTGTGGCTGATCAGTGTAAGTATTAGGCCTATATTAAGATATTGTGTATTCGAGTGATTAGATCTTTTGGACAGCATATGAGTTTCTTTGCATTTCTTTACAGACCTACTGTACCTGTATGCTGTGCATGATGCCGAGAACCTATTAAAAACATTTTCTAGGCTATCACACAAAGTGACATGTCTTGAATTAAATTAGGCTTTAAATTTAAATGAATATAAAATAATTAAGCCCATGTGTTCTTAATGTAAACTATTAAATTCTCTTACATTTTCCAGAAGTCACCTAAAACTTCAGCTGTAGAACTGGTTTCTTGTTGTGTAAATGTTTAGTCTTCAACTATTCATAATCTCTTGATCTTCAGAAGGAAATCATGCTGAATCTGTCACAAGAAGTAATTATGTCCAAGCTTTACCATTTTGTAGTGAAGGTTTGTAGCGAGCATCTTGAGCTCTCGGAACCCGATTAAACCGGTTTAGCTCTTATTTGGTTTTGTCAACCTTAAACTTGCTTTGAAACTGTTGAGTTTGGTCAACTAGCTTCATGAAACAGGCCTCTGGACTTAATATTTGTAATTATGTATAAAATATTCCTTTCTAATTTGCCCATGTTCGTAGCCGTCAAGGAACAGGTCTAATGGAGGATGATGAGGAACCTATTGTGGAAGATGTAATGATGTCATCAGAAGGCCGGATTGAGGATCTCAATGAAGGCATGGACTTTGACACCATGGATATTGATCTGGTAATAAGCTTAAGCTAATTTGTCTCACTAAATAAATATAAATTGATTGTTGTCTCCTGTCAGTTGGCAACATATTTTGGTTTTCAGGCTTTGCTTCAGTCTAAATGGAAATGCACATTGTGACATTTTTATTTGGGCATGATTTATAAAATTTACCTTATTAAATCTCTGTCTGCATTTTTGCATCTTGTAGCCCCCATCGAAGAATCGACGAGAGCGATCAGAACTGAAGCCTGACTTTTTTGACCCTTCCTCAATCATGGATGAGTCTGTAAGAAGCACTCATTTCCTTGGTTATGATGCTTTTCAGCGGTAATGGGACTTGTTCACTCCACCTCTGAGGACGTGAAAGAGATCATCACTAGATGGCACTTGGAGGAGTGATTTCTGTTTAGTTGAATTGCGCTTGTGCAAAAAGAGAAAGAAAGAGGGAGAGCATCTCACTATAATAAATACTAATCAGACCAATCTGGACTAATGATTAAATGAAACGTGTTTGGGAACACTAAACATTAAACTGATTTTTGAAATTTAAACATTTTCTCTTGTAGGTCCTGGGAGTCCCCATATTTTAAGATTATAATTGTAGGAGTGTGAAGTGAAGAAACATTTTGCATGAATTCAGATTGATTCTCTACAGAGAATTAAATTTAATGCAGTGATTGGCATCCAAATCAGCTCATACCATTGACACTTACTAAAACTGAAAGAAAAAGTTATTAAAAGTCTTTGCAATCAAAGTCTTTGTGTGGGCTTTCCCTCATGCAAAACAGTGAAGGTAGATACTGAACGTGGTGAAATCACGGACTGTCCTTAGCCATACACAAGTATGATATATAAATATATATATATATTTCACAGTTGAACGTCATAAAGTTTGAAGAAACCTATGTAAGATCTCTTAGAATCGTGGTATTTCTTGAAACGGGGGGTGAATGCATTTTTTTTTAACTTAAAGACAACTTTATGTATAGCCCTTTTGTAATAGTGAGTAATCTGGTGTAAAGTAGTAATTTATAAGCAGGTTTTTGCTCATCATAGTGAGTATTGATACATTTTATTCTTATCTAATATGTGAAATGGAGGAAAACCACCTTTATATCTAGTATATTTAGTTTCCTTTTTCTCTTACTGTAAAGATCATGACTTACAAAATGAAGCTTAAATCAAAACACCCCGAGACAGATTTATTACTGCCTTCGGTGCATGAGTAAAGTTTGGAGCATTATTAGTAACTTGTTCAGCGATCGGTATATACTCTGTGATCTTGTTACTCTTTTTGCGCCAATAAAACTGTTTTTATGTGCCAACTGCCCTAGTAAATCAGGCGTTTAGACTCCCAGTCACCCTGTGGAGATGCACAGAAAGGAGTATAATTCTTCTTCCGCTGAGTCACAAGGCTTATCCAAAGATTAGATGTGCTCGCTTGTCCCTATAAAATCTAAGATCAAGCAAAGAAGAGGAAAACTCCAGTATGCCATTGTGTTGTCTGTAATTAAAACGAAACCTAGTGCAGTTTGTCTGGTGGAGATTTTCTTCTACCTGATTAGAGCTTTGTAGGCATCTACATTTAAATACATTTTTATATACATATATAAATTGGTGCTGATTTTATAACTGTGCTTTAATTTGGGGTTTTAAAAATAAAGAAAAAACAAAAATTAGAGTTCAAAGGTTTTGGAAATGTATAAAAACATGTCTAAACATGAATGTGTGTAGCCATGCAGCTAGTTCAGTTTTGAGATGTCATATATATATATATATATATATATATATATATATATATATATATATATATATATATATATATATATATATATATAAAACAACAAAAAAAAAACAATTTATCTCCTTTTTTTTGTGTATTTTTTTTTTTGTTGATGTTTTTCTCCAGTCTTAAAAGGTTTTTAGATTTTCACATTTTTCCTAATTGTAAATTAGTTTGGTTAAAAATCATGGACTATTCTACTTCATTCAGATGTTTTTTTTTTTTTTTTTTCTCCCCCCAGAATGAAATATTCAAAATGTAACATAATAACATCCTATGAGATAATAAATGTTACAGCATTGCTTTTGGCAGCTCTGTGAAGCTTGACTAATACATTAACTTGTATTACAGACATGCACATTTAGTCTGGTTTATACTTTTTAATCATTCCATGCCTTGGCCTTAAAACATCCTTGTTTTGAAAAAGAAAAAGATGGTGGTTGTCAAAACTGAAATCTTCCATGTTTAAACATTTATGAGGTACATTTGGATTTCTTTTTCTTCAGAAAATAAACTATATTTCTGAAATGGCATGAGTGTAATTATTTAAAATAGTGGTTGACAGATTCTGATTTTTTATTTTATTTTTATTTTTTAAGTAAATGCTCTTGGGCTAAAACTCTTCTGTTTCTCACCACTACATTAATAAAACTGCTGAAAAGATTGTGTAAATAAACATGCATTTAAACGTAAAGCGTAATTTTATAGTGCTTATTTTCTGTTAACATTTAAAACAAAATATCACTTCCCTGTTCAGAGGTATAAACTCATATACATAACGTTTCCCTTTCCTCTGTTATCCACTGTATTGTTTCTGATTTGTATCTGTCTGGAGACAGTAAGTTTTTGAATAAAAGTAAACAAATCTTTTTGTTGTTTGTGTGATTTTAACTGCAGGAGTGTAATTTGAGGTTAATTTCACAAGTGTTTATTTTACTTAAAGGTGCACTCAGAAACTTGTCTTTGTATCATGTTGGACTTACGCTGACACATTGCAGCTTGGATGCAGGATCATTTAAAATCAATAGTTTTCAGTTTCACTGACATTGTAGAAAATTAGAATTTACAGTCAGCCATGATAACTTTAATCAATGAGTGAAAGTGTTACTGAGGTCAGGACAGTTACTGAGATTAAGGCGAGTAGCATTCAGTTGGTCATGGGAATCTAAAATGGCTGCACTCATGTGTGGACCGTCTCCATGTAGAATAAAACCACTTTTATAAGGTTACTTATGTCTGGAGTCTACATTTTAATGAGAGCGGTCATGATTTCCTACTTGTATTGGAAAATAAATCTTTAGGAGTTAAACTTTTTTTTAATGAGGAAACAAAATACTGATTGCACCTTTAATTGTGTTACACTGAAATGGTACCAAAATGATGACTGCTATCCGAGAAGAATCATATTTGATTTATTTATTTTACCCAGATTTGACTCGACACTTTCACTGCTTTTACAAAACCTAACACAGATACAATACCATGTTAAATTTATATTAGCAACCATCACTGAGATAAAAAAGAAAATAAATTTTAATAAACAAAAATGGGAAGCCAAAAGTCCTTACACTGCTTGAAGCACATTTCAAATGTATGTATTATAGTTTTACATTAGCAGTAGTTGAAATATCATATTTTAGCTGAAAATTGTGTCATAAAACATTTTGTAAAGTTGTATAAGGTAAGCTGGATATTTTAATCAAGGCTTTGTCTCTTGTGTATCTGAAAAGTCCTGTTTATGCACAAAGACCTAGGATAACCTTATATGTATATATATATATATATATATATATATATATATATATATATATATATATATATATATATATATATATATATATATACAAAAGTGATAAAATTATAATAATAAAAAAGTGTCGAAGACAATTTAAATGTATTACATCAAAGTCTTTCTAGCAAGTCAGTCTACTGTCGGCCATCTTTGGAACGCTCTAGGGAGGCTATTTCCAGTCATGCCAGTACAGCTCCTACATGAATGGAGAAAGACCAAAATCCCTAAAACGGTTGGTGAAGATTACGATCAAAGAACATATTTAATTTTTTTTTTTGGACAATACTGGGATCATAAATTGTGATTATTTTCCTCATATTATGGTAAAAAAACGTAATTTCTCCAGTTTGTATAGTTAATGCGCATGCGCGTTCTAAAATCGTTTGATTAATATCTGTAACTAAAAGGTGATTGTCTCTTATAACTGTAATCAGAATCAGCTTTATTGCCAGGTACACATACAAGGAATTTGTCTTCGTGACAGGAGCTTCCAGTGCACAGCAATACAATACATCAACATGACAGAATTGCAAAATAAATACAAATTGAATAGAAAATAATATATAATATGTAATTATATATATATATATGTATGTATGTGTGGGCTGGACTTCCTTTCTACTCCGTTGACCGTTGTGTGCTCAGAGCTCCTTGGGTGAGCGTTCCAATTTTTCCTATTCATTTTAATAGAAGTGGCCAATATCTGCTAAATATTCTCTGATTACATGCAGTTTGAATCATGTAGAAGTGATCGCTACGTCACCAGCTGTGACGTACAATAACATCTCGTTACTGGTTGGTGTAAATTTCGGTTTGTCACATTCCTTGCAGTTTTATTGGCCAAGACCATTTCATTGCTAGGCGGGGTTACTTTTTCAAAATTTCAGCGGGTGGTGAAGTTGTTGATACTCGAGTGGATTGTAGTTTTATTCCAGCGTTTTAGTACATTAAAAAAAAAAAAGTTAATTACTTTTCTTACCCGCCATGTCTTTCTCAAGAGCACCATTAAAGAGGTTTAACGAGCAAGTTGGTAAGTTTCACGTTTTTAAGATATTTAACTTGAATGAAGCTGACAATGCAAGTGTTCTTTATACACAGTGTAATAGTTCAAACTAATAGTTAAATTAATCTTAATATCTAATGTATTAATGTTTTTATTACATCTGAATTTCAAAAACAATTTATCTTGCAAGGGTTTTAATTTCCTATAGTTTTTTTCTGCCTGGTGTTCTCTTTTTGTTGTGATGGGCCATATTGATCTGAAATGTAAATGACTCTCCAATTAAATCAGCTTATTTTTCAAATGGTACATTAGCACATTTTTACAACTAAAAGAAGTTAAATTTTATTTCTTGAAGCTCAAAACATAGATATCGCATCAAAAATTCAAGCCAGTGTTAAGACTTGATCAGCAGGAATGTGCATGCCAGCATCAACTACAAGTCAGATCAGTAGAAACATCTATCACTGTTCAGATGTCTCATTGATTATGAGCAATAATACTGATTAATAATTGATTTTATCCCCAGGCTGTGCCCCTCCACCTGGTACCTATGATGTGAAGTCTGGTGAACTGAAGGGAGCTGCATCATTTCATAAAGCGGAGCGCTTCAGAGCTGCTGCCAAAAGTGAGTTTTGTTTTTTCTTATTTTGTTTTTTCTTATTTTTTTTTAAATCAGCTAATTTTGTAATCTGTGGGTAAAAGATGAGAAGCTTTTTAGCTATGTCACTGATTGCTGACTGTCTTTTGAATGCCATCCAGCAGATTTACCTTCACAATCACCCTCAGAAGAAGTTCCAATGTCTCCAGTACGGAGGACTATGTCTGTTGATGGTTTGGTAAGAGCTGTATGAATACCCTGTTGCCCTTTTTAATCTACACTACCAATCAAAAGTTTGGACACGTCCAAATTTTAGAATAATTGTAAAGTGATTAAAGATACGAGATTAAACACATGGAAGCATTGGTATCATGTATCCTATCCAGTCCAACACAGTGAAAATCTAAATAGATTATTTCAAATTTTGGTTTTGTACAAAAAGTTTCATGCCCATGCATGGGATTAATTGCTTTATATTTGCCTACAAAATAAATTTCAATCACTTTAGATCAAATTGATTTGGAGATCATGAGAAAAAAATGTATTCAATAAACTTTTGACTGGTATAGTTTTTACAGGGCCACCTGTTGCAGAACTTAATTATTATTTTCCTCTCACAGGAATTTAGTTCCAAAAAGGATAAAAATGCCTTCACACTTGAGATGAAACATCAGAGACTACTAGAGAAAGAGGTACATATCAGAAAAATAACTTTTGTCTTCATGTAAGATTTGAAGATTTGTCCTCAAATATATTACCTACCTACAGTTCTATTTTAGTTGACTCTGGTGTCCGTGGGTGAAATTGTACAAGTAGAAGGTAGCCTTTCCTCGATGGTCATTTTGTGGCAATTTCTATATCCATTTCTCTTAACCTTGACTGTTACTGCTAATGCTGGGGTGTAGATTCGTTCTTTGGTGCAGCAGAGAGGAGAACAGGACCGTAGAATGCTCACCCTTGAGGAAGAGCTGAAGAAGCTGGAGTCTAAATTACTTGCAGCTGTCAGAGAGAAGACTGGCCTTGCATCCAATGTGGCTTCTCTTGAGAGGCAGCTTGCAGAGTTGAAGAAAGCTAATGAGTTTCTGAAGACCAAGGTGTGTGGTCTTTTTGAATTTGGTGATTTCACACTCTGATGTGTTTTGAATAGGCCACTGTTATCGGAACATAGAGTGTTTTACAGAATAACGTCTTTGCACATTGCTGCCTTTCTTTTTTACAGGTCTCTGCTGATATCACCAAGAAGAAAATCAATGCACTTACCATGGAGCTCATTGAGGCCAAAAATAAATTGGATGCCAAAGACAAGGCAAGTCATCTTGATAACTTTAGACATGCAGGAGGTACATTTTGGTATCTCTGAGTTTGTAAATGTAATCTGCTCTTGGGTCTTTTTGAACAGGAGCTGAGCTACCTACAGATCAGCTCAGAGGGTAAAGTGAAGGTCTTGGAAACTGATCTGGAGACTGCCAGAACCACTTTTAGGGTTCTCCAGGAGAGGAACAAGGATCTTGGTAAGGGTGCCTTGAGGAACTGGAAATGTATAATACATTTTATAAGTTAGTTTTTTCAGAAAGTCTTATTTGATAGAATCTGAAATAAAAAACCATGTCCAGTGTGGCTCCTAGCAATGAGAAATCATTTCGGAGGAAAATTTCATCTGGAAGGTTTGTTTCGATGAAGCCTCTCAAAAGACAATTCAGGATTTCATTGGTTATCTTAAAAGAATGTATGGCATATTAGTGGTGTAATGTTTTTATTTCTATTTTAATATAGATAGTCAAAGTTGTCTTGGGTGGTTTAATTTTGAATTAGTTCAACTGAATCATTAAGAACAACTGACAACCATAAATGGCTCAACTCCGCTTGTGCCTAACAACATCCTTAAATAGTCCTTTCTTGTCATGACTTGTTTGGGACACACTCACCCTGTATTTTTTAATTACTCCATGTTTCTTAGTTGTTGTCAAGTTGGTAATGCAAAGCAGTCTTGTTCACACATAGCCATGTGAATATATATACTATGGTATTACAAAATCTCTACTGGTTGGTACATTTCTACTGTTGAAAAGTCTGTCGTCATACCGACCAACTCTAGAGAAAAAACAAAAAAGGCAGTTTTGCTGATTGTTAAACTTTTTTTTTTTTTTTTTTTTTTAAAAGAGGACCTTCATCAAGAGACAAAAATTCAAAATGAGCATCTTGAGGATGAAATGGATAAACTGCATGGTAAGTTGCATGTTATCATCTCTGTGTGTTTTATGATGCCATATAGATTGGCTACAAACCACTTTTATCTGTCTTCTACACATTAAGCCATAATCCAGGAGCTGAGACAGGAGATCAAGGCACTGCAGAGTTACCTGGACTCAGCAAATGAAGAGATTCAGGTATGGGTTTGGGTCATCAGAATATGACTTTCTCAGGCCATTTGACATTTACTTACCACTTAAATTGAATCATGAATTTTTGAAGAGCTGCTTGTTTGAGATGAGCCTTCTGTCTCACTCGTCAAAGGATTTGCGGATTAAGCTTCAGGACAAATCCAACGTGGAGCGCTCTGTCGCTGATGCTCAAGAGAACCTCAGGTTAGAATGTGTACATTTTAATATTGTTGTCTTGATAGCAGCATCAGTGTTCTTGTTCTCATTTGGCTGTACCTTGTCTGTTCAGTGACATTGAGCAGAAGTTGGAGAAATGTACTGGAGAACTGAATGTCTGTCAGGAGGTGCTAATGGTAAAGGAAGAGGAGCTCCAGAAGTTTCAGCAGGAGCTGCAGGACTCCCAAAAGGATCTTGAGGAGAAAGAGAGGAAGATTGAGCAGCATGTGAATGAGTTGCAGTCCTCTAGGAATTCACTGAAAGAGCTGGAAGAGCAGATGCAGCAGGGAGCACAGGATCTTGAGGAGTCTCAGATCTTGGTACAGCAGCAGGAGCAAGAGCTGGCTCGCGTGAAGGAGATCCTGAGGAGAACCGAGGAGGAGCTGGATCAGCGTGTGGCACTCATGGGTGAGCGCTGCTTGGTGCTGGAGGACGAAAGAGGTGAAGAAAAAAAATGAAGCTTATCTTCAGATATTGTGGATTCTACTTTTTTTGATCCCAACCTTTTCAATTATTTTGTGCAGCCAGGACACAGGAGGAGGGTCTGCGAAGGGTACAAGAGCTCAAGGCAGAGATCAGTTCATTGGAGGAGATTAGAAAGACTGAGGAGGAGGCACGTGAAAAGCTAAAGGAGGAACATTCTTCACTGACCAAACAACTGGAGGAAGAGAAGGTATGTAGAGAGGAGTGTATCAGTTAAAGGTGCCATTTACACCTGGTTTTAATATGCATCTAAAATCCATACAGTGATGCCTTGTGATTTATTCAAGCAAGCGTTTGAGTTTTTTTTACAGACTTTTAGGCATGGGTAGATCCCAACACAATATCACATGTGAAAATTAATTAAATTCATTTATACAGTAAGCAGTACATTTTTCTCTCTTCATATTTTCTTTACTGTGCAAAGGTATACTCTAAAGGTGTGTTTAAACAGACTTTATTGCATGCCACTTTGGATTTGGTACCTTTTTTTCATAGAATCATTATCGAACATACATGATAAACAATACATATCTTGATTTATAACTGCCAGAGTGGGACACTTAAGTATAGAGTGCATCTTATTAGACTTATGCAGGATGTACTCTGTAGTCTCTCAATCAGAATGTCAGCGTCTCCCTGATCGACTTAATATGGATTAGCCTAATGTCTCTTAAGCTCCTCTATTGTGTGTTGCTGCAGGCTCACAGCAGCTCCCTGGCCAGCATGCTTGAGTGCCTAAAAGATGAGACTGAATCTGAGAGGAGACAGCTGGGTGAGGAACTGGAGGATGCACTTGAGGAGCTGTCAGAGCTGGAGAAGCAGGAACAGTGCAGTGAGGAGGCCATCCAGAAGCTCACACAGGAAAAACAAACACTGGAGCAAGAACTAAAGAAGACCTGCACTGAGCTAGAGAGGTGAGAACCACTCCTAACTGAGCTGAGGGGGGATCATGTCTTTGTTGAAAACTGACCAGTATTGGGGTCTCGTTCAACAGGAAGTGTGATGAGGTGCAAGCCTTGGAACAGGCTCATGTGATGGCAATGAAGAAACTAGAAGAGGATCACCACAACTGTCTCGCCAAGCTAGGAGACATGTCCACCGACCTTGAGAGGTAACCGTAGTACTTAATTGTTGTTGCATTATGTTATAATTGTATGTTGGCATGTAATGGCCAAACATATTTGGTAATATGCTAGTGTGGGGTGAAAAAACTGTATGTTGCAGTCAAAATCTTCTGAACAATATAGATCAGCCGGTTATGTAATAATTGATACAGGCCTGTTGACATCATAACTGAAGTACTTGAAATGAATCAACATTGAATCAGTTGGAATCAAATCAAGAGATATCAGTGAAGAGACCTAGCCTTACTCTCCATAGTCATCAAGTAGAACATTACCTACATTTTTTTTTTAACCACAACTAACCATTAATTTGGTCATCAGGTTTCTCCATTGATGTTTTTCTTTTAATTTCCAACAGCACTAGACAATGTCTGGGAAAGCAGAAAGACCAGGCTGACGCCCAAACTCTACAGCTGGAGGAAGAAGTTAACAAACTCAACCAACAGTTGCAAGATGACCAGCAGAAATTCATAAATTACCAGCAAATGCAGGATAAACAGCGAGAGGAGTATGCTAGGTCAGTATCCTGCTTCACATGTAGCTTGTGTAACTTGCAAATAACAGAAGTATGAGTCTTCTCTTTACAAAAAAGACTATACTGCTATCCTTAACAAATGTTCGGTTCTCATAGCTAAAAAATTTGGTTGAGAATAATTAAAGGTTAATGTATAGTTAGTCAGTCAGTCATAGACCTTATTCACAGTAGTCCCATCTTTGATTGTGTTTTTGGATTTCAAAGAAATTTCAGTACAAAAAACTCAAGAAAACATGAGTTGTGGAAAATTAGGTGTTATCTAGGAGCTTTTTGATGGCTGTATACACAGTGCATGTCATTGAAGAGACGGAAAGTCTACCCCTATACAGCCTCATTTTCATTCCCATCAAAAATGAAAGATGGCGCTACATTGAATAAGGTCTATTTTCTCTAAATAAACCCAGAGAGGCTCCCCCTTGTATCACCCTGTACTTACTGGGCATTTTCCTGCTCATTACATGGCTACGGCTACTTGACAAATAAATAAAAGGACATTGATTTTATATGATATTATGTGAGATGAAAGTGAATGTGATACAAGAGACTAGAACAGCTAGTTTATTGCTCATTATGCAAAAATATTTTACTGCTGATTACTACAATTTAGGGCTGGTATTGATACACATTCGATTCCGATTCACAAGATTTCGATATGGATTCATCTGGGTATAATTCAGTTATGTCCCTTTCGCTTGCATATGAAATAATTTATCTCCCAGGTAATGCTGTTAATTATACAGGGGACCTTCTATCTTGGTACATTACGAAAATATAAATTTTACTAATTATATTTTATTAGTTTTGCATTATCTTGATCACATTTTGGCTTTTTAAAAATGATAAAATCGATGTATTCAATCAATAAATAAGATATATTGCATATAGAATTGTTTGTTACACGTTTATTGTTTAATGGCATTATTTGTTCTATTTACAAGTATTTAGATTGTTTTGTTGAACATATGCAAAAAATCGGTACTGTCTCTTTAACGAAACCACCAATTCTGTAAAGAGCATCTGTAGATGAGTTCATGTTAACGAGAGGACGTTTGTGTATTTGTATATTAGGTGCAATATCTGTTTATTAGGATGGTATTTGTGTTGTGTTGTCTGAGATGTGTGCGTTGAATATACTGTGTTGTGACCAAACACCAAGAAAAATTCCTAATACATGTAAATGTATATGGCGAATAAAATTCTTCTGACATGACAAAGTCAATGAAGTTTTTTCGACTAAAGGAGTGGGAAGCATGGCTATAGCCCTAGTCAGTGTGATGGGGTATTTATCACAGTGTGATGTGTGTTACAGGATGCTTTTAGAACTTCAGACTAAACTGGCTCAGACAGAGGAAGTGTTGAAGCATGCAGCAGAGACACAAAGTAAGGAGCTGAGTCGCCTGCAGGCAGAGGTGGAGCAGGAGAGAAGAGAGAGGGAGCGGGCTCAGACTCAACTGCAAGATGAACAGAAGAGGAGGGAGTCTGTGGATGCCAGCAGGCTGCAGTGCCTTGTGGAGGATCTGGAGGCAGAGGTTTCTGAGCTGCACAGGCAGGTGGGCGAGGAAAGAGCCACTGCTCAATGTCACGCTGCAGCATGGCAGCAGGAGAGACAACAGCTATACAGACAGATGGAGGAGGAGAGACAGGACTTCCGCAAACAAACTGTAGAGGCACAGCTGCAGAGGTGGGAAAGTCAACTCAACTGTATCTAGTCCTAGATGGTGTCCTTATGAAGTCTGACATGCAGTGTGCATATCCATATGCATTGTTATTATTGTATTTAATCAGTCTTGTCATCTATGTTTTCACCCACAGCAAATGTAACGCTGAGACTGAGCACTGGAGAAACTTGTATGAAGAGCTCTATGCTAAAGTTAAACCATTTCAGGTACACAGATTTTCTTCAAAGAATTTATATAATTGTATTTATACAACTTTTCCTCTGTCCACTTATATTGTCCTTTTTTTTTTTTCTTCTTCACAAAGTAAGAATGGTCATAATTTAGTACCCTCTCTCTGACCTTTTAAAATAAAGGCACCGCAGCGAAAAACAGTCTGTTTAATTCTATGTCCTCTTTGCATGTGAAATGAGTAAGGGCACTGCATATTTGCTGTCATGTCCAATATATTTTGTGTTTTAGATGTGTGGTGGGTTCACAAAACTATCCACACTGAGATGAGCCACACAGACTATTAATGTCAGACTTAAATGCTAAGGGACATTATTAAAAAATAAACTTCAGGTGCTGCAAAAGGTCTACTTCTGCCAACCTGTGTTTTTTCCAGTAGCAGATCGACAGGGGCTGAAAATGACAGATGATTTCCTCTCTTTTTTTTTTTTTTTTGTCCTCAGGAACAGCTGGACAGCTTTGCAGCAGAGAGGAACGCCTTGCTGAATGAAAAAGGTTCTACGCAGGCTGAGCTGAACAAGTTAGCTGATGCTTACGCCAATCTGATGGGCCATCAAAACCAGCGACAGAAGATCAGGCACATGGTCAAACTCAAAGAGGAGAACTTTGAGCTCAAACAAGTAAGGCTTATGTATACATGTATGAGTCTGCACTGTAGTGTAACTTAAAGGGATATTTAACCCAGAAATTAAAATTCTCATTATTTACTCACCCTCATGTTATTCCAGATGTGTAAGACTGGGAATTGTAAGGATTTTAACTATTCTGGTTCCGAATCCTCTTAACAATTCCAGTTCCTTAACGATTCCAGTCATTCTTTTATTACCTTTTTTAAAATAATTATTTAAAAATGAGAAATGCAATTATTTAAGTATTCACTACCCTCTGCTATCTGAGATCATTTCAGATTTCTACAGAGCAGAAATTAATTTTATACAGTTCTTGTAAAATGTGTGTTTGCAGACTTTTAGAGACCTACTGTATTTACAATAATAGATCCGTACTCTATTTTAAATAAAGAAATCTAAACCAACAAAAGATGTGATGGCATATTTCATTTATTTGTTTTATTCTTTTATAAAATAAAATTCCACTTATCACAACAAAACTTGTGTATCTTTAATTATACATTGTCATATGAACCAGCAGTCTGTAACTGCACTGTTGATTTAACGGAGACACAGGTCATCATTAAATAAACAGTAACTGTTCCAGAGACAGTTTAGACTATGTTTTGTAGCCTAATGTTGTACTTCAGGCTTGTCAGATTTCAACAGTTCTTACTTAATTTTGAGTTGGACATTTATAACTTGCACATCAGTATAAGAATACTTGCATACTGGACTATAAATGGAAGCACTGTATGTTTCGCGCTGTAGATTCAAAAGAGCTGGTTCGAGATCGGGAATCAAATACACTAGTACACAGGATGGTGTTACAGCCGGGTCGGCGGAAAATTGCTCACAGTAGAACCGTTAATGGAGCCGAAAGTTATAGTGATCATACGATTTTGGTATTTTTATTTTTTTTTTAAGAATGGAACTGGTTCTGAATAACATTTCCAATGAGTTCGGTTCCCAGCCCTGCAGATGTGTATGAATTTCTTTCTTCTGCAGGGCACAAAGATTTTTAAAACAATATATCCCCTCTATAGAAGTATTCGATGCAAGTGAATGGTGGTCAGAACTTTGAAAGTCCAAAATAGCATACAGTATTAAAGCAGAATAAAAGTAATCCAGTGGTTATATCCATGTCTTCTGAAGTGCTATTATGGGTGTTGGTGAGAAACAGATCATTAATTAAGTCCTTTTTAACTATAAATCTTCACTTACACCTCCTTTTTTTTTTTTTTTGCAATTCACATTTTTCATGCATATTGCCAGCTACTGGGCAGGGAGGAGAATTTATGGTAAACGGAACTTAAATATTGATTTGTTTCTCACCCATCCCCACAATATTGCTTCTGAAGACATTAATTAAACCACTGGAGTCATGGGTTTATACAAATCTAGTGTGGCATGAGGGTAAGTAAATAATGAGTGAATTTTCATTTTTGAGTGAACTATATCTTTATTGTTGTCAGTATTCATGGTTTAGAGTTTTCAATAGGGAAGGACACAAGTGCCTGTGTGGAGACCGCAATTATTGATTTAAAAAATTAAATTATTGTGTGACTTTTGAACAACTGATGGAATGGAACAGCATGCAGTGGTATTGAGACTCCATGGCTCCCCACCAAACCCCAATCCCAAATGTCCAAAATCCACAGGCCTAGTTTTTAGTTTGTTCTTTCTGCATAGCTGACCATGTCCATGTTTGTACATGTGTTTCTGCAGGAGACGTCTAAGCTCCGAACACAAGTTGGAAAACAGAAGCAAGAGCTGGATCGACTCAAGTCATGCCAGGCGTCTCATAGATTCGACCCCAGCAAGGCTTTTAAACATGAGCACAAAGAAAACCAGCAGCCAACCACAGTTCTTACACCGGGTGAGTTACTTGAGTACAGCATCAATGGACAATAACACCATGTCCTAAACAGACATGATGCAATACAATTCCAACAACAAACATTTGTCTATCCAAGGTGAACATGGAACTGCTGTGTGTCATGACACAGTCACAGTCAAATTAGAACATACTTGGTGTTTAAAATAAAGTTATGAGAAGTGGGATTTTGGAGCAACAAGATTTCACGGTGGGTGGAGCAAGCCAGTGCAACGCCACAGAACTAGAAACCAAGCAATTAACACCTCGTGCTGTCGCTCGTTGCTTGTGGTCAAAAATTCGAATTAACTTGAAAGATACTGTGCAATATTATTGTCGCATTATCACAGCGTCTGCTTAGAACACAGTTTAACTTATTAACTCATGTCATATTCATATAAAGTTTTGTGTATTTTCTCTATAAATTACATGTAAATTGTCATCTTATAATGATACTTTTGTTTTCTTTTCAAGGTAACAAGAAACTGCATTAAACTTTTTTGGAGTGACCCTGGAAGACTTTTCAAATATTTTAAGTTTAACATGAACACTGTGACGGGATAGTCCAGCACATAAATGTCTTGACTGTGTCCCTCAGAATTTAGATCTTATTTATGTATGTTATATTTGTGTTTTTGCTGATGTAATACAGAGACAATTAGGCTAAAGCATTGACATCTCCCTTTCTTACCACTGATGTAATGTGAAAATATTATTTACTTAAGGTTTTCAGTAATCTAGTTTTGTTCAGCACTGGGTATGTTAATAAAGTTCAGAGTTGGTTACATTTTTATTAGGATAAAATTCCTTATACATTGTTTAAGGAACTGTTCAGATTTATTCATCTTAGTCTGGAAGTCTATTTGTCGGTATATTGTCAGCATTTGTTCTTTTGATTTATTGTTGTTAGTTTTAGTTAGTTTGCTTTTCTTCTGTCAGTAGGTACCACAATGTACTACAAACCCCTTTTATCAATTTTAAAAAGGTAGAAAGTTGATTGCCTTATTTTTTTTTTTTAAATAAAAGACTATGGCCTTTTTAAACAGTTTGTTTCTCATTTTAATTGTATACTACTAAGGACATTTCATTTTAAGCATTATGTTATCCATTTCTTATCAGTTTGAGAGGTGAAAACCAATGAAAACCTTCCAGCAGAGGGTGCCAGAACACCACAAGAGAAACCAGAATGTTTCTTTGTCAGATAAAAAAAACTTGGACAAACTTTTTTCTTTTTTTTTTTAAAGACCATTCAAATTGACACACAAAATCATATTATTTTCTTGCACTTTATAATTTATTTGTAAAATCTTGAACGTTCACCTAGCATTTATGCTTGTTCACAGAGAGAGTTTCAGCTACAATAGTCCTCCAGGTGATACATGGTGCAGGGCCTGTGACAGCACTGTTCCACTATCCCTCTCTTCATCTTCATCACATTCTCTTTTAATGGATCAGCCTCCACTACCTCATAATCCGCTAGATTTGAGAGCAAATCTGAGAGGATAGGGGAACACTTATCAATACTTCAACTATGATAAGCAAATCTTTATCAGTTTTGATACTCTTGCACGACTACCAGTAAAATTTTGGACTCTAAAGCCTTAAGTTTGACTGCTTAAAATTAGTTTTCGTTAACAAACCAAAAAATTAGTCTGGATAGTGCAGGTAAAGCAGCAATTCTGTTTAAAATCATCCTAGGTGGGTATGTCATGAATTTGGATGAAGCTAAATATATGATAGTTTTGATTTGTTTGAATATTTTGGGCTCTACATAATCCCATTTGTGTTCATAGTTAGTTTTTTTTCTTTTTAACTGTCACTCCAAAAAATGGAAAATGGTAATAACAAAGAATGAGTAGGTGTGTCCAAAGTTTTGACTGATAGTGCATGTACATCTAGTTTAAACATAGAATCCTCACGCAACAAAGCCTTCAGGTCCCTCTTGCTTCTGTTGGAGTAAAAGAAACCCTTGGGCCCACAGACTAGGTAAAGCGCATCCACCAGGTTGGAGCCACACAGGTGCCGTGATGGAGTAGCGACTGATCCAGGCAGGAAGGCCAGCAGCAGGATTATTGCTGCTGCCTGTAGCAACAGGACCATGATGGGCAGAAGCTGTGGAAACAGGCATGTACAAGCTGCCCGGAATGCTGCAAAGGTGAAGAAATTATATAAATATGTATGAATAGAGTGCAAATGCTTTTGGTTAAGTTAATCCTAAATTGTAAAATAGTAAAGATTTGGTTGTTTAGTGTTTTTGTGAGCCAGAAGAGGAACAAAAGTGTGTTTGGTTTCCTACTTACCTTCCCAGATACAGCAGTCAATCAGAAGTGGCTCAGACTGGAACCGAATTTGACCCCTTATATAGGTTCCCCTTTGCCAGGGCCCTTGCTCTTGATGGCATCAGCGGAAAAACAGAAGTTCCTGTGTAATGACATGACTCCTTATGCATGTCATCTCGCTAAGAAGTATTAGGAGTACAAGGCCACCAGATAATTGTAATGGGCTTTATTATGTTCAGATTAAAATGTACAGGCCAGGAGTGTATCTCAGTTCAAAAGTATAATTTGTTTGTCAAATCTATCTTGCTGAATGATTTATTAATGAGTGTTTTGAAAAAAGTGGTGACTAACTAAATCAGGCAACATGACAAATGAGAGCAGGAAGTAGTTTTCAGAAATGTTAGATTTGTGAGGAACTATGATGAAAGTGGGAATTTTGAAAGGAGAGAGGCAGGCAAGGTGTCTAAAGCAGCACAAGGGCTTCTGCGAAAGAGACTCCTGGGGGGAATGTGTGAGGTTGCAGTTGAAGAGCAACAGCATCTTCACCTTTTAAGTTTCTTCAAATGTTAACGCCAAAGCACACACAGAGACCGGTCTAAGTGAACCCCTAAGGTAATGCGATGATATCTTTCAGTTTTGCCTTCAACAGAGAGGTATCTGCATGCCACAAGGCTGTTATCATGGGACTGTGAATAGAGCTTTAATCAGACTTTTAATTGATTACCATTTTACATCAGCAATGCAGATGCCCTTGAAATTAAAATGTAATTGGAAGTTAAAGGAATATTCTAAAAGCCCTGAAGAAGTCCTTACAATGAAAGGAACTTACAGTAAAAAGCAGCTTCCACTTATACTAATGAACCTACAGTATATTGATAAATGAATATTGGCTATCCATGAGGGATGTACATGTACCTCTCTCTCTCTCTCTCTCTCTCTCTCTCTCTCTCTATATATATATATATATATACAGTATACAACAATAATGCCATAAATAGTTTTTATTTATCAATTAAGTCCAGTAAACATAACAAAAAGATAAATCAATATTTGGTGTGACCACCTTTGCCTTCAAAACAGAACAAATACTTCTAGGTACACCTAGACACAGTTTTTCTTGGTTGTTGGCAGATAGGATGTTCCAAGCTTCTTGGAGAACGTGCCACAATTATTCTATCTATTTAGGCTGTCTCGATAGCTTCTAACTCTTCATGTAATGCTAGACTGACTCTAGCCCATGCCAATTGTTACAGGGCTCCCTGTTCTATTTTATTTGCAAAAGTAATGTTTGGAAGTCTAAAATACATATTTCCTATTGACACACTAAAGATGAAGATATAAATAACCATCTAAAGACAAATGTTTTTGTAAAACATCTTATGTGCCTAAAACTTTTGCACAGTACTGTATACACTATATACAGTGATAGTCAATAGTAGAAATGATAATACTAACATATCTGAATGCAAAATGTTGACCAACAGTGTTTGGTGTAAACAGATTACAAAGTAATTAGTTACTGTAATCTAATTGGTTTTTAAATTAAAAGTAGTGTAACCTGATTCTTATTGGTCAACAGTGTTGGGTAAATTACTCAAAATGTAATTCACAACAAATCACTAATTACTTCTGTAAAATTGTGATCAGATTACTTAGTATTAAAGTATTTTAGAACCGTAACTTTAAAGTAAAGTAATTAGTAATGTCATAACTTTTTTGCTAAAGTAATCAGTTAAGAAATGCGATTAAAATTTTTGGTAACACTTTGCAGTAAGGTTCCATTAGTTAACATTACTTAATGCATTAGACATCATGAACTAACAATGAACAATATATTTTTTACAGCATTTATTAATCTTTGTTAATGATAGTTAATCAAATTAAAATTATTAATTGTTAGTTCATAGTGCACTAACTAATGTTAACAAATACAACTTTTGATTTAAAAAATGTATTATTATATGTTGAAATTAACATGAACCTAGATTAATACATTCTGTAAAAGTATTGTTCATTGTTAGTTCATGTTAAGTAATCTTGTTAACTTATGTTAACAAATGGAATCTTATTATAAAGTGTTACCCAATTTTAACAAGTAATTTGTTGTGGCCAAAATATTTTTATTGTAATGCTATAATGATTACAGATATGATGGCAGATATTATAACAATACTATTTTGGCTAAACTGTTTTCTCAAAAATATTCTAAACTCACATTGTACATGCCTCATCAAAACTTTCCAATCTTGGCACAAAAGATGGAAAATGGTGTTACACTTTTGAAACCTGCCATAGAATAAGAGTATACTATAAGATCTGATGTTATAATGTTTCAATATTAACCTAATGAGACCCATTTGATTGTCTAAAAAAATTACCTGCAAAATATTGACCGAGATGGTCACTGATTGTGCATCCTTACTGCAGTATTATGAATTCAAACTTCTATTTAATTAAAATGCTAGGGCTTGAATCCTGTCCCTGTCTCAAAGTGGTGAAGAGGAATTAAAAATCTGGTTGCACTAAACTTTGTATCTATAACAAGCAAGTTTTATTTAGAGCTGTCTTATGTCTTCTACACTGACAGGAGGACAGCTTAAGTTAAATAGTATTTTATAGAAAGAGTGTCCAATATAACTTGGGCTTGTGCTTCGTCTGAGCACAAGGTCTGTCAGCCTCTAAGCAATGACAGGGTCTCCTGGTGTGCGGACACCCTGTCCAAGCAGTGACAGTCTGTAATTCAGAACTGACCTCAGTGGTGACCTACCCCTCGCCCTGCCATTCCACTCCCACTCTAAAACATGGGAGAGTGGCATTTGCACTTTCAGTATCCTTTTTTGCAGATTTACGATGGAATACTAAATTCAGAGAGGTGAGAGATCTATTGTGAGGCTGGAATCTGCACCAAAATAGCCCATTCAGTTTAGTCTTTTCTCCCAATGCACACACACTGGTGTATCATGCTGGTATCGGGATATGATGAATGTTGCCACAAAATGATGGAGCTAAGTGAAAGGATGAGTTGACTGTTGAGAAAATGGCTAAATGTCTGAGATATGACAAATCCCTATAGAATAAAACAATGAGCCCAGGCTATTTCTCTCTTTTATCACTTTATAAGAGGCATGGTAGGTAATTGCCCTTTTAGTCCTGAGCTGCAAGAGAGAAAACTGCAGGAATTGAGTTTTGTCTCATTTTCTTACTGCTGTGTCATCTTCAATGTGATCGATGCTGGTGTTAGTGGGCATATTTTCTCCCTGGAGATTGCTTTCAACATTCCTCCTCTGAGCTATTCAACTATTATTATTTTTTGGCATTAAGGAATATTTTTAGGAGCATTTCATTCCAAACATACACAGCAGTGAGCTTTATTCAGAACCTGATATCCTATTTGCTGTCTCTTCACAACTGGCCTTCAATGAACCACCCTTATTGGGAGATGTGTTTGCAGCCTGTATGCTGGAATTGAAAAGTTTTGCCAGGGCTCTGCAGAATGAGTACGTGCTACAGTCTGCGCTGTGAGATATGGAGTGTATCGATCAGCCTTTCCTGGAAAAGATGGGGTAATTTTCTTGGCTCAGCTTTGTGGAATGGGGTAGAGAGCAGAATTTTGGTATTATCGGTGCAGGAAAGCAGACTGGTGACCGCGGAGGTTAATCGCGTGCGCGAGTCGTCTCCTCCGCATCCACCGCTAGCGCGTGGGTTAATCGATGAGCGAGGATCGGCCTCCAGGGGTCTGTCGTGCTGTGCTCGTGCTGAGATTAAACCTGCTCAGAGCTGTCCATTAACAGTTTAACAGGCCAGCGAGTTTATACGCATGCACATTACAGAGTGCATTGAGAGCAAATAGGCCTGTCAATAAATAGAAAAAGACCAACAACAATGCATTATTATTATTTTTATTATAATTAATAATAAAAATAATCTAAACGCAATATTATATTTTTCAAATGAATGTAAAATATTTATTTTTAATATTACATCAATAATATAATAAACTATTAATCTCATACATTTTATTTTGTCAGCGCCTATTATTCTATACATTTGCTTGTACGGTGTAGTGCTTTCAGACAGTTTGCATGCATCTTCACAGATCATCTTTAAAGGAAAGAAAAAACATAATATGCATCAAAATACAGCGATGATACATTCACTCGAAGGTCATATTTACAGTATTTCTTCACCTTTTGACCAATTAATTTCAATGACTATTCCAGTCGTTCGTGATAATTAGTGTTTAAAAATATATATTGTTATTGATCGTCCTCAATAAAAGCAATTGCTTGCATAACTAAAACGCAAATAAGATATTCACTAAAGAAATGTACATGAATTTAATAGGTTTTCCCCAAAAATTTACTATTAATTTCCATTACTTTCCAGGCCAGGAAATCGCAATTCTAGGCTTTCAATGACAGTGTTGAACTTTTTATTTAAAGGCTTTTATTTAAAGGCAGAATTTAGCGTTTGAAGCAATCAGGTGACTGAGCAGTTGAAGTAGCCACGCCCCCTCATTCCAAAACCCCGCCCTCCAAAGATAATTTTTAAAGACAAAAACCGAGCAAAACAGCAGCATTGCTTGTTGTGTTTTTCAAATTAAACAGAGACACATTAGCGCCCTCATCTGACAAATATTATGAATCAGAGCCTCAAAGATTCACTTTAAATACAACATTATGACAACGAGCAAAATTATTGACTGGTGAAAAGAATCAGTGCCTTTTTAGTTCCTGGACACATTTTTGTTTGCTGTTACAAAGTCAACAGCTGTCACAGAGACTGGTAAAATATTTCAAGACACTTATTTCATTAATATGCTTAAGGGAGTAGGACCATTTTTTGAATACTTTTCCATTAAAGCACCTTTAAGAATTTGAGCTTCGACGATAGGCTAATTCAATTTCACCATGCAAAGAGTGTACGGCTGAACATTTGTTCCGTCGCGTTTGTCAACATGCTTACATTAGATAATGAAATTGTTTAACACTACAATTTGACACCTATATAGTTCAATATGCGAGCGATTCCGCCACTCGGAATAAGTATCTAAATACTGATGTGCTATCAAGAATATCGATCCTCACATAAAAATCGATTCTGAAGTTTATTATTATTATTTTTTTTTTTCAAACAAGTGATCTTATTATTTAGATTACATGAATATTAATGCATCCCATAAAAGCTTCGTAGTAGAAAAAAATAAGTATATGAGCGAATATTTGCATGACACCGGAACAATTTTTCTTCCGCTCATCTTGACCCGCAGAAATGGTAAAATACACCAGCAGTCAGACAGTGCTCACCATTTCAGTGCTCGTTCAAAGAGGGAGCAGTGCTTCATGACAGAATAACACACATAGACGTGACATGTATTATAATGAGATTGTTTGACCATTTTTACAGGTTTATTTAAATTCAGAGTTATTAAAACATTGATAATGATCTTTAATCCTCGTTAATAAATGATACCCTTATGAAAACCTACCATGGATTTACTGTAGTAATATTGTATTAACCATGACTAGAAACCACGACTGTAGTGACCATGTTTTTCTTCTGTTTGTGTTTTGGCCTGTGTTGGCCTACTTCCCAATTCCACACCCCGGGTTGCAAGATTTGAAACTAGTTAGCAGGCAAACACAGCGCGCTGCAACCATGGAAACCAGCAATTAGGCCTAGGGCTGAAATGAATAGTCGATATTATCCACAACGTCAACAATAAAAAAAATTCGACAAAAATGTTTGTTGTCGAATAGTCATTTGATCTAATTTAATGTAACATGATTTCACTTTAAACTCTAATGATGAGAGTAGCACTGCAGCTTGCACCTGACTTAGCAGAGGAAGAATTGCACAGCTCACAGTCCAGATGCACTGTAAACTTTCCAAACAGCTTCAGCTGATGTAGATCGCAAAGTATGAGGGAATTATAATGCAAAAATACAAAGTAAGCAAATACAGAAGCCCTCTCGTTGTGGAATAAGTTTAGCTGGAGCTGCTGCTCTGCTGAAGCAAAACGACTCGGTTACTAACGTAACCTCGGTTCCCTGAGAGGAGGGAACGAGTATTGCGTAAGTAGCTTACGCTATGGGAAAACTCAGTTTCTCGAGAAATATTGAAGTCTTTATGTAAAACGCATTGCAGCTGCACAGCAGACAGCAATGAGCGAGGCAGCTCGGTCATTGGCTGTGCTGCGGCAACTTGCTCGAACCAATGACGGGGCGACTCTGAACGCGCGACCAATGAGCGCGTTTCACGCCCACGTGCTCAGAGCCCGCCAAGATTAGTGTGGCTAAGGCTATATATTAGGCGCCCCGTCATGAGAGTTCTTTAGGTTCAATCGACTGAAGCGACTGACCAAGCACAAGCACGGCAGCTTACACAATACTCGTTCCCTCCTCTCAGGGAACCGAGGTTACGTTAGTAACCGAGTCGTTCCCTCTCGAGAGGTCTCTCCTATTGCGTAAGTAGCTTGCGCTATGGGAACACCATGCAAAACGCCGTGCGTGCTGACTTCGCTCTATAAAGCCAGAGGCAGATGCCTGAGCCTTAAAGCAAAGTGATTATTCAACGAGCCGGCCAACGGCGAGCTATATATAATACAGAGCGCCTTTGCCCCAAGGTGGCCCATGGTGGGGCGCTCATTGTAAAAACACACGCACATATCTTATGTACTGATTTTTCTTTTTACTGATATGCATAAAAAACTCCCTAAGTCAGTCAGAGACGGACCTTATAAGGGAGGAGATAATGCTCAGCATATATGTACTCCAGTCCATACTACAGTCAGGCTGATAGAATGTTGGAATGCAGTGAGGGGATAACTGTAGGTTATAAAACCTGATAAATGTCGAAGGCGAGGCCCAGCCTGCCGCCGCACAAATATCCTCAATGGGTATCCCACTCGACCACGCCCACGTGGAGGCCATGCTCCTCGTAGAGTGAGCTCTGACGCCTAAGGGGCATTGAAGGCCCTTGGCTTCATAAGCCAGCGCTATAGCATCTACTATCCAGCGCGATATTCTTTGCTTTGAAACTGCGAGACCTTTAGTGCAGCCGCCAAAGCATACGAATAATTGTTCAGTCTGTCTGAACAGGGCAGAACGTTCCAAGTATACTCTGAGCACCCTGACCGGGCAGAGTAAATTAGTGTCGCTTTCGTCTGCTGAAGACGATAGCGCTGCCAGAGATATCACCTGTACTCTGAAGGGTGTGGAGAGCACTTTAGGAATATACCCGTGCTTTGGCCTAAGGAGAACTCTGCAGTCGTTAGGTCCAAATTCCAGGCAAGCAGTGCTTGATGACAGCGTGTGCAGGTCGCCCACTCTCTTGACTGAGGCGAGTGCCAGCAAGAGCGCAGTTTTGAGCGAGAGCTGTTTAAGGTGCAAGGTTCGGAGAGGTTCGAACGGGGCACTCTTGAGTGCGTCCAGGACCATGGCCAGGTCCCAGATCGGTACCGAGGGGGGGCGAGGAGGGTTCATCCTCTGCTTCGACCTCTGCTTCGGCCCAGGTTTGCCATAACCACTGGACCGTCAGGGGGTGGAGAGACCATTCTCCTGGGAGAACCTTGTCTCTGGACAGCATGTCCGCTCCCTGGTTCAGGATGCCTGGCACATGCACTGCTCTCAGCGAGCGCAGGTTGTGCTGAGACCATAAGATGAGCTCCCTGGCCATAGAGTGCAGGGAGCTCGACCTGAGTCAACCCTGGCGATTTATATACGACACTACCGTCATGTTGTCCGTTCGGACCAGGACGTGCTCGTTTTTCAGGTACGGAAGCAGGGCTCTGAGAGCCAAGGCGACCGCTTTCATTTCCAGACAGTTTATATGTAGGCGCTTTTCCGGGTTTGACCAAAAACCGGAGACAGGCCTGCCCTCGTAAAGGGCCCCCCATCCTATTTTGGAGGCATCTGTCGTGATCATTTTTCTCCGCGTGTTCACGACCAGACTCACGCCGGTTTGATACCAGTCGACGGCCTTCCAGGGTGTCAGGGCTTTTATACAGCCGCGATTCGCTCTGATTAAAAAGTGGCCCGAGCGCCACGCGTGAGTGGGGACATGGCTCTTGAGCCAGCGTTGGAGAGGACGCATGTGCAACAATCCTAGCTGGAGTACAGCTGATGCCGAGGCCATGAGACCGAGCATCCTTTGAAATCGTTTGACGGGGCGTGCACGCCCGCTCTGAATGATGTTGCAAGGCGCCGAATAGCGAGCGCGCGCTCTGATGAGAGGCGCGCCGTCATCTGCACTGAGACTAGCACTATTCCCAGAAAAGAGATATTCTGGTTGGGGGATAGCACACTCTTTGCAAAATTGATTCTCAGACCCAGACATTCTAGATGACTGATAATCCAAGATCTGTGCGTTGTTAACTGACTCTCTGATTGTGCTAGGATTAGCCAATCGTCGAGGTAATTCAGTATTCGCACTCCCGCTGTCTCAGGGGAAAGTGCTGCGTCCATACATTTCGTGAATGTACGGGGGGCCAATGATAGGCCGAATGGTAGTACTGTGTACTGGTATGACTGTCCCTCGAAAGCGAATCTCAGAAATGGCCTGTGATGAGGCGCTATCGGAATGTGAAAGTAAGCATTTTTCAAATCCACTGATAGAAACCAGTCCCCGGGGCGAACTTGCGCGAGGATATGTTTGGTCGTTAACATTCTGAACGAGCGAATCATTAAAGCTTTGTTCAGATGAGATCAAAGAGATGGGGCGGAGGCCACCGTCCTTTTTCGGGATGAGAAAGTAGCGGCTGTAAAACCCGCCTCGCTCATAGAGGGAGGAACAGTTTCTATAGCGCTCTTCTCTATCAGTTTGAGCACCTCGGTGCGTAGAACATGTGAAACATCTTTCCTCACTTTCGTCTCGACCACCGCTGAAAAGCGGGGTGGTCTGCGAGCGAATTGAAGCGAGTAACCGTGTCTTATTATGTTCAAAACCCATTTCGGCATGTCGGGGATTTTTCCCCCGGCTTTTGCTCGCACAGATATGGCCTGAATGCTGGCTGGGGGCGTGTCGCAGTGACGTATGGACCCTGCCGGCGAATTGCCTTGTGCTAACACTGAGCTTACAGCTCTCAGAGGCGCGGGAGCACGCTGAGCAGCTTTGTTGAGTGCCAAGTGCAGGGGTGCGTGTGAGATTACAGGCACGCACGCTATCTCCGTAATGCTCGCAGCATGAGCTGGAGAAATGTTTGAAACTGTATAGACAGTGTTTACGGGTGGGGGTGCATACATTGTGATAGGCACGCGCGGCACTTTCATAAAGCTTTCCGTTCTTAGCGGGGAGTTTCTTGGCTTGCGCGCCGCATCTGTGATGCTCGCGGCATGGGCCAGAGAACTGTTTGAAACTGTATGGGCAGCGCTTATGGGTGGGGGTGCATATACCGTAGTAGGCACGCCGCCATTTTCATAAAGCCTCCGGCTCATGGCGGGGGTTTTGGGCATGCATACAGTGTTTGTGTGTAGGGGTGCATGCATGACAGCAGGCACGCGCGTTACCTTTATAGTATTTCCCGCTTTTACTGGGGAAGTGTTTATAACTGTGGGAACAGTGCTTGTGTGTAGTGGTGCATACATGACAATAGGCACACGATCTACATTTATGGGGCGTCCAGCTTGAGCTGGGGAAGTATTCGGCACTGTTTGGACAGTATTGATATGTGGGAATGTGCACTTTAGTGTGGACACGTGACCCCTTAGTGACACAGGCAGAAAATGACTCTTTTTGTGATTTCTGCGTGTTGCCGTTAAAACAGCGTTTGATTGCAGGTGAGCGAGTTCTGTGACTGGCCCATTGACTGCTGTACAGACATTTCCAGCCGCTTGTAAGGGGACTGGGTAATGTTTTACACGTTTTGGAGAGAGTGGTCCGGCTTTTGCGATACGCACTCTCTCTCTTTCTTCCTATGGCTAGGAAGGCTTACGAGGCTCCGGGTTCAGCACGATCTTGGGCCGAGGTCCCCGTCGCTCAGGCGGCTGCTTTTGGTTAGCGGAACGCGAGCGGCGTCGAGCATCCGTTTCAGGTCTGGGCTGGGAGACGGGAGGGGCCGCCCTGGCTCGCTGATGCAGCTGAGGCGGTCTCTGGCGGCTCTGTGACGAGCTTGAGCGCTTAGGCAGGAAGTGACGCATAGCCTGCGAATTCTTCTGGGCTTCAGTGAAGCGTTCAGCAAACTCTTTTACCGCCGGTCCGAACAGGCCGCTTGGGGCGATAGGCGCGTCGAGGAATGGCGCCTTATCCGCGTCCTTCATTTCTGTTAGCGTCAGCCACAGATGGCGCTCAAGGACAGTCAGGTTAACCATGGCCCGACCGATGGATTGGGCGGTGGCCTTTGTGGCTCGCAGGGCTACATCAGTGGCGCTGCGCAGGTCCTTGAAAGCCTCAGGTTCAGGTCCAGATTCGTCCATGGTGCGGAGAAGTTTGGCCTGATAGACCTGCAGAACAGCCATGGAATGAAGCGCTGACGCAGCTTGGCTGGCGGCGGCATATGCGCAACCGGCGAGAGCTGAGGTAGATCTGCAGGGCTTCGAGGGATGAGAAGCTTTGGCTTTCCATCCAGCGGTGGAGGGTGGGCACAGATGGTTGGCCATAGCCTCCTCGAGGGGCGGGTTCCTCGTAGCCTCTTTCTCTCGCGCTGTCCACCGAGGAGAGCGAGGAAGAGAAAGAAGGCTTCAGGCGAGCAGAGTGCGGGGCTTTCCACGACTTTGTGAGTTCGTCGTGAACTTCGGGGAAGAAAGGGAGGGTCTCTGTCGAGGGGCCTGCCGGCGCCCTTGCAGGAACCACTCGTCCAGCCGGCTGTGGGCGGGTTCTTCCGGAGAAGACCAGTCGAGCCCGAGGTCTTCCACGGCTTTGGACAGTATGCGGACGATTTCTGAGTCCATGCTGGTGCCCCTGCTCGTGTCCGCTAGTGTCGACGGCGTGGGGTTGAAGGCCGAGCCCGGCCAGTCGTCGGATGCAGCGTCAATGGAAAGGCTGTCATCCTTTTCACCGTCGTCCCCTGACGCGCCGAACGAGACGAGACCCAGCGCTCCGGAGTGGTGCTGGTCTGCCTGCGTGAATAGAACTGGCGGCAGGGAGTCCTCGGGTGGTGGTGAAGCACGCGGAGACTGGCCCGGTGTGACGTCACTGAATTCCGCGTGCTCTGGCGGCCTCCGTGAGCGGCGCTTTTTCTTGCGCGGCTCGAACAGAGGGGATGGCAGCACGGTGGTAGCAAGCTCGTTCGCGGCGAAGGCGGCAAAGCGAGCGCGCAGCTCGGTGAGGCCCAGGGAGTCACATTCGGGGCATCCGCCTCGAGTGAGAGCAGCTTCTGCGTGGTCAGGTCCCAGGCAGCGAGCGCAGATAATGTGACGGTCCCCGTCAGGAAGAGGGCCTATGCACGAGGCGCAGGTCGAAGGCATTTTAAACAACGCCTCGAATTTGCTCTTTACTAAGGACAAAAAAGCGTCGCAGAGGCGAACACTTGAAAAGTTATTGCTTAGTAAAGGATATAAGGTGATGCGCGCCGGATGGCGTAGCAGAAGGCTTTGAAAGCGGCTGAAGGCGCCGGCATCCTCGTAGCAGTCCTGCTGTAGGCTTGTGGACGGCGAGTGAAAAGACTCCAATAATCAAGAGGATCCAGCGAAGAGAAGGTCTTTGCTGAAGGAGATTAAATCTAAAGAACTCTCATGACGGGGCGCCTACTATATAGCCTTAGCCACGCTAATCTTGGCGGGCTCTGAGCGCACGGGCGTGAAGCGCGCTCATTGGTCGCGCGTTCAGAGTCGCCCCGTCATTGGTTCGAGCAAGTTGCCGCAGCACAGCCAATGACCGAGCTGCCTCGCTCATTGCTGTCTGCTGTGCAGCTGCAATGCGTTTTACATAAAGACTTCAATATTTCTCGAGAAACGGAGTTTTCCCATAGCGTAAGCTACTTACGCAATAGGAGAGACCTCTCGAGAGGGAACTAGAGTGTCGAGAATCTTTAAAGGAAACACCCAGATGTTACATCTTAAATGCAGTTATATTTAATGCATTATAGCTTTATTAAAGTTCAGAAAATACGGAAGCAGATCCTGTAACAAAAATTCTCTTCTATGAGTTGCGCGAATGTCCCGATCTGAAGGGGAGAGACTGAAACTTCATCCGGCTGCACACTCGCGGGGATGCTTGTCCCTCGGGAGTGCACGCTTGCTGCAGCTAGATTATAACGTGATGGTTGCGACTTATTGAATCATAATACCGGTATATGCCACTGTGCATTTCTTATCGTGAAGGAAATTGGCAATATGCAGCTTTATTAATACGAGAGAGTTTGTTTTTTGCTAGTTAAAGTCCCCATGAATTCAAAATTGACCATACTTACTTTGTTTGCCTAAATTGATCGTTTTGTGGTGAACAATTCATCCATGCAAGTCAATCCACACAAAAATCTTTTTTGGCTTCGTAATCTTTAATCAAAATCTGAAAATTCCCCGCCCCTCTGCATTGGAGGACCTTGCCTGATGACGTAGGTTTGACGGTTTAGGTGTCTCCTTAACATCCGTAACCACGCCCCTCCAACTGACCGTAGACAGGCTGCCTGTGTGTTTGCGAGCATTGACAGCGTGTGAAAGGAGAGATGGCGAGGAGGTGCATTTTTGGTTGTGACACTCACGGAACACTTTTTACCATTCGAACCCTCCACATGTAACGGCTCAAACATGTAAGGTTTGATTCCCCCCGTGATGAAATGATCCTCCGTGTGTTCCTGTTCTTCTTCATCTTCCTCCTCCTCCTGCTGCAGGAAGGGGACTGCTGGCGGTGTTT
This sequence comes from Xyrauchen texanus, assembly GCF_025860055.1. Taxonomy (NCBI): domain Eukaryota; kingdom Metazoa; phylum Chordata; class Actinopteri; order Cypriniformes; family Catostomidae; genus Xyrauchen; species Xyrauchen texanus. The sequence goes on along the minus strand of NC_068294.1, from coordinate 30,616,435 downwards.
CAGGCGGCGAGTAATCCTCATCAACCGATTGTAAACTTGCGTTAAGATCTGCCTCCATTTCTGAATGAAACACCTACTTTTTTAGATCCAATCAGGTGCCACGCCCACTATTTTGCCTCATTTAGTATTCCGTTTCTCTCGGAAATACGTCACAACACTGGAGAAAAGTCGTTTGCAACTTCCGGTTCACGGGGACTTTAAAGATGGATTGAAGTGAACAGAAAGGTGAGAGAGGAAGTCTTTGCCCCATTATACACTGCAACAAAATATATTTTTGATTTGTTTTTATTGGCTTGTTTTAGAATATAAATATTTAAAACACTTTTAAAACAACGTACATTTATTTAGCAACTATACTGCAGAAGTAAAAATTGTTAGTGAGATAGTTGAATATAATATTGAAAATAAAAATATTTTAAAAAATCTAAAAATCCTTTAAAAAAAAAATACATTGACCCGAGAAGCAGAAAATAAGACAATTATACTTGCTTTTAGAGAACTGATCTTGAATATAAGTATATTTTGTCTTTACTGCACTTGCAGAAGTATAACCAAGTGAAAAATACACTTATAAAAAAAATACAATTACATTTAAGATACATTCTCTTAAAGCAAGTCTAAATATCTTATAAGTTGCTTCTCAATTAAATGTATCATGTTTTAAGGATTTTTAGACATTTTTAAATGGAAAACAAGATAAATTACTTGATAACTTTTGCAGTGAACTTGATTTTTTTGCAGTGAATTTGTGATAGGCACGCGCGCCACTTTCATAAAGCTTCCCGTTCTTAGCGGGGAGTTTCTTGGCTCGCGCGCCGCAGTGAATTAAAACGTATAAACATTTTTTTATTTGCAGTGAATTAAACTTCCTCACTGACATGGAATCACAGAGCCAAGACACCACATACACCTGAACATCAAGCCAGATTATCCTGTAAGGAACAGTCAGAGAAACTCCGTAAGTAAGCTCCTACATTCATTAGGATTCCAGAAGTTGACACATCGGACCACAGTATTTACATTTCGGGGAGTCTTATATAGGACTTACTTACAATGCCTCTGCATATTTAAATAAAAAAAAAAATCTTTAACTTCCCATGCTTTAATGTTAACCACCCTTCATATACAGTAATGGAAATATTATCTTTGAGGTGTATAGAGTACAATAGATACATTCTTTTGAATTCATCAACAATAAGGTAAGTGCAGCTGATTGATTGCCATATTTATATCAGAATAGCCAATAAGCTACAGCGTTTTATGAACTATTGGCTTGAGGCTTTTGGCACAGTCTCATGTCTGGCTGTCTAGATGGGGCCATTAACTGGCGATCATTTGTTTGTGTCCGTATAGTGCGGCAAGAGCCTGAGCTAACTTCAGTCGAATGCTAATGCAGTAAGGAGTCTTTGATGTGCTGATGAGGGCCACTCTGTGTGTGAAATAAGACTCTGATTTTGCAAAGGCACACGGAGGTGTCCTTCCATTTGAAAATTCTCCATGGGGGGCCAAATAGAACCGTGAACCAAATCCCACTATAGGCATATTGCAAGACGAAATTATCCCTTCAAGCTTCTCACCCTCATTGTTTAACATCTATGTTTTAAATTGGCAAGGGAGAGAAACAGTCTGCGCTACCTGTGGGGCTCCCAAGCCCTGCTGTTTTGTAATTTCTCAAATTAAATCCTTTTGCAACTCATCTTGCATCTGACTGAGGCAATGTCAAGGTTAATGGAGAACCGCAATGTCTTTTGCTTTTTTATGTTATCCGTCTTGTTTTTCAAGCATCATTAACAGTGACCACACTTGCCAAAGACATTGTCTGTCTATGCAAAATTGGCCACTTGGCCACTGAGCCCCTGTTGTTTATCAAATATGTAAGTAGAAGTAGGCCTGGTTCCATATCAAAATCACTGAGGGTGTTTCTGAAACTAGTGTGAGGGTGCTCTGTATAAAGTAATGAGAGTAATGTAATGTCATTTTTGTTGTTGTTGTTGATGAAAGCATGTTTAATAATATAATCCACAGCATTTCGTTTTTGTAATGTACAAACAATTATAGCTACATTAAATGCAGCAATTTATGGTGGAAGATTTTAACTAGATCTAAAGTCAGTTTTTGCTTTTCACTAATAATTAAGGTTTGGATTTAGCTTTGGGAAACTGATCCTAGACCGGCAGTTTATCAGGGCCGGTTTATGCTGGAACAGAAATCAGAAGCAACAGGTGGTGAATTGAGTGAAAATGATACTACAAATTCTCTATGCACGAGCAGAGGTCTAAAAGGAATATTCAAGCTCAATTGACAGCATTTGTGGCATAACATTGATTACCACAACAATTAATGTCACAACATTAAAACCACCTGCTTAATATTGTGTATGTGTATATTGTGTAGGTTATTCTTCTCACCACAATTGTTCAGAGCGGTTATTTGAGGTACCGTAGACTTTATCAGTTTGAACCAATCTGGTCATTCTCTGTTGACCTCTCTCATCAACAAGGTGTTTCCATCCGCAGAACTGCCACTCACTGGATGTTTTTGGTGTGATATAATCGGCTACTAACATTTTCTGTGTAAATTTATTGCCATGTTTACAACTTTGTTGACATTACATCGTCAAACCCTAAAATTATGATTTAAACAAATTTATAGCTCAAATAATACATGAGTTTTAACAAAATAGTTAATATAAGTGCTTTTATAAATTATATATATTAAATTTCTGCCTTCAAACCATTCCCATTAACTTCCATTGTAAGTGCCTCACTTCAAATTAGATTTTTGCTTTTTTTTTTAAAAAAAAAGGAGGGAAGAATCAGTTAATTATTATTATTATTATTATTTTTGTTTTTGTGGTAATCAACATTTCATAAATGCTGTTGATTTAGCTTAACTTGTATTGAACCTGGAATATTCGTTTAACCAATCAAATGCTTATGTGTACGTTGGAGGCATGAAAGCAGACGGTTGTGACTGCAAATTAGGATACACCATTATTTTTCAGTATCATACACATTCATAAATTTTGATGCAGGAATTGTGTGTGTGTGTGTGTGTGTGTTATCCGGGTCCTCAATCCGGGTGGCCGAGGACAAGTCTCAGCTGCCTCCGCTTCTGAGACAGTCAATCCATGCATTTTATCACATGGCTCACTGTGCATGACACTGCAGAGACTCACAGCAAGTGGAGGCTCATGCTACTCACACGATCCACGCACAACATACCACACGCCCCATTGAGAGTGAGAAACACTAATCACGACCACGAGGAGGTTACCCCATGTGACTCTACCCTCCATAGCAACCGGGGCAATTTGGTTGCTTAGGAGACCTGGCTGGAGTCACACAGCATGCCCTGGATTTGACCTAGCAACTCCAGGGGTGGTAGACAGCGTCAATACTCACTGAGCTACCCAGGCCCCCATAGAAGCATGATTATAACAAAAAACTCATCAGTTACACTCATTAAGGGAAGCTTATTCAAGGAAGGATTTCAGAGGAAGATCAAAGCTATGTCCCATTCTGTCAGCACCTCTGACCCCCTGTCTCTTCAGCAAACCAGGTTTGTGTGGGTGAATGAATGAGGGATGTATGTGGCAGGTGTGCTCTGCCTCTCCTCGATCACGACCTGGTAATGAGATTTTAAGGACTGCTCGTAATGACGGAGGGGCTTTGATATTAAAATCAAACCCAGCTAACTTGCTTAGAACTGGATGCAATACATAGCGATTTAATTCCTCTGATCCCCGGTGAAATTTTAAAAGGTACTCACTCCTCTTTGAATATAGATATCAGAGTGGGTGGTAGTTTGAATATGCATGGTATTGTACTTGATAGGTGTAATTTATGTCTGTAAAATTTTAGAGAGACAAATTGAGTTGGCTCGTGAACATTTATGGAATGTGCCTTTTTTGTGTTTAGAGTACAAAATGTCTCTGGTTACGTGGTGTAACCCTTGTTCCCTGAAAAAAGCAGAACGAAATGCTGTGCTGAGAAAAGCGCTTTGGGAACAAAACTACATTGTGACCAGCTGTGAATATGTGTGTAACACGTCAATGAACATTGACTGGAATTTATAGCCTCGGCTGGTGAGATCATTGGATGCACCTGTGGCCAGGCTATAAATAGATGCGTCACCAGCGTGTCGTCAGATATTTTTTTTGAAGAGCAGTCCTGGGACATCCCAGTGCGGCAAAGAAGCGCAGCATCTCGTTCCGCTTTTTTTCAGGGAACAAGGGTTACACCACGTAACCCGAGACGTTCCCTTTACAAAAAGCTTCACTAGGATGTTACGCTGAGAAAAGCGCTTTGGGAACGAGAATACCCACGGCGCCGCACTGAGGCTGTCCGGACCCCTATGGAGAGCCTCACGATGAAAGAGTGGGTGCTGACTCCCGGAAGTAAGCGAGGTGAGAACCCGAAAACAGATTGCAATGCTCGCACCCGCCCTGCTCCTACGCGAGAGCAGCATGCTCTTCCCCCAAACAAACAAAGCAGAACTGATGCGTGTCCCTCTCAGACATAGAGCGTAAACAAAGGAAGCATCGTTTGCTCTGACTTTCAGTTATTCTCTCTCTTTTTTTTTTTTAAGAAAGAAGAGAAAGGAGAAAAGGTTCACTGCGCACTGCCTAACCAATTCTAACTCCTAACAGAGTAAATAAAGTTTGACAGGCTTGTGAGACACACACACACAGAATGGCTCTGAAGAAAATAAATCTGACGACACGCTGGTGACGCATCTATTTATAGCCTGGCCACAGGTGCATCCAATGATCTCACCAGCCGAGGCTATAAATTCCAGTCAATGTTCATTGATGTGTTACACACATATTCACAGCTGGTCACAATGTAGGATTGTTCCCAAAGCGCTTTTCTCAGCGCAGCATCATAGTGAAGCTTTTTGTAAAGGGAACAACAAGCAATTCACATTAGACTCTTTTTTTTGTCTTTTTTTCCTTTTTTTGTTTGTTTGTTGACTAAAATGTTTCTTAGAATGTTATCAATAGATATGTTTATTCAATAATTATTGTATGGGAAGGCTTTATAGTAAAAAAAAATGTTTGATGTTTTGTCCTGGACTTTTTGACCAGAGGTGTCTGCTGTTGTGGTTTTTAATATCAAGTGATTAAGTCCCCCGATTCATGGCCTGTGTGAGAGATATTTCTGACACTATACTGCCCTTATCCCAAAGCCATGCACCCCTGGTTTGACCCCAGTTAAAATTCTCTCCACATGCCCCTTGTCAGAGCTGTTTGTTAAGTGTTTTATTTCCCCTCCAAACTATATGGCAATATGAAGATTATTTAACTGATTACAAATTGTGAGTGCATACTTATAATGTTATGCCTATTAAATATATCATAACTCTGTTAAGTCTTTATTTCAACTGGTCATATATCAATATAATTGTGTGTACTAAAATGTTTTTCTATACTTATCAAGATAACTGAGGTAACATACATTTTTATATAATACAGTATTTTGGATTTGTCAGATGCTTTAATGTCATTGGAAATTATTGATTTATGAATGGATGGTCTGTGATGTTAATTATGCCTTATCCTAGTTCTTTGGACCAATGGACAATTTATGACAAGGTGTCAGGCAGGCCCTGATCAAAGAGACTAGTCTTCCCAGTCTGTAACTAATTTCAAAGGACTGAGACCCAGGGCAATGAGTTCCATAACTCCTGATCTTAGCGCTTGCCAGATTTGCAGATCATAAAGTATATTTTAGAGCTTGCATATGGCAGGTTTCAGTGCTCTCGTGTTCTTATTAATATGATTGCATAAATATGAACTCAGCAAGGCCACAAGGAACTACATAGAGTGTACTTTAGAATCTAATACTACTGATATAAATCACCATATTGTACGTGATGCTTGCTTCTAAAATGACTACTTTGGGGTAACTGAAGCAGTTTTAATATCCTATATTCAAAGTTAAACAAGACTATCTTATAAGCAGACATATTCAAAGTGCAAAGACTTCTGTTGATCTTTGAAGTAATTGCTTTCCATATAAAGACATCTAATATGCTGTGATTTAATCTTTGTGTGCAAGAACACAAAAAAAGCTCTTACCATTAAATAAACAGGGTAACCAGCAGCCCCACAGTTACTATCAGCTATTTCCTTTAAAAGTGCTCTCTGATTTATCTGAAGATTCTGCACAATAGGAGCTTTAATGAGTTTTATTAATATGTTTAATTTTATGAAACTGGATGAAAGGGGTCATGGTAGTCATTAAATAGATTAATGCTCTATGTTGGGTAAAGAAGATGCAATAAAGCTAAAAGTTAATGCTGTCATAGCTGCAGAAAGAGGCTGATGGCAAAGCAAACCGAGAAGCAACTAATAGACATAATTCAGTAAGGTAATGTCTGATAATCATGGTCAAGATGGATATTGCTTGGCAATATTATGGAGTGTGTTGAAAGGTGCAGGCACATTTATGGACATTATTTATACCCCATAATGAACACCATAATGAAAAGTGTACCACATAAATATGAAGCAGGTGTAGATTTTTCCTGATAATCATTGGTACAATTAATGTGTCCAACCAAATTCTCTTTGGCCAGGAGTTTCCTTTTTACCCCACAGTGTAAATATCATGCAAAAACATTGGTTTTAATCAGAGATGTGTGCCTTTGTGGAAATGGTCGTCTGAAGCAGAATTGAGGCATTTTATTGCACTGTGTGAAACTTTGAAAAGTACTTCGTTAATGAGCGAGTCGTGTTCAAAGTTCTTGTTTTCAATTGCTGCCTAGACTGTTACAATTGTATTTCTTTTAATGATAATGCTTGATCCTTGCAAATGGTTAGCATTACCTTCCTATATATAGTGTCTAATTGCCAATCCTGTGAATAGCCCTGCAGTTAGGCTATGTGATAAAACTGTAATTCTTAAATCTTTTTTGTTTTAAAACACTGACGAATACAGTGACAAATTGTAGTTTCAATATGAAAACACAAAACATGAGACATAACGATCTGTAGAAATATTATTACAGACTATAATTACCTCACAACTCTTCCAAAAGGCTGTGTTGCACATTCAGGTGTTGGAGATCATAGCTTTTGTAAGATTGACTGCAAAGCAGAGTGTTTATCTGTGATGTTCTTTGTCCAAGCAGCCTGAGGTGTGAAAACATGGTTGTTATTTCAGTTGAAGGTAATGTAGCAGAGTCTGATTATACCTCTGTATCCAGCATTCTCAAGTCAGAATATATATATTTTTGTAGTTTGTTTATGTTCTCTTTTCCTGTGCACTGCAACACATGCCTTGTTCTCATGGATGGATGGACGTCAACAACAGCAGCTAACTCTCACACAGATTACACAATATATAGAATGCATCTTGGTCTACAAAAATGACATGTACACTTCCAGTTTGTTATCATTTCAAGGGTTTGGAGCTTCTCTGTTTCTCACCTATCAAATCATTTCTGAAGATATGGATTTAACAACTGCAGTTTTATGGATTACTTTTGTTTCCTTTTGATTTTTGTCTGGTCACCATTCACTTGCATTAAAGGGACCTACGGAGCTGAAATATTCTTCTAAGAATCACTGTTTGTGTTTAGCTAAAGAAATTAAGACATACACATCTGAGATGTCATAAGGGTGAGTAAATAATGAGAGAATTTTTCATTGTTGGGTGAACTATCCCTTCAAAGCAACTAAGTGCTCACATATAGTGACCCCAAAAAGTATTTAGAAATATTATGACCTATAATGCTGCTTCCACATGCTATCGGAATTATCGTAAATACGAGTTTCCCACTTGGAAGTTGCACATGAATGACCCCTCAAGTCATAATTACAAGTGGGAAACTCTGAGATAATTTTGATACATGAGTTTCCAATATAGGAGGAGTCTTTAACTTTCAACATGATGGAGGAGAGTACGATTTCTGTAGCGAATGACAGGTTTTTGTTTCATTTTTCTAAATACAGCTAAATGTTAGAAGTTGCTGTTTTGGTCATATTCATTTATGTATATCAGCAACCATTTGATGCATGCTGTGCATTTGTACACTGTGAAAATAGCTTGTATTTGACCAAAATTCCTTTATCATCAGCAAGTCAGCACATGAATGTGACGTAATCAGACCAGCATTACTCACATGTTTAAAGTGCATTACGTTAAATACAAAATATCAAACCCAGTGGCATTTGCAAACATATTATGTTAGACATTTTCTAAGAAGTACTTCACTTTTCTTAGCCAGTTTTGTAGTAAGTTTTAACCAACAAACCTCAAGGTCATTTTTAGTAGATGTCTGCAGTTAGTTCCCCATTAAATGTCCTATATATCAGTTTATTTATTTCCTTTGCTCATTGTGTGCTTGTGCTATCTTTCTTAAATAAATGACACTTGGTTTGATATATTATTGTATATATAATACAAATTCATTCATTTTAATTGTGGCTTGAGTGTCCAAATCCTCTTTGTGCCCATGGTATTAAAACCTTTTTTCTTTTTTCTTTTTTAGTACACATATGGATTAAACATTTAAGACCCACTGTCCCTCCCTCTTCACAATACAGTTTGTGTTTCTCTGTCGGTTCTCTCCATCCTGTCACATGGGGTCAAATATTTATTAGTCTGTAGGTTACAACTCCAGCAGGGGAGATCGTGGGAGATATCAATCTGAACATGGCATTATAAGTGTCAAAATATCTATCAGAAGAATACAGCAATTTAGACATGTCTGGAGATAATACACTACCATTGCCTTGACATAAAATGATTTTATTTGAAAAACCATCAACCTTGTATTGACAAGCTTGGCTATGAAAACAATAGAGCAAATGAAACAAACATGTCAGTGGTAATAGAATTTCCCTTTACTGCAAAATGACTATGGTGGTTGGGGATGGCGAGCGTTGAATCGATTTGCTATACCCAATTCTCCTCTACACCTGGTGTTTAGGCGCAAGTCACCAGGCGGACTGCTTTCAGGCTGCACCCTGTCATTTCTGTGCGTGTCACAGGCTGTTATGTGTGAATATGAATTCCCTACGTCCTGCTTTGCAGCTCAGAATTCCCATAAACACAGGTAGTCCAGAGTCTGATTCATTATCTCAGAGCAAAAGCCCAGTCACAGGTTACATAGACAGCATTCTATGGGAGGAGAGATACAGAGAATGGCGTGTGAGGTGTCAGCATTTTAAATTGGTAATTGTACGCCTATTATTTCCAAAATGGCAAATGTAGAATATCCAGATTGCATGAATATGTGAGAAGGAATCAACCACACAGAAAAATGCAATAACAGATAGCAGTGAAATGCTTGTATTGCACTGTGAAATGATTACATTTTCAACCTTCTCTTTACTTACTAGGATGGTTCATATAAAAATGAAAATTCAGTCATCATTCACCTCTTGTTGTTTTAAACTCATATGTTTTTCTTTTGTGGAACACAAAAGATGAAGTTTAGCAGAATGTCCGAGCTACTCTCTTCCATACAATACAAGTGAAAGGATAAAAGGGGCTGTCAGAAAAGCCAAACAAGCACCATAAAAGTAGTCCATTTGACTAATGCAAAATATTGCAAGTGTGAGGAACAGAATGAGATTTAGGTGGTTTTCACACTGGGCATGTTTGCTGTAGTCCGAATCTGAGTGCGATTGTTCCCGGTGCCCCCGCAGCGTTGGTCTCACAAATATAAAAGGCACCTCACCTTTTCTGTGTCCCGTATCATTTCCCTGCCACTCGCGATGCACGTGTGTGTGTGTGATTTGTTTTGGTGCAAATGATGATGTCATCATGCTTAATCTGCAAAAATGCATGCGCAAGTCATTTTATTTGCTGAACAAGTGTGGACCCAAGTACAGATTGCTTTCTCACTCATGCGAACCGTGCCACAGTTTCAGCGCAACCGATTTCAGACCCCCTCCAACAGGTAGTCTTGGCTTCTGTACTGTGGTCCGCTCCCTGTTCTGCAAAACAGCTTTCACATTAACAACTTTTCATGCAAACCATGCTCTGTTTCGGACTAAACTGCCAATGCGAATGCCCCCTTACAGTCATATTCACTGAAAAAAAAAAAAATAGCTTTGACAGCCATTCTCACCATTTACTTTCATTAGCGATATTGCTATTGCTAGCTCCTTTTCTGTTCAGTAGAAGAAAGTTATACGGGGTTGGAACGACACATGTGTGTGTACATATTGACCAAATGTTTATTTTTGGGTGAGCTTTTCCTTTAAGCCTTGGCATTGGGCCTAATAAGCAGTTTTAAAAAGCGATCACAACAACAGTAGCTTTATTTATTAATGCAAAAATATAAAATCGCATACATCATTTTATTTATGATAAAGAAATGGAAGATAATGCCTAATGTTCCTCTAAAAACCTGTTGAATGGAGCCAAAAGATGATCAATATTTTAAAATTTCTAAAAATCCTTATAAAAAAATGTGCATTCACTTGAGAAGCAGTATATTTACATTTATGCATTTTGCAGACGCTTTTATCCAAAGCAACTTACAGTGCCCTTATTACAGGGAAACCCCCCCCCCGGAGCAACCTGGATTTAAGTGTCTTGCTCAAGGACACAATGGTGGTGGCAGTGGGGTTTGAACCACCAACCTTCTGCTTACCAGGTCTGTGCTTAAGCCCACCACACCACCACGACCTATAAGATAATTATACTTGCTTTTAGAGAACTGATCTTGAATATAAGTATATTTTTTCTTTACTGCACTCGCAGAATATAACCAAGTAAAAAATACACTTATATACAAAATACACTTAAATTTAAGATGTATTCTCTTGCAAGTCTAAATATCTTATATGTTGCTTCTCAGTAATTGTATATTGTTTTAAGGATTTTTAGACAATTGTAAATGGAAGACAAGACAAAAAAACTTGATAAGAATATATATTTTTTTCTTTGCAGTGAATTTCTTTACTGAATTAAACTTAAAAAGTATTGTTCCCTTTAATTCAGTGAATGTCACTGAAATATAATTATCTATTATGTCTAATTGAATAGCTTAACCTCATCAGTACATCCTCCTTTTCATTTCACATCTAAATACTGTATCATCACTTGGGAGGCAAAGCAACACTGCATTCAGCTTTGATCTTGAGTGGTAATGCTGCATGCTGAATCTTTTCAGCAGTAGGTGGCAGTGTGGTACTAGTACTGGTGTCTCTGTGCACATCTGCTTGCTTAAAATGCCTTGTATTTGTTTATAGAACGTTGAATGGACTAGTGGGTGCAGTTGCTTAGGCTTGCAAACAGTCCCACACAAATAGATATATAGACCTGTGACAAGGATTCCAAAGAGAGATAGCGAGACGATCAATATTTATAGTGCTGCAATGCTCTCTGAATTGAGATTGGGATTTCTTTTTCAATATGTGAAAAGGTGCCTGTGTAGGATTATTTTAGAGAACAATTTAGCTGCTTCAAGCGACCGATCTTTTTACTGGCTTATTAAATTTTACTCCGCTGATGGTGTACGTGATGATATGGATGCTACCTGTAAAGACTATTGGGCAGATGAATAGATCTGTCAATAAATAGTGTCTCTTCCCATTCTTGTACTTTTTCAACCACTGAAGCCAGGTAAAAGTATTGTGGTCCATGAAATAAGAGTAGTTTTTTGAAAGAAAACCATTCTTCACTCAATTAAGTAGTGTAAGGATAGTGAACTCGACATGTTAGGGAGCAATTCCAGCTTGATAATAGAATAACTCTTGATTGTCCCTTTCAGTATGATCCTGTTTATAGGCCAGAAATCAAATGGAGAATTATTGAACACCTTTGGGGAAAAGATAAGAGGCAGTGTCCCATTTTAATGAACCAGTTGTGTTGCATCTAGTAGAAATATTAAGAATCCCAGTCAGGGGAAGACAATACATTTGTCTAAATAGTCATTTTAACAGAATTTCAAAAGAAAAATTATTAATCAGTCACAGTTAGACAGCTGTTTGAAATTAATTTCAGTTTTATCTAGTAATAATACTTTTAGCTTTGATGTACAGGCAAGAATGAATCAGCAGAGGAGGACATTAAATAGACTATTTTACTGAGTAACATCCTTACTTCATTAGAATTATTTTTTGTTATACATAAATGTTAAGACCATCATAATTGTTGATCATTTTACTATTGTTGTGATTATGATGTCTAGTTAAAGGGTAATATATTTTTATTTGAGTATTTATTCACTCTTACTCCAAGCAGATATGTTCATATACAGTATGGCTGCAACTAATGATTATTTTGATAATCGATTAATCTAACAACTGTTAAAACAATTTTTCAACTATTTGCCGATTATAGCAACGATTAATCATTAGCTCTTAACCGATTATTCAGCTTGTGCCCCGACTTAAAAGGTTGTTAAATGTGGTTACTAACAATAAAGAGGACAAAATCATCTTTTAAAAATACCTCTAAATGACATTCACTGAATTAAAGAAAAATATGTGTATTTTTTACTTGGTTATATTCTGCGAGTGCAGTAAAGAAAAAAATATACTTATATACAAGATCTATTCTCTAAAAGCAAGTATAATTATCTTATAGGTCGTGGTGGCGTGGTGGGCTTAAGCACAGAACTGGTAAGCAGAAGGTTGGTGGTTCGATCCCCACAGCCACCACCATTGTGTCCTTGAGCAAGACACTTAACTCCAGGTTGCTCTGGGTGGATTGTCCTTGTAATAAGGGCACTGTAAGTTGCTTTGGATAAAAGTGTCAGCCAAATGCATAAATGTAAGCAGAGATAATCCAAGAAATTTTGTATTTTTCTTGTAGTGATTAGTCTATTTCTTTAAACGAAAGCTAAACTGATTTTCCTGAAACAGACAGCTCTATAAAAGACATATTACATTTCTATCACTGAAAACAACACAACCGCTCCCATTAATAAATTATTAATAAAGCTGTCTACACTGCAGGTGTGTGCCATGTGATGTCGGAAATGCGGTAGCAATTGAGTATTATTCTGTTGATGAATTTACAACAATACATAGAGTGGACATTTTATCAGACCTGTGTTGGTTTTTATTTGTAGTTCTGTGTTGATGTTTCTGTTCTGTGAGTACACAGCTAAAATGTTTCAGGAAAAAACAAAATGCAATGCAAGCAATGTCATTTCTGGATTAAAAAGTATTTATTAGGGGGCCTGGGTTGCTCAGACATTATGGACACTGACTACCACCCCGGGAGCCACAAGTATGAATCCAGGGCATGCTGAGTGACTCCAACCAGGTCTCCTAAATTGGGCCGGTTGCTAGGGAGGGTAGAGTCACATGGGGTAACCTCCTCGTGGTCACGATCAATGGGGTGCATGGTAAATTGAGAGTGGATCGCGGAGAGAAGCATGAGCCTCCACATGATGTGAGTCTCCACAGTGTCATGCACAATGAGCCACGTGATAAGATGCGTGAATTGACTGTCTCAGAACCATACTTGACCCTCTATGTTTTTTGTTTTTTTTAGTTATAAGCCTTTCATTTTGGGTATGCCACTGAAACAGAAAATCTTTAAAAACACATTCAGAGCTTTAAGGGTTAATGTGTTAAATTGATAGCCCAAGTTTTAACCACATTTCAGCTGAAGTTATTTTCTAAAATAAATTAGAAAATACATTTATAAAGTTATTTATTTCTAACATTTCATGTTATTTCTAAAGACAGTTTTTACGCTTTATCAGAGAACTGCTTTGTGTGAAATAAACCTCAATACAGAATGTAATGGTAAATGAAAGATAAAAATTGTTTTTGATTATTAAATTTAGCATGTCCTTGAATACTGCATTTGAAGAACTTGTTTTGTTTCTAAGTACACCAACTTCATTGCTGTGCCAAGCTACTAAACAAATTAAGTTGTATGCTTTTTCATAGAGGTGGAGGTAGATGGGCCCCCCCTTAATATAGCTGTGATAACAGCGTAGTGGTTGCGCAGTGGGCTAAAGCACATAACTGTTATTCAGTAGGTTGCTGGTTCGATCCCCACAGCCACCATCATTGTGTCCTTGAGCAAGGCACTTAACTCCAGGTTGCTCCGGGAGGATTGTCCCCATAATAAGTTCACTGTCAGTTGCTTTGGTTAAAAGCATCTGCCAAATGCATAAATGTAATGTAAATGTAAATAAAATTAAATTACACATTGCTTTCCGGTTGCACTGGTAAACACTGCTGAAAATTGTCCATTACAAACATATGTAGACTGCATAATTCTAAAAAGTTAGAGGGAAACTTGTATTGAGTTTTCTGTAAATTCCACTGATACTATTTTAGAAAGTGGCCTAAACAATTAATAATGCTTACCTGTCCAACAAAAAAAGAAGCAACATCGGCATCACTACTCAGGTTTTTCTCCATCATCAAATCTTTCCACCTTGTGTATGCCGTACCGATGTTTACTCTAGTTTTTGTCTTTGCTGGTCTTTCTGTGTTCTTGCTCTTCTTGCTTCTCCTGTTGTGTCTGCCTCTAAATCACGATAATAAGTATTTTCTATTGGGCTCTTTTTGCTCTTCGCTTCACCAAACAACACCGCGCTTAGCATGGCCAAGCGTATCTACATGGCGGCAGCCAATGAAACTATCGGCAAAGATGTCTGATGATAACTGAAGCTTTACAAAATACTCAGAATGAAGGGCTGAGGATAACAGGCATCACAGAATCCTGTAAGTAAAAATTTAACCAGGGTGACATTTTGCTGGTGTGCGATAAGTGCCGGCAGAGTGATGTTCTCTATGACAAATAATATGTTCATATAATACACACATCGTAGCTTTGTGACGTTTTAGTTATAAATAGATAAATGTCTGTAGAATATGTTTTCTTTGTGAATGTATACATACTATGTTCATAACTATATGCATTACAAATGCTTTAGGTTGTATAGTAATAATCAGACGAAACTGAATTTGTGAAGAAAGGACTCAATTATTTTATTATTGCAGTCATTAAAAATGAGAAGAGGGACGAATGAAAAAGAGGAATGGCTTGCTGAGCTATGGAAGGCAGACACTGGGGGATTCTTCTAGTTTTCATCTGACATTCAGTCTATCTGTCTCATCAGCAGTTCTTCCCTAATATTTAATGGGAATAGTTCTGCAATCATGTGGAGTGAATTAGTGAGCTTGTCACTTGCGAACCATTGAAGACACATTATACAGTAAAGCGCATGCTGGGCCCTGGAACGGGACCAAACTCATTACAGAGAGGAAAGGACAGTCTCAGCTCTAGGATGAAGGGAAGCAGTCTCATTCTCAGAAGCTCTCCTAATGAATGGCTGATGTGTGTCTGGAGCCGGTTCATTGGTTCATGAGTGTGGAGTGGTAAAGGATTAGGCTATGGACACACAACAGTACACAAAAGCCAAATACAAAGCAGCAGAGAAAGCCTGATTGCTAGTGCTTTAGTGGTTGCACTACAATAGATTGAAGTGGACACTCACAATATCTCTTTTTTCTGATTTTTCGGTCTGTGCCTATTGCTCCCTCTGCCCTTCCTTAGTTTACCCAAAAATGTCATAATGTCATAATTTTCTCATATCTTGTTCCAAACGTGTATGACTTTCTTTCCTCTGGGACACACAAAAGGAGATGTTGGGCAGAATGTTCACCATTTTCTTTTATTGTATGGGAAAAAGATGCAATGAAAAAGAATGGTGACTGAGACAAACATACAGTACTATTTAACATCTCCTTTTGCATTGTATAGAAGAAAGCAAGTCATACAGGTTTGCAACAACACAAGGATGAGTAAATGATGCCAGAATAATTTTTTTATGGGCGAACTATCCCTTTAACCCAGACACGGAAAGTACATTTTCTGAAAAAAAGGATGGAGACAGAAGGGAAAGCTGGAGAGCATAATTTTGTAAGAAGGGTCTGAACTGACTTACAGCTGTGTCTAGTGTCCAAGGGCACTCTGTTTCTCTGTGTCATCACCCCAGCACTCCCTCCAGCTGTTTACACTCCAGTTGTCATTGCAGATCATTCCAAATCATTAGTCAGCTCTCAGCCAATCCTGAAGGTCTCTGAGGAAGTGAACTCTGTGCACTCCAGTTCTGTGAGACAACCCCAAAAAATAAAAAGGGTAACGTTTTCTAATTTATGCTATACTAATTTTTTTTAGTTAACTTTCATTATTCTTTATAATGAATAAATCTTAACAGATCAGTAGTTCATGTATATTCAAATATGAATATATATGAATATACTGTATATAAATAAAAGTTTCTTGACATTTTGAACAATTTGAAATCAAAATTCACCATATTACTTTCTAAGTATTCACACTTCTGGTCTTATTGCTCACGATTCATAATTTGCTTAGCTTTTGAAACGTCTTTCCTATATCACCTAGGCCATACCCTGGGCTGGACTGGGAAGAGAAATCTGCCCAGGATTTTACATGGCAACTGTTCCAAAAGTTGTTGAGCGCGTGGTGGGGGGATCCAAATGTTCTCCTTACCTGCATTTCACGGTGCCATTTTGTGGTCCGTTCTGCATAATGCGGCTGCTTATTTTAGCTTATCGTGGCCCACTCAGCACATTTCGTGGCCGACCCACCGGGACGCTCGGTTCTCCCGATGGCCAGTCCACCCCTGATCGGGCCCAAAGTGCGTCGGCCCACCAGTAAAATGCCCGGTATGCCAGATTACCAGTCCAGCCCTGGCCACACCATACTGATTGCACTGTGAATTTCGGCAACAGTAGGATGAATAGTTCTGCTGAAAATGGTCTGTGCTTAAAGAAATACAAAGCACTGCCCTCTAGTGGATGAAACAAAGCACTGTTGAATTTATTGGCATGTGTGAGCTCCAGTTTCTTGGTGAAATGTCCACAGAGTAGTGCCAAAAGCAAGTTGTATTTTTAGTTGTAAATGATGTAATAAGGTCAGGAGGAATGCATATTTTAATAACCAAACACCCAAACCTAACGTCAGTTGAGAAAAAAATCTAATTTTACAGTGAAAATGTAAACTCTGAATTATGCTCACCGTTGTTTATTTGAACATGATTACTTTCTGGATTCCAAAACCATGTCTCTGAGGTCCCATTTACACCTGGCATTAACATGCATTTTCTTTGATTGGATTGCTATCGGATAGCAATTGACCACATAAAATGACAGATGTTAAATGCAGAAAAGATGCATTGTTATCGGATCGTGATCGGATCAACCACATTTGAAATTTGTCAGGGACGAATTCTGACCACATTCAAAGAATGTGTAAATGTAAATGTGGATTTAAATGCAAAAAGTATATTGTGTGATGAGGTTACATTCGTTGTTTAAGTGCTGTCAGGGTCCGAAATGAACACCCGCCAAGCGGCAAATGTGGGTACATTTTCTAATTGGCCACTGAATTTCAAATTGTCATACCATTCTGGCAGGTGCTTGTAAAATAATGTTAGATATTCCAGTTTTGTCCTCAAGGGGGCCCTGTAGGCCTACAACCAGTAATGTTGCAGATGTTTACATAGAACGGCCCTCATTAGCTTACCACTGATCACTGATAGTCACAGTTATCTATAAATCTAGAAGCAAGATAATGGCAATGTTCAGGAATGTTCATGCAATCAATGTGAAGGGAAGACCATTTTCGTATTTCCAGATGGGTAAGTTTTAACCCAGCACCACACATACAAATTCTCTGGTAATGATTACATTATAATACAGGAACCAAATGATTTTCATGACATTCAGTTTCGTTAACGGTTCTTGAACGTGCATTCTTCCGGCGATGCGTGCATAAAACTGGAATAAAATTCTCATTGTTTCCTTTACTATCAGTAAGAGCAGCATCGGCCATCACTGCTTCTGTGTGTCTTCAGCGCAAGACATAAAGCTCTACCAGAGTAGACCGATTCCCAATAAAATAAGCCAGTTATTTTAAATCTACTAGCGAGATATGACAGTATAGTCTGATTCCCAAAGAAAGTATTCTTTTGAGCCGATTCTTTTTAGTGAATCAACAACTACAGCACTACCAGTGCTGTCCAATTCCCAAATGAATGACTTTATGAGCTGGCTCTTTTTAGTGAATCAAAGAATCAGTTGGAGCTGACTGAATTAACTCACTCCATATAAACCAAGAACTGTTAATGTTTTATGTGTACTTAAGGCCCAGGAGACTCATGAGAGTTACTTACTGGTTGTTCATATGACAACATGTAGTTTAAAATATAAATGTAGTTTTGTTGTAATAAGGAAATAATCTGAAAAATAATTCTATATGGACTATCTGGCAAAAAAATATTTAATAAATAATAAAACAAAACAATACAATTCTTTTAAAAAAGCAGTTTCATTTTAAACATGCATACATTATTCTTTATTTGTCCCTCATGTCTGTAAAATTCACTTGTAAAATGCTAATTGTTTTTAAAAATAAAATATAAAACAATTGGCTGGTAAGAAATCTGACCTGCTACCTGAGTGCTGTGTTGTGGGTTCTTGACCTTTTCTGTTAATCAAACTTGTTCTTTTTTCTGCCATCGCAATGCGAAAAGCACAACAGCCATATTTGGCAGCTACAAAGTGCCGAACGTGAGATGAATAACCCAAAATTTTGCTTTGGTGACCAACAAAATTTTAAATGAATGAAAATCCCTAACTGTTAAAGTGATGGAAAGCATTTGAATTATCCATCAGTGTTTTAAAAATACACTTAAAGATGGAGATGCATTTGACTGCAATGTGTAAATTCAATCCAGCTGAAGAATATCCAGATACTTTTCAGATAGGAAAGCATGCTAATGCAAGGTGTAAATGGGCCTGAGGTTGCTTTCACAAAGCCCCATCAGTAATGCTTCAAAATGGTGAACACTTCAATTGATGCAGAATGAATAGAAAAGGATTGATGTCTGACGGGGGATGTGCTTTTCTGTAATTCAGCAGAATGGGGTTAATTTCAATGCACATGAATATTCGGAAGCAACATGTTGATCTCCTGTGTGATCATGTTAATTTGACTTGCAAATGCATCATGATACAGACATTTTAAAAGATTGGTGAATTATGTTTCATATTAACAAGCATTTGTTTATGTTATTAAAGAACATTATGATAATGTTATCTACATTCGTGAATCTCATTTAACTTCTCTACTATACGTGTAGCTCATATCATAAACTGCCAAGAATTTTATAGCATACAATGCAAAATTAGTAACAGGACCATGATTAGTGCACTTGGTTAGTATACATAATAATATTAATAATAATAATAATAATTAAGCAATATCTCACTCGCAATCGTGCAATATGGCCCTACATCAGCACTGCTGTGATTCAGCCGCAGGCACGAGGAATACAGCAGTGCTGATGTAGGGCCATATAGCATGATTGCGAGTGTGATATTGCTTATATACAACAGTTCAATGAAGAAGTAAATTTAAAAAAATTAGGAAAAACTGAGTACGGTCCTAAAAACGCATTAGTGTTTGGAACTACTTTCTTACGCAACAGATCAGAATTTGCCGTTGCTGGTTCAAAACAAATGATTCAAAATAGTGAGTAGTAGTTCAAAAAGTTCACTTCAGAAATAGTATCATGGCTTGTGCTGTTTCTAACAAATCATTGGATAAACAAGGATAGACGGATGGATGTGTGTGTTTGTCTGTGTGTGTGTGTCTGTGTATGTGTGTGTGAGAGAGAGAGAGAGAGAGAGAGAGAGAGAGAGAGAGAGAGATGGAGCATGTGCAATCACCTGTTGCCACACCCAATCAGAGATGCTGTCAGCTTTCTGAAGGTCAGCTTTTTCAGTGGAAAATAGACGTTCAAGTAGGGTAGTCCTCTCTATTTCGAGGTAGCCTGTACACAAGAGTCATTCACTATAGAAACAGCAATGTCCTCCGCCATTTTAAACATTATGTATCGAATGTGGAAACTCCAATAAAAGGTAAGCACTTTGAGTTCTGTAATAAATCAGTCTGTTGTGTCTCTCAGCTGTGATGAGCCTTAATCCTGAAGTTGTCCGTTGAAAGCCATTTAAAGCTATTTCCTAGCTTTGGTAATGTATTAGTAAAACGAGCGATACGTAGCGCTGTTCTATGTAAACAATAACTAACGGATTCAATTTACGTCACCAACTAGCTCATTTTACACACAAAAATTATCTTTTGCCTCCACCTGCTGGCTAACATATTTAATTTGTAACAAAAATAAAGACAGAAACTCCTAATAGATATGCATTACTCTTACACTTTAGTTTAGAACAGCATGAACACAAGTGTAGTGATACACACGCACAGTGAAGTGTCCGAGTGCTGATGGTGTCACACCATCAGTGCTCATGGAACGTCTCTCTTCCAATCAGATTCGAGGACCAGAACTAACTGTGGTATATTAATAAATAATACAAATTATTCACAAGAACCAGTGCTGGAAATTTGAAAGCCTGAACATCAAAGGCTCCTTCATTGTTGTATCATTTAAAATGTTACATCCTCAGAGTCATGGTAAAACACAGCTTGTTTGTCGGAGCACATAGGGAGACTGAGAGAATGCATGTGGCACAAAAGCATTTGACTTTGATGAGGAGAAGGTCAGAGCTGAATTGACAACAGCCACTCACTCAAGCAGCAGAAAAAAGGGTGTCATGGAAGACCAGCTATATCCGCTTAACATTAATCGCTTCCTGCATGAAAATGCTTATTGCTATTCTCTTTGAGAGTCTGAAAATGATGATTACATTTTTATTGTCCAAATTAGAATTTTAATTTAAAACCTAAGATCAAAAGACTCAATTTCTATGGCTCGCCAGCAGAAGTAATCCTTCATGGCTTGGCACTGAGGCACCAGGGACTTGCTCTTACTTTAAGCTCAATCGAGACGTGACTGTCTTCTTCAAAACTATTTCTTTCATTTATCGCTTTCTTCTTTGTGTCTCACACTCTCTGAAATAGATTCACACACAGACCTGCTACTTTTAATCTCATGTGTGACCATAATTTTGGGTTAAAATCGTCTGTAAAATCTTGTTTTCACTGTAGTTGCTTGTGTTGCTCAGAAAAGTGTGCTTAGTGAATTGTGGAGAGCTGGAAGTATTGAAATCTGTTTTGATTAAGTAAAGGAATCATGGGAGAGAGGCCATGCTGATACAGATCTGTAATCAAAGCACATTACCTGCCTAATTAGCCTCAGAATCTACAAGCTGCAAAATATCTCCCCAAGAGCACAGACCAGGGAGCTGACCTTCACACTTGCATATACAACTGCAAACATACACTCACTTTATTAGGAACACCTGTACACCTACTTATTCATGCAAATATCTAATCATGTGGCAGCAGTGCAATGCATAAAATAATCCAGATACGTGTCAGGAGCTTCAATTAATGTTCACATCAACCATCAGAATGGAGAAAAAAATTGATCTTAGTGAATTCGATCATGGCATAATTGTTGGTGCCAGATGGGCTGGTTTGAGTATTTCTGTAACTGCTGATCTCCTGGGATTTTCATGCACAGCAGTCTCTAGAGTTTACGCAGAATGGTGCCAAAAACAAAAACTATTAGGACCATAGTGTTCCAAATAAAGTGCTCATGGGTAGTTGACACATGACATATCAATTTATTTTATTTATCTACATCAAGATCTTAGGTTAAAATTTATATGAATGTTTACAGGTAATAGTAGTGTAGTTTAGATTCTGTAACTGGTCACCATTTCTTTAGAAGTTTTTCAACATTTTAATTATTCTTTTTAAATAGTCCTGTGGTGTGACAGATGAATTCCATGCAGCTTCTCAATCAATGAGGTCATAAAAACTGCATCATAATAATGATCAAACAATTAAAAATAGTTTTTTAATGGAATATATATGGCTGACCCGGTCCAAAGATTTTACTAGTGAACTAGTAGTTGTTAGTTTAAGCCATTAGTCGACTAGTTGTTGCAAGTTTATGATATAAATTTAATTACTTAAATATATAGGCTATATGTTGGGGGCATCAGAAAATGGTTTGAGTTCCAGGGCTGAGAAAGTATGTAATAAGTAACATTACTAACACTGTTCTACATTACAGAGAAATACTAAACCATAATAATGAGCCTTTAAAATATACATTTTACAAGCGCACACACAAAGTAAGCCGCAGCGACACCAGCAAAAGTGGTAATGATTCTGAATGTGTTGGAAAAACCATCAAGGAGACTCTGAACATTTTGTTAATTTATAGAGAGAAATGCACAGTAAGTTAAACATGCAGTAAGCAAGGTACTAATTTAGCTTCCCCACTCCCCACTTGTATAAGCCTAGCAGCACATATTTATCTAGGTTATCTAACGTGAGAGCAAGCGGCCATGCTATGTGGCTATCGTTAGGCTACTTACATTGAAATTAAATGATAAGCCATGTTTTAGGTCAATGAATGAGTTTGCATGTCACCTTCTTGGATCATCCTTTACCCTCTCGAAATGATTCAACACTTTGGATTTCATGCCCGATTTAATTAATTACCGCATGGACCAGCCATGAAAGCGATCATGTCTGTCCGTCACTGACACAATTTCCTGTGGAGTTTTTTTGCTGTGACCAACCGACCAATCAAAACTCGGTTGACCAAGACTTTTCTCATCGACTAACGTTTGGTCGACTATTGGAGGCAGCCCTAGAATATAGCATCACACCACTGACGTGCGGTCTGGGTAGGCAAACTAGGCACTGCCTACCCTGCCAAAATTCAAAAATAAAATGTTTATTAAATAATAAACTTGTATTTGTATTTTTACTTTTTATTCTTGTGATTTATATATATGCAATATGTGTGTTATTCCAATTGTTTAGACGTTATGATGACAAATGTAGCAGTTACGCATAATCAACTAAAAACAAATGGTAGAATAAGCAGTGCTTTTACGGTCCATTCATTGCAGACGACAAGCGGAAAACCCATGTTGCGCATGCGCACTTCGATCCTGTATTCTTTAACACGTAAGGCAAAAAGCACAAATCTGCTGTGCCTTTTGACGTAAATATGTTATGCCCGTAATCATCTCCATTACGTATCAGACATGGACCAATTAAAATCAAGATATTCCTGGACATTTGCGTAGCTAACGTCATTACACCACAGCTAGTGTACATGCCTAATCCCCGCAAAATTCAAAATGACAGCACCGGCCGTAATCACGGAATTAAGAAATTTTTCCAAGCTCGATTTTAATTCCAAATAGGAGTTAATTGCAAGAGGGAGGTCTACGCCAGCCTTAGATGGACTAGTACAGCAAAAGGGCCCAAAAATTATCCGATCATTTCAAACTGATTGGTATGTAAGAAAAGATTGGCTATGTGGCTGTGCGCTTGTGTGTGTGTGTGCGTGAGAGAGAGAGAGAGAGAGAGAGAGAGAGAGAGAGAATACACGATATACATCCTGATTTGTACATTTCTTGATATGCCGCGCTTGTGCGTAACGTTCACTGTTTACGCGCGTGTGTGTGTGTGTGAGAGAGAGAGAGAGAGAGAGAGAGTACACACTATATACATCCTGATTTGTACATTTCTTGATATGCTGCGCTTGTGCGTAACGTTCACTGTTATTACATATTATTATATTAAACAATCAGGTAATCTGGCTTTCATAACTCAGTGCCTATCCTCTTTAAGACATCACCGCACGTCACTGCATCACACCACAGGATGTCAACTTGCAAAAAGTGTTTCATATCAACTACCCACATGCTGTACAGGTTCTTGCATTCATGCAATTACATTTACAGTACATGAGACTATAGGTTGAATAATACCTGCACAGACAAATACACTGCTACTCTATAATACAACAATGGAGCAACTTCTTAGTTTTGCTGAGGTTTTGATATAATCTTCATTGTTTTGTTGGCTCTGCTGCTGTAGAATATTTAATCTGGGTGTGAGGAACACAGCCTATGGAATGGCACACTGTTAAGGCCCTTTTGAGCTTGGCTCTGCAGTGCTGGATGTTAGGGATTGTGTGGACACAGCCTGTGGGAGTAGCGGCTGATTAGTGCAGGAAGTGTAGCCAGCAGCGGCCCTGGCTAATGAGTGGAGATAAATTAACAAGTTAGGTGTAAATCAGCTTTATTGAACAAACTCCCACCATTACAAAGGATTTGTTTTGCAGTAACTTCCCATAGACGAGACAAATGAGCAAGTCTGGGCTGCCAGTGATTGAGGCCAAATGGGAAGCAAATGTGTTGTTTTCGATCCATCGTTAAAGTGACTCAACGGGTCTGTATAAATTGAATGATATTCATTGGGGCTTTGTGTATGTGTATGGCATTTGTATTTGTAGTTCAACATCAACATATCAATGTATGAGGGAAAGTGTATATTTTAGGTCCTGTGACTGATAATCAATTCTTAGTTTACAGAAATGTTTTTTCACCTTTTCAGTCACTTTTTTTTGCCTCCAGGGGTTAAATCTAAGTGGCCCTGCAGTGTGACAAATACAGTACATTTTTAAAACTACAAAAATCCTATGTAGCCTCTCATTTATGAGGACTATATATGAGGTCATCGAATCTGCATGCATAATTATAAAATAATTAACAAAATGCGTTTAAAATAGTTTGAGATGAAGTGTAGCATGTCACAATGCAGGACATGTCAATTCCTAAAATATTCCATATTTCTCATCAACTACCCATTTTTAAGAGAATAAATATGTGTAATGCTGAAAAGCAATCTTTTGCTCATGCTTAAAGAGGCACGCATATATCAGACCACATCCAGATTGCATATGCTCAGGTCCAATTATCTTTTTATCTTAAAAGTAATATTTGACCTTGTGACCTTCCCTTAAAGTCACTTAAACTTCAAACATTAAATATCCACACATTATCAGCACTGACTCAAACATGGTTCTCCCTGTAATATTGATGAGTAAATATATGTCTTATTGATCTAAAGCAGGCCCACTGACAGCAAATAGGGCTTTAGTATTCTGAACTGCATGCTGTGTTACTGCTTGCTAATGTGTAAGCTACAGTATGGGACAAGGCTGACTAATCAGGAATCTGGCATTCACACCATGCAGGGTTATTTGTGTTAATGACATGTGTAAATTGCCTCTTACTTCTCAGAGCATCATCATCCTTGCCCAACCTTAGATCCGTTCCCTCTCTGTGGCAAACACAGTGGCGGGTAGCGTAAAACTAAATGGGCTGTAAATTATGAGCCGTCTGTCGAGTAATGACGGAGCTATGCGGGGCATTCGGCACAATTACAGCTGATATAGAGAAGTGGAGGGCCACTGTTGGCTCGTTACTGTGTGGCAGATATCCATAGACAACTACACCACCCCACACTACTTACCCCCATGACCTCAACATGCCTCAATTCAACTTGGTGGAATTGGCATGCAACGTGGAGGTGTGGTCAGCGTTGCAATGAGCTTTCAGCATTTTCATATTCACTCATTCCCTCTGTGGCATCCAAAGTCCTTTTTAGAGCAAGTGGGTTAAATTGGTGGACATCATTTTAAAGCCCCCTGAAGAAGGCTGATCATGTAAGTACAGCTACTATCTATGGAGAAAAACAAAAATCCTGTAATCTGTTTGCCAACCGTGCCCGTAAATTGCATATTTAAATGATAAATAAAATCTATCAAAGATAACATAGATTTAGCTTCTTTAGCTTAAATCAGGCTAAACAATTATTTTTCAGGTTGTTCCACCTATGTGTGTTTTGAAGGTAAAAACTTAAGAAATGTTAAAAATCCTTTAATCATACATTCAATATTTATTTTGTTTGCCTTGAGACATAAAATGACTTTTTCAGAATATGCTGTGGCTCAAAAATAAAAAAATAAATAAACAAACAAACAAAAAACTTCACCATAAATACCACATAACACCAAAAAAAAAATAAATAACCAAAAGCACAATAAAACTATCAGAAAAGTTACATTTAATTTGTGTGCTATAATCCAATGCTGCAGCTGAATATGCATACTATACAACTATATTGTACGCCAATGGAGTAGTATGTCCTCCAGTATTTATAAAACAGAAAGTGAGAAATACCTGGATGATTTTTTATTTCCAGCAAAATTCTAAAGTGCTGTTTGAAAGGACACTTTTGTATCACATAATCCCTTGGTAGATGAGGAGACGTCACATTCAGAATGCTGGATGTAGAAAAAACGGTGGAGATGTCTTTTTTTAAATTTAAGTGCTATATATACTAAGAAAACATTTCCTGTTGCTTTTACGTCATATAATGGGTTACGGGACAATGCTCACGTTCCTGGATGAGGTATGTCTGGAATCATACTACTCACCTACATACCTAAAGAATAGTATTATAAAGACTATTCGGATTGCAGGCTGAGTCTTCAGGTAGCTCTGTGTGAGGAATAAACCCATATTTAAGCCTTTTAAGTATCTTCACCTGTGTCCGCCCTAGAGCCTGGAACAGTCGTAAATGTCAACTCACGCACTGATTTCAAAATTGAGATATTCCAGCCTCAAGAAGCATTATGATGCTTCAGGTCTTATGGCAGTAATGTTGAATGCATATTGGCTGCATGCGTGTCAATTGCAACATGCCATATTCTATGATGTAGTTGTCTGAATTAAATATGATTGCCATCACAGATGTGATCAGGAGATTTTAAGAAATTAATAACTGAGTTCCAATCTCTACCTAATACAAAGCTATTTTAATGCCATCAGAGAGCACTTCAAATGCAGAACATCATCAATTGGACTACCTTTTACCATTTTTCTGAATAAATGATTGTGATTTAATTTATCAGCCTTTTACGTTTTTTGTATGGTTCAGAAATGCTATGGTTAGGTTTAGGGGAAGGGTGGTATTAGCGGCTCTAAAATATACAATCACTGAGCACTTTATAAGGAACACCTGTACAACTATTTATTCATGGAATTAACTATTTAGCTAATTGTATGGCAGCAGTGCAGTGTATAAAATCATGCGTCAGGTCAGGAGCTGATCTTCTGGGATTTTCATGCACAACAGTTTCTAGAATTTACTCAGACTGTGCCAAAAACAAAAAAAAAAACATCCAGTTCTGTGGACAGAAATGCCTTGATGAGAGAGGCCAATGGAGAATGGACAGAATGGGTCAAGCTGACAGAAAGACTACAGTAACTCAGATAACAACTCTGTACAATTATAGTGTGCAGAATAGCATCTCAGAATGCACAACATGTCAAACTTTGAGGTGATGGGCTACAACAGCAGAAGACCTCATTGGGCAATTTATTAGGACCGTGTTCCTAATAAAGCGCTCAGTTAGTGTATATAAATTACTATATTGTAACTGAAATTCTTGTTACTGTTCATTAATCTGCCTGTTAAGTTTTTTATATTGTTGAAAGTGGTTATGTTTAGCAGTAGGGTAGGATTAAGGGATATATAATATCTATAAAATAGTAAAAATATATAACATTTATTTACTATAAGCATCTATCCAAACATACAAATGCGTACATTTAAATGTTACATACGATCAGGCTGGAATGAAGCACTGGATTCATTGTTCATCTGAGTTAAATGAACTGGAATACAATAAGATCAGAGCTGGTAATGGAGAATACTGAGCTGATTGCTACATTAAATCATATATGACTGTACAATTGATCAGCCTGCTGATGAGTGTGTGAGAGAGAGAGCAGAGAAACTGCCCACCTCAGTTTAATCTCCTGGTGAAGATATTAAAACTCTTCCCACTTTCTATTACCAATTCTGACACATCATATTCAGGCTATGCTTTAGCACAGTGCTGATGATCTCAGTTCATTCTACTGATGTAGGTTTGAATCACTGCACTGAAATATTATACAACCTTGCTGTACTAAAAAAGGTTTAAGACCTTTTGTGCATCAATTAGATATCAAATGTTACTCAGTTAGATCAAAAGGAAAAGTAAAATCGTATGATCTCATTCTTAATAGACTAAATTATCTGGATTCTGTATCTGCAATTGCCATCTCACAGTAGAATAATCATCCAAATAACCATTGCTTATCTGTATCCTTTGATCTCTTAATTTTTAGACTTTTCAAATTTTTTGGTCAAATAAATATTTGATTCGCTTTCATTTGGAGTATGCTCTGCCTGTCACAGAGCCAATGCTGTTCTTAAATGAGTTCAGCACACATTTCCCTGACAGAAGTGGGACAGAAAGGCCTGTGTTGACTAAAGGCGGTTTTACACGGTTGGCGCGTTCTCTATTCATTTTCCGGCAAAACGGAGGTGGCAGTCGAAGCGGTGCCGCTTTCCAAGCTCGTTCACGAGAATCCTGCCACTTTATCTTGCGCACACCGCGCAAGAAAAATATTTGATCTCTCCGTGGCTTCCGCTTGTCATTGACCAATCAGAGCTGAATTTATTCACAACAAATCAAATTACATTTAGCTTTTGTGTAGTCAAAAACCACATGGAGAAGAATATTCTCGCTGTTGCTGAATTTCCTGACCTATATCATGATTCTTTAAGCGTTTATAAACAGCCTCATGGGAAGCTGTGAGTGGACAAGTCAGTGTACCAGGTGAAAACAGACGGAAACCTGTATAGCTTATGTTTGGAAGGTTGTATACATACTGGTCATGGACCGTCTATATTAATATAAAAGTAGCTTATTAAAATATTTATAGTTATACAACTTTTTCTGAAAAAAGGGGCATTTTATTTATGTGCAATCACTTATATGAAAACTAATGCAAAATTTACAGTAATCGCCTCAAAGACCCAGTATCTGAGCTGAATCTGTAGGGGGCATTATTGCACTTCTACTGCCGCATTTCACACAGCTTCTCGTATAAATGGAAAATGCCTATACACACCAGAGGTGGCAAGAACACAAGCAAAGCCTGCTGCCCCCACGTCCTTTGTAAATCTGCCTTAATAGTGCTGTTATTTGACTGGTGTAGATACATGTTTTGTTCCTTTTTTAACATTGTTTCTTGCCGCTAGCCTAAAAATGTTTTCCTCTTTATAAACCAGAATTATTCATCCTTGAGAGAACTGTCACTTATATAATTGGATTGTGGGTCCAAGTGCTTGGATTTAAATCAAACAGCACCTTGGGTGTGTTTACCTTTGCCAGATTTCCATGCTCAGTAATCAGGAGCAGTGCGGATGGCCGCCACAAGTTTGTTTTCACCACAGACTCTCCCCACCAGCCAGTATATGCTTGGCAAGGACAACATTAGACTTCAGACTCTGAGAAAGCTCTGAGAAAGCTCTGTAGAATACCGGATAAGATCTAGTTGAATTAACCTACCACCTCAATCGTTGAGCCCTGTTTCATGAATCGGTGGCAGACAGGTTTCCTGTCTCTGCTATTTTTTTTTACATTTAAAACTGTAGGGAAAACTTTTTGCTACCATGATATGCTGATGTTTTAGGCTAGTAATACTTAAAGTTGCTGTTCCTACTCCTGGAAAGATATCACTGAAATAAGAGTCCTGGGATATCTCAACAATCTCTGTGACAGCTCTAGACTTTGAAAACAGCAAACAAATTGTGTTTGCGGGCTGCGGTCTTACTTGGTGAGCTCTTGGTAAGCTTTTAAACTGGGGTCCAGGATAGCAAGAGGCCTTTAGGGGGTTTGCAGAATTAGTTTTTATGTGGATTGTAAAAAATTTTGTCTATTTATTTATTTTTTACTAAAAAATAGAACACAATCTGCACAAACAGTTTAGTTAAAGTTTGGTCAATGTCAAATAAAAGCCAATTATTTATGTTTTGTAATTTCATGCTTATTAATTTTCACCCACACTATATCTACCTTACAAGGGATCCTGTGATCTTTGGTGGTTCTTGGCATTATAAAGGTGTTTGAAAACCCATTCTATTGGAGCCAGGGCAGGCTGTAAGCTGATAAAGTGAACATGTGAATGAGAGAGGCAATAGTAAATGAGCTCCTTGGCTGGACAGAAGGATTGTGTCGCTTTCCTCTTTGGCCCAAAGTCAGTGCATTACTGCTGGAGAGACAGATATGCTTTCTGCAGGGCAGCTCATCAACATGACGGAGCACAGTGCCGAGAACTTCCCGTCAGTGACCCCAGCAGTCCATTGCTCTCGCCCGGCATAGTTAAAGGGACCATAGATCTGTGGCTTGAGAGTACACAGTATGTGTGTGGGGTTTTGGAGGAATCCCTCTGATTCATGATTTGCCCAGAGAGGACTAACTGAGCCCTTGCTACTGGACATTTAATATGCTTAACAAGCTGAGTTGGGGCTCTCTGATGAATGCATGCAAACGTGCTTTCCTTAACGACACTTGTTCTACTTGTTCTAAAGTAATGAGAAGGGTTGACTCTGACATAAGCCCTGCAGGTAAGCTAGAGAGATGAATGCCGAATGGTTGTGCGGATACGTATCTTTCTGCGAGTGTATGTGTCTGCCTTGTAGGACACACCCTGACAGATCTGGAGAATGGATCGTCTGACAGATAAGTGGGGGCACTTTTGGACATGGTGCCGGGAATCAGTACATTTGCTGCACACAGACACATAATTTGTACCATCTGGATAATAATCTCACTTTTAAGAGGCTTTAAGAATATAACATGGTATGTTAAGACTCTTTACAAAAATTGTATAGTATTTTGGATTCCAGAGTTAAAATCAGCTTGTTTCCGGAAGATTGTTCTAATGGCATCTGAGCTTGTATGTGTCAATACATTTGTGTGTATTTTCTAAGATAAGCTCAATATGTTTGAGCAGTAAAACCACTCAAGCTTTTTAGCTATTGATGGGACTGTAGAGTGTGTTGGCTCCCCAATTTAGTACTTTCTTCTAAACTTCAGTGATGCCTCAATGCCATCAACTGTTGTCCTCCAAAATACATAGCCAAATTGGGCACTTCACACACACTTTCACCTCCTTGATGGTAATTGCCACCCTGCTCAGTTGGCCTCCTGGTGGCTGAACATGCAGAGAACAGATGGGTCC
The DNA here is from genome assembly GCF_025860055.1 of Xyrauchen texanus. Taxonomy (NCBI): domain Eukaryota; kingdom Metazoa; phylum Chordata; class Actinopteri; order Cypriniformes; family Catostomidae; genus Xyrauchen; species Xyrauchen texanus. The sequence continues at coordinate 30,585,534 of NC_068294.1, read as the reverse complement.
TTCAGCATGGTTCCTCTGTGAATCTCCCACAGTCTCATATTGGGCATTTGAAAAGTACCTCTTCACCAGTCCAACAGAGCCAAGATAGATTTCTTGTTAAATGGGGTGCACTCCATGGTGTGTAGGGCTTTGTTTTCTTACAAGCTGGCCTAAATACAGTGGGACTGTGCCTGGATTTTATCAGAACACCATTAGGCTGTGTAAAGAGGCTCTAATATGACAAAGAACTTCTGACTGAATGATACTTGATGTTCCTAATTCAAAGATCAATGCTGGATCAGAGAAAGGCGCATGAGAATTGATGTTCAAAAGCTGAAATGTATTATGACAGCCTCTCACTTGCTATTCAGTTTAGGCCCACAGATTTATTCGGTGAAAAGACAAGCATAAAGGTTCAATCTGATTTCAATCAAATTTCCTCTGTCAATGAAACTGAGAGCAGTTTTCTGTCTGCTGACTTTTTCTGTTGACTTTTGTCGAAGGTACTGTATGGCTGTGAATTGAATGAATCTCTATATGTTCAGCTTTACAACATGGCATGCTGGCCTTGTACTTTTAACATAACGATTTCTGATGTGTTCCGACAGGTCATCTGCATTACTCAGTTCATCCCACAGTAGAACGAAGCTTCATTGTAAACCTATTATATAGAGGATGCATTCATGTCAGTCCAAAAGAGAAAGAGAGTGAAAAAGTGTCTGTGTCCTTGTATAAATTTACCAGTGGCCTGGGCTGCTAACTAAAGTCATCAAACAGAACTATACTACAACACACAACAACTCGAATCAGTTCCACGGTCAAACCAGCCGCCATGACAATAATGTTGTACACCTATTTTAATTATAATCTTCAAGAAAATCAAAAATATGACTCTTTATTTTTCTTTATATATCTTGTAGACTAATCAATGAACTATAATGAAGTTATTTTTTTCAAGGGCATTGTTTATTAGCATGCAACTAAATGAGATTAAACAACAATGGTCACAGATGAGTTTCATTGTTAGACTTTTCAAAGGCCATAACTGTAGACTTTGACCCTGTTTCCACCTGGTATTAAGATGCTTTTTGGGTGATCTGATCACATATGATCAGCCCTTAATACATGTCTAAACTATGTCTAAAAAGTTTTGTGATGGGATCCCAGAAACAAAATATGAATGTGGTCAAAAACGCACGTGACCATATAGCATTTGAGGTGTAAACGCTAATCCATCCTGTATGCATCCCGGCAGCAGTGAAGCACTACCCCTCATCTGTCAATCAACTGCTACACTATAACAAGAGTTTAATCTTTGCCATTATGAGCGGTGTATTTGATATCAACAAAGATGAGAAGAACAAACATCTGAAGCTCCTTTAATAAAGGTAATCCACTAAAATAATGGATAATTCTGCTTGACATGTTGCAATTGTGCTTAGATAAAATTTAAACTGCATCTGGGGGAAACAGTGGACCTTTTTTGTGCTTTCTTTGTCTTTTCTGACTTTGTTGCCTTTATTAACACACTGACATAGTGATTGATGTATGTCATCATGACACAGAGACCTCCACTCCAAATCCGAACACAAGTGGTCACAGGAGACACATTTAAGTGACCGGGTGTAAGCAGTGATGTGTCTCACTTGACCACATGTGATCGGATCATCTGAGACACATCATAATAACAATGTTTTGGAAAACCATGAAAATGTACTGGTATTGGTATTTACTACTGAAATGTTGGTATTGTGACAACCCTAATTCTTTACAAACTCTTTATAATTGGACACCAAATTAAATTGCTTTCTTTGTAACTGTCACTGTTATTCACCACATTCCAAATTACAACTGACAAGCTTATTAAAACTTGGCATGGCTTTGATTCCTGTTGTTTACAGACACTTTTGTAGTCCTTCCGTAGCAGGGAGACAGCCTCATCTCACGTTGACCCCATGATGCTGGAAGTTTATGTTGGCAGTAAAAATATGCACATAACGGAGGACAGATTGCCTCATGTGGACTGAAGTTACCCGAGATGAACAGATCATCCTGGGCTGGCAGTCTACTGTAGATTTTCCACTAAAGATGTCAGGTTTTGTTCTTGTATATTTTATTTTTTTTACTTATCATTTCTGGTGGCAGCATTGGAGGTCGGATGGATACAGAATTTGAAATGGCCGCTGTGCAGAAAGGTAGAACGAGACATTTGGGTTTGATGGAGCTCCTGGTGTGAGGGAAATGAAAGTTTGGGTAATGTAGTTATCTTTTGACAACATGCTTTGTCAGGCTGCATTCACTGCCATACACTACAGAGGTGGTCTGAACACATGGGGAAAGTGAACTGATTGGTGGACTCGAAGATATATGACTCAAAGGAACAAGGAGCAATCCTATACATTTGGATTAGACTGCATCTTCCTGGAATGTCGGTCATATCTTTGTTTCTTACTTTATCCCTTTCCTTTCTGTGGTCGCACGTCAGGAGGTGGGTGAAGAATGATATCTTGTTTGCTTCCTGACAACGATGCGCTGAAAGAAAATGAAAAAGGATGACAATAATGTTTGTGTGGAAGACGATCCCCTCCCACAGACCTGTCCACCTCATGCTGCTCCTTGAACCATTCAGACCTACCAATTTAGCAAAATAAATTGCCAAAAGTGCTTAAAAATGAAGGGTGTCCAACAGATAGAAACTGTTGCATGGGGTGTGATTTGTGGAAGGATTGGTAGATGTGGGTAATTTTTAGGGGAGATAACTGTGGCAGAGCTTTGCAGATAGCTTCATTTTTGAGGTAAAGCACTCCCTTGAGGAGCTCATCAAATGTGAGTAAGGACAGGAATGCAGGTAAAACAATGGAGAGATTATTGGATACCTGGTTGGAACAAATGCTCTCTGTGATCTGTGATTCTATAACAGAACAGTGGGAGTCGTGTGTACAGATAAAATTATCTCCTGAGACTGTGGTTAAAAGGGAACCAACAGAATGATCAACTATCATCTATCTACCTTTGGTGCATCCATTGGACAAACTTTGGGATGCAGTACCTTGTTTGTTCTTAAAGGGATAATTTACCCAAAAATGAAAATTCTCTCATTTACTCACCTTCATGCCATCCAAAATGTGTATGGCTTACTTTCTTAAAAGTAATCCATACTCATCTGGGATGGGTAAATGAAGAGAGAATTTTCATTTTTGGGTGAACTATCCCTTTAAACCGCCTATTATTACATATTGCACCCATGGCTATATGATTTAAAACCAGCAAATAGTAAGATTATCAGTATAAAGAAACTTCTAACTCGTCAACCATTTAACCTCTTTACCATTAACTGAAGGCAAATTCGTTAACGCTGTCTGTGATGCCTGTATACTATACATTGTAAATATTTTGTTGGTGAATTATATAAGTATTTGTAATGCATTATATTTATACAATTGTAATTAATTTAATCTTTTTATGATTAATCATAACAACAAAATATATTGTCATACCTCTGGTTACACCTTTGAAGAGTATGTTACATGAAAATGTTTAATATTATAATTTTGGCACAATCATTCATGAGAACAAAAAACTGATTATAAGATGTAAGGCCTGTTCACACCAAGTCCATTTGTTCGGTGCAATTGTTAGTTCCGAACGAGCTTATTAACAGGAAAAATTTATTCCGATTACGCTATTCATACAAAGTCTGACAAATCGTCCACTGATAACCTGAAGATTTTTTTATGGAGAGTGGTCCAATTTTTTTTTTCTTCGGATTGTGATGAAAACTGACTGACCAATGAGATTAGAGCTTTTTGTCTTTTTCCAGTGTCGCTGCGGCTGTTCAGCGCATTGGTGGAGCTAGTCAACTGGCAAACACTGGCACTGGACATGCACCTGATTCCCGAAAATGAAATACATAAAAATTAATAGTTGCAGTTCATGAACCCTTTGTACTGCAAACGTAAACTGTTTTTTTTTAAGACTGCTTATGTTTTTTGTCTTAATGCACATTATTTAACTTGTATATCACTGTCTCTGTTATATTCTCATGGCATTAAAAATATCAGCGAGGGTTCAGCAATTTGTTTGCTCTTAGTAAAATATCCCATAAAAAGATTAGTTACATGCAATGTTTTACTGTAGACCAACGAATTGCAGAACATTGCTATTTTATTTTTATTTACATAATATTATAATATTAATACAGACCTATTTTATACTATAGCCAACTGTTCCCCTTCTGTCACTCACTCGACGTTGTCCCTTCCTGGGACGCCAAACCTCTGAACCTGAGAAAAGGCCAATGTCAAATTGTCAGACATAATTTGCATGCCCCACCCCGGACATATGGGTATAAAGGGAAGCAGGGCAGTGAGTGCCAGTCAGAATTTTTCTTCGGAGCTGAACGGTTGTGCAACAGTTCACTACTGTTTCACTCACTTCTACTGGCGATAAGCACTGCTGTTGGATCTACGGCGCGCTTCCAGCTGGCGTTTTCTCTCTCTGCACGCTGTGCAGTCTACGCCCCTGGGTGCTTCGACAGCGCTTTCATTGCCTGTGTTTCTCCTCCTAAAAGGCGTTTATTTCCTCTAAAAGATTTTGAGTTCCCACTCATAAAAGGGCAATACACAGCAGGCGTTGAACGTCCTTTTCAGGACACGTCTTTTTAAAGATGTCTTTCTGCCTCTGTGTAGTTCCTGGATGCGGTTGATTTCTCTCCACTTCTGACTGTCATAAAAGCTGCCTCGTGTGCCTGGGCTGCGATCACACGCAGACAGCGTTTTTTTGAATGGTTCATATTCTCAGTGCGAGAACATAGCCATGGCAACATTGCAGTTGCGGCTTTCATTTTTACGAGAGAAAGCCACTTCAGCCGGCCCCGGCGTCGTTCCTTCTTCCCACGGGATTGAGGACGACCCGGCTGGCGATGAAGGTGGTTTGGGGATGACGTCAGGCTCGATTTTGCCGGGTAAATTCCCACAAACCACCCGCCACCCAGCACGCTTGCTTGCTTCCGCTCATAGCCAAACCCCCCCCCTGGTTCCGTTCTTCCCGGAAGTGCATGACGAGCTGACGCGGTCGTGGAGGGTACTTTTACTGCCCAGAACGGACGCTCTTCTGCCTCCCAACGCGCTATTACCTGCTCCCCCCCTCCGCGAAGCCCCACCCGGTATATCAAAAGCGATCGTCCCATTAGTGCCCCTTGCGCTGAGTTTTGATGCGTGACTATAACTTCCCAATCTGTCACGCTGGCTTGCCAGGACCATCCGACTCGGCTACGCGATTCAGTTCGCCCGGCTCCCGCCTCATTTCAGCGGTGTTCGCTCCACTTCCGTGCAAGGCGAGAAAGCCAGCGCCTTACGAGCAAAGATCACGACCATGCTCCTCAAGGATGCGATAGAGCCCATCCCTCCAGCTGAGACGGAGAAGGGTTTCTACAGCCCTTACTTCATCATACTAAAAAAACAGCAGGTTGCGACCAATCTTGGACCTGCGAGTCCTCAACCGGGCCATATGCAGACTCCCGTTCAAAATGCTCACGCAGAAACAGATTCTTACCTGCGTACGACCGCTAGATTGATTTGCGGCGGTAGACCTGAAGGACGCGTAATACACCGATCCTTCTTACGGTTCGCATTCGATGGCCAGGCGTTTCAGTACAAGGTCCTCCCCTTCAGCCTGTCCCTGTCCCCTCGCGTCTTCACGAAGATCGCAGAGGCAGCTCTTGCCCCGCTAAGGGAAGTGGGCATCCGCATACTCAACTACCTCGACGACTGGCTTATCCTGGCTCACTCTCGAGAGTTACTGTGCGCTCACAGGGACCAGGTGCTCAGGCACCTCAAAAAAGAAAAGAGCAACCTCGTCCCGGTTCAGAACATCTCTTTTCTCGGCATGGACATAAACTCAGTCTCAATGACAGCACGTCTCACCCTAAAATGAGTACACTTGCAGCAGGTGTCCAGATGTGTCGTGGTGACCACAGACACCTCTTGACAGGGTTGGGACGCCGTGTGCAATGGGCACGCTGCCGCTGGCCTCTGGATAGGACCCTGGCAGCATTGGCACATCAACTGCCTTGAGTTGTTGGCTGTATCTCTTGCCCTACGGAGGTTTCTCCCATTAATCTGGGTCAAGCACGTATTGATCCGTTCAGACAGCATCGAGATGGTAGTGTACATAAATCGGCAAGGCGGCGTGTGCTCTCGTCATATGTCACAACTCGCCCACCATCTCCTCCTTTGGAGTCACCCGCGACTCAGGTCGCTGCTCGCCACTCACATCCCTGGCAACCACAACATGACGGCATACATGCTGTATTGGAAGGTTTCGCCCAGTGGAGAGTGGAGGCTCCACCCCCAGGTGGTCCAGCTGATATGGGACCGGTGCTGTGCAAGATCAAGGAGGATGAGGAACAGGTCATCCTGGTGGCCCCTTACTGGCCCAACCGGGCCTGGTTCTCGGATCTTACGCTCCTTGCGACAGCACCTCCCAGGAAAACGCCTGCTGTGTATTGCTCCCACTGGCACCCGCACCCAGACCTCTGGAACCTCCACGTCTGGCCCCTGGATGGGATGCGGAAGATCTAGTGGATCTACCACCTGCTGTTGTAGACACGATCAACCAAGCCAGAGCTCCCTCCACCAGGCAACTTTATGCCCTAAAGTGGCGCTTGTTCGCAAATTGGTGTTCTTCTCAAGCCGAAGACCCGCAGAGGTGTGCAGTTCAGTCAGGGACCAGGACCCCCTTCAGGGACCAGGTTATGAGCCTGAAAGCAAGCTGCCCTGAGAGGAGGCAGACCCAACCTTCTCGTTGCCGTGTCCAGTACATGCTTTGCATATCTATTTGGACAGCACGCAGAGCTCTAGATGTTCTGAGCAGCTCTTTGTCTGCTTCGGCGGACGGCGGAAAGGGAACGCCATCTCCAAACAGAGGTTAGCTCACTGGGTTGTTGATGCTATTTCCTTAGCTTATACACCCAGGCCGTGCCCGCCCCCTTGCCCAATACCTCTGCCAGATTTTACAATCTCAGGGTTGAGTCGGTCTCGTCCCGTGATTTGTCAGGTCCGAGCCGGTAGAACTCGGTAACGCGGCACTTCCCCATTTCAGGCAAACTCCCCGTGATGTATTTTCCATGGTACGGTCCCCCAGTCAGCGGACCTGCGTTTCCCTTGGGCAGCTGTGCTGCCCCGGTCGCCGTGCTTGTAGAGTCCCCCCTCATTACGTGCCATTTCCCACGTACAGCTTCACAACCCTTGTGGTGTATTTGCCACATGTTACCTCCCCCTATACTGGGCAGGATGTGGCCTCCGCAGGGTATTTTCCCCCCGAAAGAATAGGACCAGGAAAGACCGCCTTCCCCGACGCATTTCATAAAGTTAAAATAGCCCCGGGCTTGCTCCCAGGCTAGTCATGTAGTGCCTGTTCCCCCCCTCAGGGGTGTGGGGAACCTAAGGTCTGTATGTGACACCTCTTTGGGGGTATCGGGGAGGGCTACGTGCAGCCGACACAGTTGCCTCTAGCACGCAGTAGTCTGCTTGCACCTGTCTCGGCAGTTTGCGTAACACGGTCAGTGTGTGCCGTTTTTATATGGGACCCCTTCTGTCACTTCATTCGACACAACGTGTTGTACTGTTGTAACCTGGAACGAGATGTTGTGTCCCTCCTGCCACAGCACTAGACCTACCACTGTAAACGGCCGTACATTATTTTCGGCTCCTCGGTGCAAAATCCTGACTGGCACTCGCTGCCCTGCTTCCCGTTATACCCGTATGTCCGGGGCGGGGCATGCAAATTCTGTCTGCCAACGTGACATTGGCCTTTTCTCAGATTCAGATGTATGTTTGGCATCCCAGGAAGACCCCTTCTGTCACTTCATTCGACACAATGTCTCGTTCCTTCCCTCTGGGAACGGAGGTTACAACAGTAACTATGACGTTATTCTTAATGGAGGCCTAAATTATTCCACATGTATCTATATCACTGTAACTTGTTTTATATTATCCATGCATCAATCCAGGCACTATAAAGAATATGGTTAGGTGTCTGTTTGGAATATACTCATACCAAAATACATGAGCAAATAAATATGCAACAGCACTCTTTACCTTCACCCGCATGAAAACGCAGAATATATACTCCCCAAAATGCATCAACACCATGGAAAGAACATAATGAGGTATGCAAAATTAGGTAAATATATGCTTTAACAGCATTCAATACATTAATCTCTAACAGCTGAAGGTGTGGGCAGGAGACTGGTATACATTTTTGTATAATTTTGTGAATAAACCTTCCGCCAGAGGTTCGTCTCGCAAAATCGTAATGGATTTGGTGTGAACAGGCCTATAGTTTGAGGCAATTAACCCCTTCATGATGCATTTTATACTGAATAGAATTTGTTACCCAAATTGTATGTTTATATTTTTTCTAGTGTGCTTATACAAGTATACTCTTACAAAGATGCTTTGTACAAAAATAAAGGGATTAACACAAAATTGACACTAAAGAACTTAGGGTAAGGCAATTAAACGATTAAAGCTACATCTCTGACAGTGTTCATGGCTGTTCTGTACACTTTAAGCTTATGATTGAATCTTTATTCTCAGTCATAGTTGGTACATTTCTAACTTGGCAAAATTGGATTTTTAGAGCGCAATATAATTTCTAATGCATTATTCACTTTTCACAGCAGCCATCGTCATAATTAGACAGTTAGAAGTACCAGGACAGTTTATTGTGTCTTCTAGATGCCTCAACGGAGCTGTAATTCCATTGAAATAATTTAGTTCTTTCTCTTTGACTTGCATTACTAAATGTTTAATATTTTGGACTTGAAGTGGATTATGAGAACTCCTATCATGCACTATGATCATTTCCATTGTATTGCTCGAGAAAAAAAAAATGGATATCGAAGCATTTTCTTATAAAAATGTTATGCTTTAAATTTTACACATCCATCACTTTAATATCTGGATGCCCTTGGACTTCAGCAAATCTAGTAGCAAGTATGTATATATATATTTTTTTAAACCCTATCTCCTCCACCGATCCTTTGGAAATTTATTGTTGGATTTAGAGCCTTGCTAGGTTTAATTGCAGCCCTTTTAATCAGACAGACGGTGTGAAATTGATCGAAATAAAGCTAATGATGTCATCCTTTCGCCATAAACAAGGGCAGGCGGTCTCACGAATAAAGCTGTCTGTCTGCCTTATTTTTCTGCAATTAGTCACATGCAGCCATGGAGGAAAATTGTGGGTCAGATATTAAACACGGCAATAAATAATAATTACCGACCAATTATATTTTTGAAAGCGCAGTCTTTTATGATTCCTTTTCATAGTATTACCAGTAAAAGCAAACAGCCTGAAAATATCCTTCTTTACACATATATGTATTGCCATTGCACCCAGTCAGTAGTAGTTTTGCACAGAGGAAAAATACTAATAAAGAAAACGGTTAACGATTTTTAATTGTTTTAATTAGTATTTATAGTTGTCCTGACATGAGGAATACATCTTTTGATGTGTAAGAGGTCATAATATATATATGATTAATCTTTTGATGTGTAAGAGGTCATATTATATATATATAATGCCTATTTTTCCATCATTGCTACATTGGCCCCACCCTCTGGTGCTCAGAGTCAGTCACACAGGTGAAAGGGAGAGAAATGGGCCTGTCATGTGAAATTTGTCCAAAGTGGACATACACAGGAAATCATCATGTGTCTGTCTGGATTTTTTATTTGTTATTTTTTTCTCCCATTTTCTCCCCAATTTGACATGCCCAATCCCAATGCACTCTTAAGTCCTTGTGGTGCCGTAGTGACTCGCCTCAATCTGGGTGGCGGAGGACAAATCTCAGTTGCCTCTGCATCTGAGACGTCAATCTGCGCATCTTATCACTTGGCTTGTTGAGTGCATTACCGTGAAGACGTAGCACATGTGGATGCTCACACTATTCTCTGCGGCATCCACACACATCTCACCACGTGACCTACCATGAGTGAGAGCTACATTATGGCGACCACGAGGAGGTTAACCCAACGTGACTCTACCCACTCTAGCAACCAGACCAATTGGTTGCTTAGGAAGACTGGCTGGATTCACTCAGCACACCTGGATTCTAACTTGCGACTCCAGGTGTGGTAGTCAGCGTCTTTGCTTGCTGAGCTACCCAGATACCCTGTCCCGGTCTGGATTTAAATGTTTTTCTACATAAGCGTGCACGGCTTTGACCATTAACATATATCTCACGCCGCTTTTAAAAGAAGGCATCCTGGACCCTTTTTACACCATCTGTGCTATTTTTAATTGTTGGTCTTTTGTAAAGATGCACTTGTTGGATGTCTTTGACCGTTTTGATGCATTTATGGCAAAGTGTGCCGAGTTTTAAGACAAACACAAATTTAAAAAACACATGTTGCTGCTGCCACTGACTGGGAGAAACACATGCAGTCCTGTGTGTAAACAAACATGGAATATGTGAGATGTGAAAACCAGCATCTCTGCTTTGGCCTGTTTGTGTATTCAGAACATCTCAGCGAGGATTGTATGTTTTCAGCTCATATTATGAGCGTGATTGCTTGTGAACCAGTCACAGAATTGAAGGATGGGGCAGTTAAAACACTATTGGAAATCCGTAAGTAAACAATTTAATTCATGAATATTTAATATGTCATGACTGTTTGATGGTGATGGTGCTGCTTGAGTGAACAGTTGAATATATTCAGATGAAATGTGCTGGATGTGGGTTGTTAGTTTTGTAAATGCTGTGGTCTTGTGGAGGTTATTGATCTTCTATTGGAAGGGCTGCATGATGTTAGTCAATCACAACAGTGGGTGTTTGCATTGAAGTCTAAAAGTTCCAGACATCTTAAAACAGAGTGTTTCAGACAGAGGGCCAGAGACAGGGTGGAAAAATATTATGTATGACTAAATTATGTTTTTTATGCCAAAAATACTAATATTATAAGTGGACCTCATATATAAAAAGAGTATGTCATGATGAGCCTTTTAATATGAACTAACAATGAACAATACTTTAAAAGCATTTATTAATCTTAGTTAATGTTAATTTCAAAATATACTAATACATTTTTAAAATCAAAAGTTAAAGGTGCAATCAATATATTTTTTTATTTGTCATCTTGGACTTGATACCTAGCGCCATGCAGCATCATTCAAACACAATCATTTTCAGTTACAGATGCTATTGTAGAAACTATTACTATTACTATCAATATTCACAGTCAGCCTTGATTAATTTAATCCATGAGTGAAAAAAACGTGGAAATCAAAAGTGCGGAAAGCGATCGGGTCTCCCAATGTGTTCAGTGCAAGCAGTTTGGAGCCAAGCTATGCATAGCACCATAAAAGCCAAGCAGACATGGCAACGCAACAACTGATGGCTCCTACAAAATGAAATAAACCATTTCTACAACAAAACACCAATACTTTTCATTAGGAAATATAATATAAATACTATATGTAATATGTATAATATATAACACTTTTCAATATGCTACGCTGCCCAAATCAGCCTATTCAGCCTATGACCAGAATTAAGAGCATCAGCATTAAACGGTGAACTACATTGATATAATCTACTCGTAACTGAGAACATACCTGAAGAGCAAAATAAACGCTGACACCATGTCAAGGAAAATATAGTTACGTAACTGCCTTGCATACCAGAATACCACACAGCATACACACCATTCTTGAAGGGGCCATCCTGAAACACACTGAGACACTGGTAGGACTTGAGCTTAGATTATTAATTATGCTATTATGTCTTTTGTTATATCTAACTATTTGCTGTAATGAATTAATTGACATTTGCCAGTGCTGTGCCAATGTTCTTGCCTCCATAATTGCTCTAATTGCCTTACTCATAAATAGTCCCCTGTCACTATAAACTATCATTCAAAAATATGTTTTTAAGGTTGCATTTTGTCATTCAGTTGTATTAACCAGCAAAGGGGAAGTCTCTGCTTTAAAATGTTTGATGCCCTGACCTGAGACAATCAGAGATATAAAAAATTCATGAATTGCCTTTAATCCCAATAAATCTCATGTTCCCATTTACATACCTCCTTTAATAAACACATCCTGATTTTCCGCCTAAATTGCATTGCTTGAGCTAACAAAGTGACCTTCTCAGAAATACATCCAGACTTCTAGAAAACACATCATAGAGAAGGGAAAAAACAAATCTGCACACTTTGCATGCCTTTTCCCTAAAACCAGTGACTCGAAAAGGGACTGGTGCTTCTGTTGAAAACTTTTATTATACCTAAACAATTTATGCTTCACAACACTGGTTTTATAGTGTACCTGCAGGTATAGATTTAATGAACAGGTTCAGTGTATGATTTCCATTTTCCATTTTGTGACATCTTGACGTGTCATAGTAAACAAAAGCACTGGTCTGCAAATGGGGTTTTGGATGATTATTATTGTGGAAAGAGGCCTTCAGAGAAATGTGTGTGGAATTATTAGGCTGAAAACTTTTAGATGCCAAAGAGGCCAAATAAACTCCAGTTAATTCTGAGGCTCAACAATCCCACATGACTTTTTAAACAATATTCATGGATCTTCGAATGAGATCTCAGGGTATAAATGTCAGCCCTTGGTCCTCTTCATTTCCAGAGATGTTATAATGGTAGATAACTGTCCTCTGGAGGGACTGTCTTAAATTACCTATCCATCTTGTAATCCTTTCGGATAGCTACTGACTTGCTTACTTCGGGATTTTAATTCTGGACAGGAACAGTTGCTAGCTTGTGCACCAAGGTACATTTCAATTAATGTGAATATATAGGTTCTAAATACATGGCTTGGCAAAAGATGACTTTGAAAAAGCAATCAAAAATCTGAGCTTGTACAACAGAGTAGCTCAGTTCTTAGGGGCACACTTAAAAGTACAGGGTTGCTCTACTTTATTTTCATATTTACATTGGCATTAGAAGAGTGAGTTTGTGCTGTGTTGGTTGCATGGTGCCATGATATATTACAGCAAATTGGACTCCGAAGAGGTGAGACTGTGAAGAGAATTACAATTAAACGGTGGGGTGATTTAGATGCTTTTAAACATAGAACTGGAAGTTTTAATGTGTCGGCCTAAAAGTTGTGCCGACTCAGTAAATGGTATAGTCAGTGGCATGGGCTTTTTGCTGAGTGAGGCACTTTCTGTAGCTCAAATAGAATGGGTCACAGCCTGACAGCTCATCCCTGACTTCGGACACTGGCCATTTTTCTCCCATGGCAGTATATGTACCCTCCATGGAAGCCATTTCTCATACACTCTATATTACATTGTACCTGCACCTACATGCTGCAACTCACCCCAGGCTGGAAAGAATCTTATTTCATCTCTTAATTTCACAGAATATGTCAAGCTACAGCTGACTATTTCGTATGCCTTTCCAATGGTCTAATTGGACCTGTGAAGTAGTGGTTGGCACATTTTTTTTTCAGATATTTTTTTATTCCCACTCTCTGCTATGTTCATAACTATACATGTTTTCAAAATCAATATATTGATGGGTTGTCTGAATGACTAGTTAACTAGTCTGTTTTAAGGAAGCCCTGTATTAGTAGGGGTGTAAATTGCAAGTTTTATTACTATATGATCTTATATCGAATCTCTTTGCCAGCAATCCGATGTTTGCAAATACCATATTTTACACAATCAGTTACATTTATTATCTCACAAATGCAACTAAAATATAGTTTGATCATTTTAATGAGCTTTCTGAAAAGTGAAAATCCAGTATCCACATTGGGACATCCACATGAAACTTAATACTTTAGTTGTTCAAAATAATAATAGAGAACAATAAATAGTATAAAAAATATCAAATTACTCATAATATGATATAGGATTTTGGGCATATTGCCCACACCTAATGTGGTGTGAGAGTGTCAAAATAAAGGTGCATCTTAAAAAAATATGCATTGCTAACAATATATAGTTGATTATTTGATTGATATATCGATTCAGATCGATATATTGTTACACCCCGAATAATTAGTCTGGTTTAGGGTGATTTATGGGCTAAACTAAGCTCTTTAGTAGGGTAACTGCTAAATATTTAATACATAAATAGGCTAACTAAATGTAACCTTTTATTGCTAAAAAACTCAAAAGTTTTTGCCTCATCCTTCAATTCTGTGACTGGTTCACAAGCAATCACGCTCATAATATGAGTATGTCAAAAGTTTTGCTGCTGAAATCGTCTGTGCTTATAGGCATTGGACCTACTAACTCCCAGTGGCATGAACTGGAAGTATTGCTAAGCTCCACTTTCCAGGTGAAATGCACATTTTATTAACTCGTCCCCTTAATCTAAACCCAAAATCTAACTGTCCGTGGAGGACAAATTTCATTTTGCAGTGAATTTCCAACGTCCGAATCATGCTCCCCATTGATTACGTGAACCAGAACTAATGTCTCAGAGGCTGCAACATGCTATCAGTAGCTCTAGAGGGAAATGTGTTCATGCTTGAGTTAATGCCAATAATATTCATGGGGGATGGCACTTGTTAGTAATTTGTCTGAATGAGGTTAATTTTTTGATTTTTCAGAAGCAACATGTCAGTTGGCCGTGCCATCATGAGCAAAACTATCATTGTCTTTGTTAAAAGTTAGACCTATAGATTATGCATAATAACAGGACATATAAGCGTAAGCGCAGTTCTAGTGAGAGACTCGCAGCTGTACATCATCACGCCGTTATCTAATCTAATCAAATATCAGCCATTGCTTTAAAAGTCTGTCTACAATCTACCACTTTGCTGTTTCAGTGTGCCAACACGGCAACCTCCACCTCCCAACCGCCACCAGTTGAGTCTCTTCCTGCACAGGGGTAGGCTCCTCGCCCCCTGCCTCCTATCTCCTGCAGGATCTGATGGTTCGAGTAGAAGTCTCATCTGACCGCCAGATGGGGCTTACATCACAACAGAAATGATATCCTGTATTCACTATCATTTCATCAAATAAATGTCATGTCAACTTTACCAAGTCTGCGAGTCTTTCTGATCTTTGCATACATCAGGTTAATTGTTTTAAAAGGGATACATTCAGAGTTGCAATTTTTAAGGTTTTAAGGTCTCCTGTCTTTGTCTCTTGATATAACACTCTGGGATCTGTCTTTTTCTCTCACTCTCTTTCTAAGGGCTTACTCTTATGTAAAAGATATGGTTCCAGGTGGATTTCCACAAAAGAGAGCTTATAAAAGAGAAAAAGAATCCCCAGTACTCTTTATTACACTGTGTGCCAACCCCTGTTACTTTTAGACTCATTATATCACAGCAACTAAATGTCCAGGGCCCTGCTGACATTTCACCAATCCTTTGAAATTCAGTTTCCAGTTAAATAGTCCAGCTTCAGTCTGACCAATACCTCCACAGCAGAACGTGAAGGAAAGATAGACACTGTTGGCCTCTATTCATCATGAGGCCATAAATACTGAAATTGCATTTGCAGCTGTCCTCTTACAGCTTTGAAAATCTCTAGAGTAATATGGAATGCAATTAAATAGATAAAAAGTTGTTGCAGATTAGCATACCTGTGTGAGAAGGAACACCTGGGAACATCTGAAATTCCTAAGAGATGAGATGGAGGGGTAATGGGTAAAGCCCGTTCTCACATTGGGAGTACATATGTAAGTGAAGATGTGAGAGGATGGAGGTCTTTGCTCGTGAGGATGAGAGGAACTTAATCTGAACCACTTTCCCTCCTTGGTAGAGGAAGACAGAGCCACAAATCACAAGGAATGAGGTGAAAAGGATTGAAAGTGGGAAAGAGACAACATGTGGCTGCCAATAAGTCTCAGTGGGGGAGCCGGGAAGGTATTGCACCTATCAGCATAATGATTTCTCTCTTTCTCTCTGTCTCTCTCTCTCTTTTTCCATGTCTTAATTTCTACTTTTTGTTCAGTTTCTCACACAACTCTAAAAGCAGATACCTCTTGTGTTAAAGGGTTATTAGTTATGCCAAAAATGTTAATAATGTCATAATTTACTCACCTGCGTGTTGTTCCAAATTTGTATGACTTCCATGAAGGAGATGTTAGGCAGCATGTTCAATAATTATTCATTCAAGCTCCGAAAAGGACAAAAAAGCTCTGTAAAGTACCATAAAGATAGTAGTTTATACTTGTTATATCTTGTTTGCTTTGATCTAAGACTCCAGAAGACAAACAATATGTTTGTGTGAGCAATGGACTTCTCCACTTGAGCTCTTAAATCTCATTCTTGTTCACATAATTGAAATTATGGTGCATCAAGACATGTCCTGCCAGGTTTCTGTCAGTGTTGCCCATCACGATGTGGCAATTTTGAATATGTGGAAGTTTAAAAAGACTTGGAATTATAACACACATGTCGTATGGACTAGAGGTAGACGATATATCGGTTTTACAGATTAATTGCTGCTGATAATTGCTTTTTGGAACTATAGGTTATCTGCAAAAATCTATGCTGATAGTTGCTGATAGTTTTTTCAACTTTTCATATTTCCAAATATGAGTCTGGCTTGTTTATACTTAATGGTCCCATGTTTACTGACTATGGAGAAGAGCAGCGTGCACATTCTTCAGAATATCTCCTTTTGTGTTGTACAAAATGGAATAGCAACAAAGTGAGGGTGAGTAAATGATGACAATTTTCATATCTTGGTGAAAATGAGGTGTCCTTTAATGACGATTGTTTGTTAATTAGCACCCAGACACACACACACACACACACACATACACACATATTTTATAGGCCAAATGTGGTGGTAAAACAGTAAGCCAAGGTGGTGCAAAGCATAGTGTTGATGAATGTGAAGTGTGGCGGTTCTGGTCAGACTCTCCCACTACTCTGATCCAAGACATCCCACACTGAACTGAGCAAAACTGAAGTCTCTAGCTCTGGATGGGGCTATAGACTGCCTGGCACTGCACAGTCAGATAGAGAGAGAGAGAGACACACACACGCAGAAAAAAAGACGCGTGTTTTATTCTGCCGAATGTCTCTGGGTTGACAGCACTGAAGCCAAGATGACTTCTATACATTCTGGTAGGATACTGAGAGATTGCAGTTTCTCAGTCATGCCACTAGTATGTATATGCGTGCCTAGAGCATCTTTTTCAAACATTACTCATGCTTTGCAGCTCTGTGCTAGCTCATAATGTGCAGTTGTGATGCTTTGTAACTTCTGCTTTAACTTTGTTTTGTATTACAGTGAGAAGAAATGTTTATGAGTAGGTTTCTATTAGTGTCTGGCTGTAGTTTAATGAGATGCAAGTGTGTTAGGTGTGATGGATGTCTCTGCTAGACTGTGATCGCCTGTGGCCAAACTCTTACATCACTCAGTCGGGAGTCCGCGGCCACCGCCTGTGGATCCATAATTCTCCTTCATTTACTCTGTGACAAATTTCTGTTTGAACTTGTGTCTCCCTGCAGGGGGATAATAATCGCTTAAAAGTGCTTCCCACCCTCAGCCAGCATCTTGTGGTGTTTGTATGAGTTTCTTTGTGTGTTTCTACTTTGGCAATCATTCCTTGTCTAGCAACTCAGAAGTATGTGAGGGTTAAGACATAAGATGTTATAGTTTTTCTGATTTAAAATTCATTACTAAAAACTAGGGATGCACCGATATAAAATTTGGGTTCCAATAGCGAAATCTGATTATTTAGAGCAACATCTGCCATCACCGATAGTTTGGTGCTTCTGTTTTCTTTATGTTACCTTTTTTTCAAATTATGGATCATTAATTACACAACTTCAAAAGAAATGTAAAAACTACATTCTCTCTGTTGTTACATGTTTTCCATGTTTCAGAGTAACTGGTCTCAGTTATAACCAAATCACTGAAACAGAAAGCACATTATTAAATCACATTAACATTTACAACTCTCATTAACTGAATTCTGAATAGCCTCCTGTTAAGCTCACATCACATTTTTGGATATTCTTTACTCACATTAACTGAATTTTGAATAAAGCTGGTCAATTTTCTTTAGCAGCCTCTGCAAATTTTTAATGGTAGTTCCTGTTACGAATTAGGCAGCGAGGAGAGAGGATCTAAATGCAGTTATCTTTATTGACTAGAATACAGGCAAAACACAAAGGAAAGCCCACAATGGGGAAACAAAACATAAACTAAAACAATAGGGCAGGAGGACACATACCAGGCTACAACATACAACGAACGACCAGGAGTGAACAAGAAACAGGGCTTAAATACACAAGGACAGGATAATACAAATGATAAACAGGTGTGAACAATGACACAAAATGGCAGTGATGACGGCAGGTGGATTGTGGGAAATGTAGTTCGGACAAAGACAAGTGAAACCAGGGCAGACAACAAGGGAATCGTGACATAACCCCCCCTGAAAGGAGCGGCTTCCAGACGCTCCTCAGAAACAACCAAGGAGTGGGAAGCAAACAGACAGACCAAGAGAGCACAAGGGGCAAACAGACAGACCAAGGGAGCACAAGGGGCAAACAGACAGACCAAGGGAGCACAAGGGGCAAACAGACAGTCCAAGGAGGCACAGGGGCAGACAGGCAGTCCAAGGAGGCACAGAGGGTAGGCAGGCAGTCCAAGGGGCAGGGACAGGTTCAGGAGGCCTGGGAGCTGGCCACAGATCAAGGACAGGTTCAGGAGGCCTGGGAGCTGGCCACAGGGTAAGGACAGGTTCAGGAGGCCTGGAAGGCTCTTGGGGCGGAGCCGAGGAAGGTGGCGCTGTAGGAGGCTCTAGATGCGAGCCCTGGAAGGCTCAGGAGGCAGAGCCGAGGAAGGCGGCTCTGGGGGCAGAGCCGTGGGAGGCGGCCCTGGGAGGCTCGAGAGGCTTGAGGGGCGGAGCCCTGGGAGGCTCGAGAGGCTTGAGGGGCGGAGCCCTGGGAGGCTCGAGAGGCTTGAGGGGCGGAGCCCTGGAAGGCTCGAGAGGCTTGAGGGGCGGAGCCCTGGGAGGCTCGGGAGGAGGAGTTCTGGAAAGCTCGGGAGACTTGAGAGACGGAGCCCTGGGAGGCTCGAGGCTGAGGCGAGCCTGGAGGCTTGAGAGGCTTGGGCGGAGCCCTGGAAGGCTCGGGAGGAGGCTCTGGGAGGCGCGGAGCCCTGGGAGGCTCGAGAGGCTTGAGTGGCGAGCCCTGGGAGGCTCGAGAGGCTTGGAGGCGAGCCCTGGGAGGCTCGGAGAGGCTGGGAGGCGGAGCCCTGGGAGGCTCGAGAGGCAGAGCCCTGGGAGGCGGAGCCCTGGGAGGCTCGAGAGACTTGAGAGGCGGAGCCCTGGGAGGCTCGGGAGGCAGAGCCCTGGAAGGTGGAGCCCTGGGTGGCTCGAGAGACTTGAGGGGTGGAGCCCTGGGAGGCTCGAGATGCACTGGCTCTGGGATGGTCGATGCTACAGGTGCTGGCTCTGGGTCGGTCGAGGCTACAGGCGCTGGCTCGCTGACGTCTGAGGCTACAGGCGCTGGCTCGCTGACGACTGAGGCTACAGGCGCTGGCTCGCTGACGACGGAGGCTACAGGCGCTGGCTCGCTGACGACGGAGGCTACAGGCGCTGGCTCGCTGACGACGGAGGCTACAGGCGCTGGCTCGCTGACGACGGAGGCGACAGGCGCTGGCTCGCTGACGACGGAGGCGACAGGCGCTGGCTCGCTGACGACGGAGGCGACAGGCGCTGGCTCGCTGACGACGGAGGCGACAGGCGCTGGCTCGCTGACGACGGAGGCTGACAGGCGCTGGCTCAGCGGACGACGAGGCTACAGGCGCTGGCTCAGCTGACGGTCGAGGCGACAGGCGCTGGCTCAGGGACGGTCGAGGCTACAGGCGCTGGCTCAGGGACGGTCGAGGCTACAGGCGCTGGCTCAGGGACGGTCGAGGCTACAGGCGCTGGCTCAGGGACGGCTGAGGGGGCAGGCGCAGGCTCGCTGACCGTAGCAGGTGTGCACTGGGGAGCGGAAGCCTTTCTTCTCCTCCTCCTCCGGGCGGGCGAAGCTGGCAGCACTGGCTCTTTGACCAAGGCAGGCATGGAGGTTGGCTCGCTGGCAGGCATGAAGGGACGAACCACGGGCGAATGGAGGGTTACCACTGTGGGAGAAGAGGCAAGGTTCTCTTCGACGATGCCCACAGTGAACGGCCAGCAGAGTCTCCTCAATGTACGCGCGGAGCGTCCAGCCGCGCGTCGCCGGTGGCAACCGCTCCTTGAGCACACTGTTTAGGTTGGCCCGGAAGAAGCCCACCAGGGAGGAGTCTGGGAAGTCCGTGATGCTCGCCAGCTCGAGGAAATCACGGATATGGTCTTCCACAGGACGGTCCCCCTGAATGAGGCTGAGCAGCTGGCAGTTGGCTCGTAGAACCGCTAGATCCATGGAGGTCGATCGTTCTGTTACGAATTAGGCAGCGAGGAGAGAGGATCTAAATGCAGTTATCTTTATTGACTAGAATACAGGCAAAACACAAAGGAAAGCCCACAATGGGGAAACAAAACATAAACTAAAACAATAGGGCAGGAGGACACATACCAGGCTACAACATACAACGAACGACCAGGAGTGAACGAAACAGGGCTTAAATACACAAGGACAGGATAATACAAATGATAAACAGGTGTGAACAATGACACAAAATGGCAGTGATGACGGCAGGTGGATTATGGGAAATGTAGTTCGGACAAAGACAAGTGAAACCAGGGCAGACAACAAGGGAATCGTGACAGTTCCACCTTGTGACATTCTTGCAGTGTTAAGATTACAGATTGCAACTCTGTTGTCATTGTGACCCAATTCAAAGTAATCCCACAAAATAGACATTGTTTTTTTACAGACAGCACGAGTTGTAGGCTAACTGTCTGACGTGTTTTCCGCCCCCTTTTTGATTGACAGGAAATAATCTGCCCTGATTATCAGCTGTTTTTTAATGTTTTTAATTAACATTTTTATGATGGCCGCTTTAATAGGCCAATACGGATGATCGGCTGATATATTTGTGTATTACTACTTAAAATGGTGTTAGAGTTGTTAAGTTTGATTAATTTCCCTGAATCAGATTACACTGACCAATTCAAAACTCTGATTCAAAGGTTTGTTTGCATTAAAAACAATGATATATTAAAGTATTTATGTAAAAATTTATTGAGGTAAATATTGCTGTTTATTACTATGTATTGTTAGATTGATCTATATAAATTAATATTATTAAATGTTACTTTATGAAAAACAGTATGAAAAACATGCATATTTATTTTAAACCAAGATTTTATTCTTAGTTTTTACTAGATTTTTAATGTGCTTGGCAACAATGGCTGTTTGGTCGAAATAATAGATTTTTTTCATTTAAAAATAAATAAATAAACACCAGCCTTTCAAGCCAGGGATGCTTTGGAATAGCAGATGCTTGCTTTCCCTAGGAATGTGGGAATCAGTGTTTAGATTGTAAAATGCTGAAATGAACGTTTTGGAGAGCAGAAATAAGTTTAAAGAGAGTTTGATTGAAACTATTGAGCAGTAAAATTAGAAGTGAGGCCTGGTGGGTTTCTCCACGTTGCACTTGGCAGTGCTGGTCCCTATTGTGGCTACTCTCTTCTAATTTAGTGCATACCATTTGCTCTGACTGCTGGAAGAATAATGTTAATCATTGAAAGAATTCTGGGTAATAACAGAGCTTGCATAGATATAATTTCTGTTATTTATTCATTCTGTGCATATCGCTGCATTGAGCATTATCATTCATTACAATCCAAACCAATTTTCTTTGTAATATTGCAATATTTATCTAGTTGGCTAAATTGCATTTTCTTCCCTGAATAAATTAAATTTTCTCATTCCCACACCTGCTGTGTTTTGACAGAAAACCAATCTTACGTTTACATATCTGAACTTACCTTGAATTTCAAGTTTAGATGAAAGGAAAACTAAATATAATAGTGCCTGCTCTCTTCTCTTCAAACAAAATGTTTTCTGTGAATTAATTTTCATATGCAGGGGACTAATTAAATTCCTGTTGTTATTGATTTAGCTCACAGAGAGACACAAACCCTCTTAAAGCAGAAATTGTCTCTTGCTTGTATCTCAGAAACGTCTAGGTTACGGATGGAACCTCCGTTACCTGATGGAGGGAACGAGACGTTGTGTCGAAGAAGTGACACTAGGGGTCTCTCTTGAGAGCCTTTTGCATCTCTGATCTATGAGAAAAGGCAAATGAGAAATTGGCAGACAGAATTTGCATGTACCACCCCCGGACATATGGGTATAAAGGGAGGGAAATGGGTCTGTTTCATTCAGGATTTTTCTGAGGAGCCGACAGTGAGGTTCGGCCACAACAGTTCAGCGACGTGGCCGGGAGGACACAACGTCTCGTTCCCTCACTCAGGGATCGGAGGTTACATCCTTAACCTAGACGTTCCCCGTCTGTCGCTCACTTCGTCATTGTGTCGAAGAAGCGACACTAGGGGTCCAATTTAAATCACGCCATGAGCTGAGCCATGAAAGTGTACACAGGAGCGGGCAGGTATTTTACGTGCCAAAGTGACCGGCTGTGTCAGGCTGCACGTACCCTTCCCCAACGCCCCATAAAATCGTCAAAGCTTTCTGGTTCTTTAACCCCGACAGGGGGGAAACGTGCCAAGCATGGGAGCAGGCCTCATCAGTAGCGCCATTTCTCTCTCTATGTTTCTTGCATAGAGTTAAAGTGGCTGGGGCCATCTTAACGCTATCATACGCATTGGGGAAGGCGATCTTTCCCAGTTTTCCTATTCTTTCAAGGGGGAAAGACCCTACGGAGACCACACCTGCCCAGACTTGGTTAAAAGTCATTGCAAAATGGCTACAAGTGAAGTAAATAAAAGAAATAAAAATAAAATAAAAGATCATCATGTAATGACACTTGTTTTTATTCTACCTTATGCAAATACATTTTGGGGCCAATGTATTTCATCTGAACCGCAAGCATAAAATGTATCTTTTGTGTGTATTGTAAAGGATATTCTAATAGTATTTGGCTCTCTGAAGATTGCCTTATCCCAAGACTTTGGGATAGACTTTTTAAATCTGCAATTTACAGCCCACAAAGTATCACCTTTGTATTTTATTTAGATTTCTCAAGTGATGGGCCAAAGCATATTTTGTCCATTGTTGAAATCATAAAACAGCTTTATTAAGGACTCAAATGAAACAGAAGGCCACATAGTGAGATTTGGTAGTGAGGGATATATTATTTTGTAAGTGTATATCTTTCATAAATAGGGAGGACAGCCAGAGGCTATTTTTTTTACGCGATCCTGTGGACATTTCAGTATTTTGTATTGTGATTGAGAGGTGTAGTTATATCTGAAATTTGCAATGTGGTTGTACTGGAGTCTCAGTTCACACACAGGCCAGTTCACCTGCAGTTGCATTTTTCTTCTTTAAATACTTTATCCACCTGCTACACATGGCTGCACATGAAAGACATAAGATAAAGTATCTACTAGAGTGATCTCTTGATTATTGACTGTGATTTGGACTTTGATGTTGTCAATACGTCTACAGTAAAACTCTCATTTTAAATGTACTTTTAATGCCACAAATTGTTTACACAATAGCTTCTAATCTACATGATACATTTTAATATTTAGTTCAACATATATTTATCATAGGACCCTTAGCTTTTACTTCCTCTGATTTCTTTCTAGATTGCCTATTCCTTAATTATGGTGGTTTTAGTGAGAGGTGAGATTCCTTTCCCCATGTGGCGATATCCCACTGGAAATAGAGAGACAAATAATGCTGCAATGTCATTTTCTTCTAATACTTTACGCTATGTTTGGAATAGAATACTAGCTTACAACTTAGTATACTTTCTGCATGCTGCCCACTGTTTCACTAACTGTTGTGGAATAACAGTAGGCATTATTCCACGGTAATCATTTCATTCTATAGTATTCTACAAACAGATAAAAAATTAGTACAAAAAAAGATGTTGAAAATCATGGCTGATATTACTTATGGTTAATTGGTCACTGTCAGTAGTAGGTTTTGTAGAGTATTCTACAGTATGTAGAAAATTGCTGTAGGTTAAATTGCTAAATAGCACTGAGTATATCTCAACTCTGTGTTGAAATAAAGTCTCTTGTGATCTGTGTACATTTGAGTTATTTTTTACATAGCAGTAAACATGTCTGTGGATTTCTAAAGTTGTAGAGATGGTGACCATGGCAACTATTTAAATACTGTGCTGGTAAGAGTCGTCTCCTTTATTATCAAGTATGGCACTTGGAACAATAAAACACTGAACATGCTGAAACTGACAATGTCTCTGTACATTGCACAGTATGTTTTCTTAGCGTTAACTAAAAATCATTGCTAAACACAGTGGCGACACGTAACTGTTGATGTGGGGGGGGGTGCAGTGTTCATTAACACAAATCTCTCGGGTATTTGTTAACCACATAGCAAGTTTTCATAAAAAACACAGTGACGTCTGCACCACAGTAATGAGACAACTAGCAGGTGTTCTTAATCAGAAAGAAAACAAGAGCTACTTCCTGGGTTGTGGCGTGCTAACTTTCCATTCATAATAAATATAGCCACGCCACCTTGCAAAATGCTTTAACAAACTTATGACCTAATCCTATTTTTGTGACAACTTACCATTAGCTAAAAAATAACAAATGTAAATGACAATAACAATTGTACATGCTTTAAAAACCTTACCTTGTCAAAAGAATTGTAGGCGTCGGTCCTTTCTGCTTGCAAACCTTGTTACAACGTCCAGTATTTTAACGGTTTGTCCTTTTTCAATCTGTAGTATTGCCAGGTTAGAAACACGAGCATCTGTCATTGTCGTCCTCAGGTAAGTTTTCAGTTGCCGCAAAGAAGAAAAGCTTCTCCCGGCCGATGCTGTAGTCTCTGGGATAGTTAAGTAAAGCACGTAGAGTTTGGACTTATTTGGAAGAGTGTCACGCAGTGCCATTTCACGAAAGAATCACAGTCTTTTTTCCAGCTGGGTGCACTCCTCTTCCTCATTACTCTTCTCAGCAATTCCATCTCTGAACATCTCTGAAAATCCGAGGCTTTTCAAAAGAGGACTTTACCCCTCCTCCCAGTTTTGTGGGAATAACCCGTTTGCATGGCACACAAGGGCCAGAAAAACCATTTTTCTGGCACAGTTCATTGACGTGATTAAAGGTTTGGGATGCAAAATCATCACTTCTCATTTCCTTTAGTACTGACACTATGGATTTAACCATCGCCATTGCTGTTTGATATGTAAAGTCTTTTGATTGAAGAAATTTGGACAGGTGGTTTGTTTGCATTAGCACTCTCCGCATAAAAAAACATGCAGTACAGAAAGTTGAAGTCTTGCACATTTCTGAGAAGTGCATAAGCTTCAGTTCCAGCTTTTGAACCCCCATGTGAAATTTCGTTCAGAGCTTGAACCATTTCATCAAAATTTTCCAACACAGCTCTGATAGCCTCAACTCGACAGTTCCAACGAGTGTCGCTGAGTGACTTAAGTGTAGTTGGCCCTGCAGAATACATTTTTTGTGACGTAAATTTTTCAAACACAGCATGTCTCTTTGAGCTTATTTCAATAAAATTTCTTAGAGCCTGGAGAATTCCGAAAGCATTTCGGACAACTGGAATGCAGGAAGCCATGTCCACTACGCAGAGATTTAATATATGAGCATAACAGTGAACATAATGAGCTAGAGGATTTTCGTTAAGTATCCGTGTAGCCACACCTTTGTAGGGTCCTCTCATGTTGGCGGCTCCATCATAACATTGACCTCTTAGAGCTGAAATATCAAGTCCCAAGGCTGATAATGTACTCTTGATCAGTGTGGCAAGTGAAGCCCCGTCCGTCAGCAGCGTCCTGTAGAAGCCAATAAACCGCTCCTGTATTTCTAATGACTGGTTTACGTAGCGCACTATGAGAGAGATGGATGGACTATGAGAGCAACTTGCTCGTGTCTTGACAGATCCATTGTTTCATCTGCAATGATGGAAAACACTTCAGCTTTTTTTACTTCATTTACGATCAAATCTATTACTTGTGAAGCCATGATTTCGATGAATTCATTCTGACACGAGCTGTGTAGGTAGGTGAAGTATTTCTCTCGGTTAACCATAAATCGGTGAATCAGTTCGTTGTCTGTGCTACGCAGTTTCATCAATTCCCGCAAATTGCCTTGATTTGTGGAATCCATTCCCTCTTCGTGTCCCCTCAAAGGTATACCCTGGCGAGCGCAAAATAAAGTACTCTCTATTACAGTTTCTAAATATGCTCTGTTGTCCACCACAGATTTTTTCTTTTGACTATCAAGCAACGCTCCCTGTTTTACAGGACTGCAGCCTACCCTTCCATTTAGCTTAGGCCTCTAGATGAACTTCACACTTTGAATGTTCCCGAAATCTTTCATATGCTTTCTTCCATGTTTTAAAACCAGTAACTCGAAATGCCAGTTCACTGTTTGGCCCATTGCCAAATGCTCGACAGCAAAAGCAGAAAGCTCTGTCATCACGTACGCTGTATTCAAGCCATTTATACTCATTGTACCACATTTGCCTGAATTTTCAGTTTTTGATCCCGCAGGCACTGGCTGGAAAATTAATTACTGGCTGATACGGGCCTTCTTCAATATATTCCAAAGCTGCATCCGGTCCAAGGCGAGGGTCTCTTTTATCGAGAGACTCGACAGTTGCACCCGCACTAGCCTGAGCGTTTGAAATGGTATCGTCACTCTCGTTGATTCTAACATTCAAAACTACAGAAGAGTCAGGTTCTGTGTCTGTTGATGTCTCTGGCGTTGGTGGTTTAGATTTTTTGTTGTAGAAAAATTCCAAACGTAGCTGTCTTTTTGCCATTTTAAAATATTTTTGAATGCCGCGTGCTGACTGAACAGTTGTCTCACTAAGTGAACAGTCGTTCTCGCGAGAACAAATATAAAGGTGTGTTTATGCTAATATGTTTGAAATAAACTAAGTATTTTGAAACATTTTGAAATAAACTAAATATTTGCTACCCACTTACGAAAAACATAAAAAAAAAAAAATTATAAAAAATAAAAAAATAAAAAAAAAAAAATATATATATATATATATATATATATATATATATACTTCACCTACCTACACAGGGGGGCATGTGCCCAGGTGTGCCCCCCTAGCGTCGCCACTGGTTAAACATCAACAAACCAAAGCAAACATCTTAGAATATAATTGCTCTTGTATTATTACAGTACAGTACAGAAACCTTAAAAACATCTATTGTTTTTTTTATGTGAAGCCCAATTGGGATTGTTTGCATTAGTGTGATTTAAATACATTTCTTAAGTGCAACTAATTTTATTACAGTGAAGTCTATAATAGATGCAGAGTGTGGGACATAGAAAGTGTATAGGTATTAATTGTCTTTAGCAGTCACCATTGATTTTAGTTAAGTTTATGCTGTATGGACTAAACATCATAATGGCAATGCCTGTTCTTCGTCATTTGTAAGTTTGTCTATGAACAATCATTCATTACTTAAGTATTCTGTAAGTGCAAAATAACAGTAACTGTTGCAGCTTACAGCAACACACTGTCAGTCGACAAAAAGTTTTACAAATCTCTTATACTTCTGAGGTCACTTAATTGTTTCTTTAAACATACACAGGCTTTGCTTCATAAATTTTTGGTAGTTTCTTAGAAATTCTGTTCAATTGTATACTATGGCATGAATTTATTCATACCACAATCAGTATTGAAAGCACTAAAATAAATTAGCAGGATCTTTTGTATATACTGTACATGTTACATATAATGTAGTTCCAAAAGGTGTAGTATTTTCATAAATGTGAGAAAGTCTTCACTGCCTTTGACACATTTCTTATATTTTCTTTATTCTCTCCGTCTTAGTAATCATGCAAGCACAAAACATATTGTGCTCCCTCATCTTTCACAAGAGAAACAGAGCCTTTGACTTTGTAAAGGACAAAGTCATGAAAGATGACGATGGTGACTGGAATCTGAAAGAGACACTTTTGTAGTTGAAGTATACAATGATCTTGTAATAAAGAGACAAATAGATTTTCTTAAACAGAATGGGTGACAGATTGTAGACCAGAGATGTTTAAATGTGGCACCCTAAAGAGAATTATTTCCACTTTTGATGAAAGGTAAAACAATCTGCATCCATTACTCTAGTGTCAATAAAAAAAAATCCAGCAGAGCAGAATTGTTTATGCAGGTTGAGTTTTAGTGTGTGCTTTGCTGATTTATTGCTTCTCGGTTAAACAGATGCTGATTTTACAATGACAGTTAAGTTTTATAAGCATTTCTGCAAATAAGTGCAACATTTTGCTTTGGGAAAATAATAACCCATTAGAATGAGACTCAAGACGATAGTAATGAATTCACATATACTCTGTAAATTAGACAATCGTCATAAAACTTTATTTGCCTAGCAACAGAGTTGAGTTTACATAACTTCTTTGCTGTTATCTGCCATAAATCCAGTATACTACAGCAGCCTTCAAAAGTTTTCTAAGACAACATTTAAAAAGTACATACAGTATGTTCCATTTTGTTATATGTTTATTAATGCCAGGCATTAACTGTAATTCAGTCTGCTCTCAATGAAGAGCAACTCTTCTTGTAGGGAGTTGCGCAGGTACAAATATATTTAGTTTAATTAAGAAATGAATTAAATATATATAAAAAGTAAAGAGCAGAAATAAGCCTGTTTAGTTAAAGTTTTATAGACTTTAGAGAGCACATCTTTTTTTTTTTTTTTGGCAGACACTTTTATCCAAAGCGACTTACAGTGCAATTATTACAGGGACAATCCCCCCGGAACAACCTGGAGTTAAGTGCCTTGCTCAAGGACACAATGGTGGTGACTGTGGGATTAGAACCTGTGACCTTCTGATTAACAGCCCTGTGCTTTAGCCACTACGCCACCACCACTCCAGTATCTTTTTATCTACATCTTTTTACAGTTGCTTCATAAAGTATTTGGACACTTAAACAATACTTACAAATGTATTCATTTAATAGAATTTGCATAATATTTTATCACACAGTATTCACACAACTATTCATCTGCAACCAGGTGACGAGCCTTACCACTTTCCCTCTCCCGCTGACAGACACATGACCACACATGCCCCCCCACCCCAATGCCACACTAATGCATTGACATTAATACATTTTAAAAGTGCAGCTTAAAGGAATAGTTCACCCAAAAAGGAAAGTCCTCTCATTATTTACTCACCTTCAAGCTATTCCAGATGTGTATGACTTTATTTCTTCTGCAGAACACAAACAAAGATTTCTAGAAGAATATTTCAGCTTTTTTTGTCCTTTCAATGCAAGTGATTGGTAGGCGGAAATCTGAAGGCCCAAAAAACAGATAAAAGCTACATAAAAGTAGGGTCACATCATTAGTTCTGTCTTGAGTGTTGTCACATAGTTCCACAATGAGTGGCTAAATCCATATCTTCAAAAGCGTTATGATAAGTGTGGGTGAGAAACAGATCAATTTATATTACCTCTTTTACTTTTAATCTCCACTTTCACTGACAGATGTGAAAGTGAAACTAAATGGGCACCACAAGTGACTTTCAAATGTGAAAGTGGAGATTAATAGTAAAAAGGACATAAATATTTATCTGTTCCTCACTCTTTCCTATCATATCACTTTTGAAGATATAGATTTACCCATGGAGTTTCATGGATGAATTTTATGCTGTTTTTATCTGCTTTTTAGACCTTCAGATTTCAGATTTCTAGCCACCATACACTGAGGGATGGCATGACGGTTCTTGAACGATAAGAGAATTGACATTTTTAGGTAAAAATGTTTTTACACACACAAAAATAAATGGAAACTAATTGAACATGTATAGAATATATTTAATGTTGATTAGGTTTGCGGGGAGTTAATTAGAAAAGGGAGCTGTGCGGTGCCTCCATATATTCAGACTCAATCGCTGGGCGGACATGAGACATAGCCCCACTGCTCTCTTCCTGCTGACAACATTTGAGCCATTTAATTAAGTCTATTGAGTTTGCATTGGCAGATGTGTATTATATGGACCGGTGGACAAACCCTGCATCATGCACTCTGGTGGCTTGTTAATTGCTTGAGGTTTAACTGGACACAGCTCTGTAATTGCATCAGCATTCAGAGCTTTCCTTTTGATGCCTGCTTATTTATTTCTCTGCCCTGCCCTGCACTTGTATTGAGTGTTCAGAGCCATGCGGAATCCATCGAGCCCTTATTGACATTAAGGCCCAGCATGAGAAAACAGACCAGGCCAGTGTTTACTTATTGTCTGTGGGATGGTCCAGATATTTGCAAGAATCATGCACTCTGGTGCAGCTCTGACCTTGTTATGAGTATTATTGCTCTATTGACTCTGTCATTAATGGCAACCCTATCATGTGTCCTCCTTACAGTGAAGACTTTGGTCTTGAAGACTCTTTGTCCTTTTTTCCCCTCTTACCCCAATGATATTGACTTTATTTTCCATTACTTTTAACTTAGGTAAAAACAGAAAGGGTCTCCTAATCAAATGTATTTGATTGGTGTACATGTTTGCTTTAGAGTAGCCTTTAGATCAAGGAACCGGGGAGGAGAAGAAATTATTGTTTTTAGTTGAAAGCCAGTCGGTTTAATATGAAAAATTTGGCAGTCTCTTTGAAGAGAATGCTTTCTTTTTCTGGTTTGTGTATAACACATACCTCTCAAGTGCTGTTTGTGTCTATCATACTTACAACAGCAATTATTACTATGAGAGCTTGCCAAGACAAGCATCACTATTACTCTTGCTTTTAACAAATCCGTAAAAATAAGTATTGAACTTTGACATATAAATTATCCTGCACCATTTGTGCTACAGATATGAATGATACCTCCAATTGTGAGCCTTGTTGAGGTGAGGTGTTCAATAACTTTTCTTAGTTGACTTAAGATATTTGCCTCATGGTCCCATAGACTTGCTTTGAAGAGACTTGTATCAAAGAGACAAAACTGATCACATGGTACATTCAGCAACAATAGGTCGAAAGTTCTACTGCTGAAATTAATCTGTGCCTACCGAAATTAAAACATTGCCTCCAGTGGTCAAAGCTGGAAGTCTTGTTGAACTTATAAGGATGTGTGAGCTGCAGTTGTTGAGTGAAATGTATACAGAGAGAGTACAGATAAACCCTAACCCAAACCCTAACCCTAAACTTAAACGTCAGTGGAGTAAAAAAATTATTTTAGAGCAAAAATGCAACCTCAGAATTGGAATGGATAGCATTCTTAAGTGATTAAGTTTTGCTTTAGATTGCTACAAATATTGTAAGGCATTTGAAATGTAACTTTGAGTTTGCTCAATCTTTCCTCCGTGATCCATTTCTCTCTAGACCTCAGCTATATTACACTATGTGTAAATATTCAATCCTTTTTACTGCACTGATTCTCTCCTACACACATACAGCCCATTCAGCACCTTGGACAGCTCCTTGGTCACACCCTTTAACTTGCCATCATATACAGCACACCGGTCATTGTCATACACAGGTATCATGGTCGACCTAAAGCACACACATATACATTGCAATGGTTGGATGTTTTAAGGATCTCACTCCATTCCTCCAAGTGGCTGTAAGTGAGTTATACACTAGATTGTCCCTCCCGTGAGGGAAGAGGCGGAATCGATTCCCAGATATCAGCAGAATCTGAGTTGGCCCATCGAGCATGTTCATTTGTCTCCTTGACATAATTGTTCCTTTCTTTTTACTTTATGTTCTAATCAATCAGCTATGAGTAAAATGCCAGTTACAACGTCCATTGGTACGACCAACAGAGAAAGCAAGAATTATTGATGTAACATAACTGCAAATTGCCATTAAAGTCCCCCATTTTCTGGGAGGAGAATAATGGATAATAATCAGGAAATAACATCTGATGGATTGAGCTGTATTTCACATTTAATTGCACCTAACAAACTCTGTGTACGTAAGGGAGAAGGGCAGACTCATTATTGCATCCTTTCCAATCATGCTTTAAAGTGCTTCGCTCATTGCAAGAAACTCCATTGTGATATTTTAAACAGCCCAATGGAATAAAGCCCAGCAATTTGAAATTAGCTATTATATTAGCCGATTCATTATTGTAATTACTGTATAAACATTGGCTATGGACAGATTATGACCGAGATTTAGTTAATTGGCAAATTTGTTCAGTAGGGCAAAATATTGCATTTATAACTTAGATAAGCTTGAAAATTTAAATTAGGGAAGTTTTAGGCATAGTGTGTTTTCCTAATTACAAGTAAAAATGGTTGGTTGTTCATGTGCAGAACGGTTATCTGTTTGATACAGTGTAGAAGTTTGTATTGGTGTGTTTCTGCTTCAATAAGAAAATCATTTTGGAACTATGTGACAACACTCAAGACAGAACAAATGATGTGACCCTAATTAACAGCATAACATGAAGGACACTTCACTGTTATACATGACACATAGAAGTAAGAGGTATTGACTTGTCCAACATCTTACATTTCATATAACCTGTATGTTTACTGTGATTAAATTAGTTTAAAGACATGCCAGGAAGTGTTCTCCTGGAGAAGTGTCATTCTACTGTCATTTAATAAAGTAATTTTGTGGACTATGTGTCGAAGACAGATGGCGCAGCTTCAAGACATAAACAATGAACAATGGGCTGTCTGGTACTCATTAATTAGCGTATCTCAATCAAATCTTTTAGTTCACCCAAATGGTCTATACGGCAGTGTAGCTGTTGTTTTGGAGGCCCACTGTGCTCTGTGATGCTGGCACAAAATGTTGCCTGCCATTTTTCATTTAAGGCCTCAGGGGTGGTGCTTATGGAGAATACCAACTAAATGGCTACAGGAGTTAATTGCATATACTGTGTTTTTTTTATAGTAATTAAGATTCTGTAGAATAAAGGGTACAGGCTCTGATTTGGAAATCTTAAAGCCCAGGTCATGTAGTAAGGTACACTACCAGTCAAATGTTTGGACATGCCTACTTATTATTTATTTTTACTATTTCCCACATTTTAAAGTAATGATAAAGTCATCAAAACTTTGGAAGATTGCTACATACTACTTTATCACTACTACTTTTGATTTGGTTAATAGTTTGTATAAAAGGCTTCAACATCTCAAATGTGTTGCAACTCAGTTTTAATCTTACAGTCAAGTGATTCAACTGAATCATTACGAAGAATCAGTTCCAAAGAACGATTCCCTGACAAATCAAACATAATAGCTGTTTATTCTATATATTTTTCCCATCACATTTTGTGCTCCTCTTTCTTCTGAATACTGCATTGCATCTACTGTCTCTTGGCTGGTCTGGAGCAGCCACTTCATCAAAATCACCTGCTGGAGAGTGCAAAAGATTACCCACAGGAAAATAACACTAAGCTTTAAATAGCAATCAGTTTCCCTGACTTTTCTCTGATGTGAGTTGTGATAAGCACTAGCTTGCACTGCATGTACTAACATGCGGATGACACTTTGAAAGAGAGAATGAGCGTAAAGATGCAGGATGCTCGTACATGAAGACATACGAATAACATGTATATAGCCATACGTCGGTGTTAAACATCCTGCGAAACAGACTAAAAGTTTGTGTTCTAGTTTACAGGATGTCTGCGGCTGCTGAAAGTGCTGCCATGTGGTTCTGATGAGGAGAACAGGTGCTGTATGTGTGACTACTGCCATCTCTGCTTGATTGGTGTTTAACCTGTGGGTCAAGCACTGAGCAGCCTTCACTCAAATTAACTATGCCCACGAGGCCTATGCTTTCACTGAAATTACTTTCTTGGATCCTTGTGCCCCATTTCAGTGCTGTCATCACTTTTTTGGGTACAGGTGCCATTCATTTATTGATTGATTTATTGCAGAGGAAATTATTCAAAGACTGTAGAGATTTGCAAAGCCAACGAGTAATACTATTATGTTGGCTATGGCTTTCTTCAACAATGCCAGTATTCGTATTATGGATTTATATGGAGTATGTTTTTGAGATGGAAGTTTGTTTTTTTTGTGCCTGGATCAGTATTTTAGAATGCAGTTAGGGTAGCAGTAGAGACAGAGTGGTGATGTTGAGGCTGCTCTTTATGTGCTTGCTTTGAAACTTTCAAACCAACTTCTGTCTTCCCAAGCACATCTCTATCTCCTCTCATGGGATCTGTCCTCCCCCTCTTCAAAGAGCAATCGGTTTAAACCAGTATTGTTGTATGGGCTGGAGGTTTTCTATTTCTCATTTCCTTTGCTGGCCCAACCTCTGTTCCCTTGATACCGGATGGCCAGAGGTAAACTTGCAGTTTAGAAATCAGAAGTTTGTTTATCAGATCTTTAAAGCAAGTTTCCTGCAAAAGTTTCCTTATCATGCATCAGGATTATTTTTCATTTGTGGACTTTTTTGTAAGCTTTTCAACCCAAAAGTCTCTCTCTACACTTAAAATTTTTTTCTCTTTTTTCATAAATGCCATAAGTTGTAACCCTGTTAAAAGAGTTGGGAACTGAGCTCATCTGCGAGGTTTGTCACTGAATGAATGTTTAGTGACTGGGGTGGTTGGATTTTGTCTAAAGAAGTAATGCTAAAGTTGGATCAGCCTGTTAAAAGCAGCGCTGTGCTCATCAATGTTATCTACCTCCTTTCTGAACCCAAGCTGTCAAAAGAGTAAATCACAGTAATACACTTGTAGCATCTAGCCATCATAGTAAACAAACAAAGGAACAAGACAAATAGATAGAGACTGAGCTACAGAAATGGAGGCAAGGGAGGGATGAGATAAGGGTCTGTGAGTGGGAGAGAGAGAGAGAGAGAGAGAGAGAGAGAGAGAGAGAGAGAGAGAGAGAGAGAGAGAGAGAGAGAGAGGCCTAGAGAAAAGGTCAGTGTGCGTTGTGTCATGAAGGGTGGAGGATGCCTGAGTGCTGGTTTTTACTCAGATTAATCTGTCGCATGGTGACAGTCCAGGTTTAAAAAGGTCACTCATGGCAACAAGACGTGGGTGCATGGTGCTGATATGTATCGAATCTGACTGTGTGCTGGCTGGGCTTCAGGTAGTTAGTGCACCATAAAGGTCAAATTTGCCTCGCCTCCCCCAGAACTGACCGCTTGGCGGGTGTGTGGGAGATTCTTGTGCTCACTTAGCTGACAGCCTCAGACAGAAGTTTTGTCTTAGCTCTGAAAAGGCTTCTAAAGTGCCTCTTGTTATGATGATGGAAATTTGACAAGTTTTCAAGACAATTCGAACAGAGTAATAGGTCAGTTAGTAAGACAAAAGCTTTATGTGACCTGTCTAAAGGTCATTCATTCTAGCTGTTGCTCCAGTGTATGTGTCATTCTAAGAAACTATACACTGACGGTCTAATACACAGAGTCAGATAGATGGATAAATGGATGGATGAATTTCATGAATAGATAGATAGATAGATAGATAGATAGATAGATAGATAGATAGATAGATAGATAGATAGATAGATTTTGCAGTGTACCCTTTGGATGGATGGGCTGATGGATATATGGATAGATATGTGGATGGATAGATGGATGGATAGATTGCATGGATGAAAGATAGATAGATTTTGCAGTGTACCCTTTGGATGGATGGATAGATGGATGGATATATGGATAGATATATGGATGGATAGATGGATGGATAGATTGCATGGATGAGTGGATGGATGGCTATATGAATGAATGGATAGATGTATGGATAGAATAGAACAGAATAATTATTTATCCCCATAGAGAAATGAAAGAGAGAAAGTCTTATTCAATAGATAATTTTTTTTTATTTAATTAAATAAATATTTTTTGTTTGTTTATCCTTGTGTACTTTCCCCAGTTTCTACAACTTCAACACTTCAGCATTGTATTGTTTTCATTTGTTACATGTTTGTAAATAAAAAAAATTATAAAAAAAGGATAAAAAGAAAGATAGAAAGGAAGAGAAAGAAAGAGAAACAATAAAAAGTGATCCCCACAATTTCCTTCACAAACATTCACATAAATATCTTTCAGCACCTTGGAAGAGTAATGCACTATATTAGTTTTTCTAACAATCTCAATAATATATTCTTCAAATGCAAAATTGAAATTTCTTTCTGTAATACGTTTAAGAAACAAAACAAAGCCATTGTAGCACTTGTAATAATAATAATAATACATGCATTTTATTGTACTACAAAAACATGTTTTTGTAATTTCCTGCTGTGAGTAGTCACTTCCAGCTGTTTTAATAGGCAAATTTAAAATAAAATGCATATTTTGAAGGTTTTGTATATATTAATGAGAGAAAGACGTAAGACTATGTGCTGTCTTAACATGTTTTATTTATCTTGGATACAATTATTTTTTTTTTAAAGTCTTTTCATTTTTATTAACTGTATTTACTGCAAAAGGACTCCAAGATGGCGCTGAGTATGGCTGCTGTGCTGCAAGCTCTGACCCATTGCTACTGTCCCTTCCGGGATGGCTACAAATCCCTCCCCCGCTCACCATATGGCAAATCGGACCACTATTCTATTCTGCTTCTGCCCGAATACAGGCAGAAGCTGAAACAGGAAGCACCCACTCTCAGAAAGATCCATTGCTGGTCGCACCAATGAGATTCTACACTACAAAACTTTATATAGAGAGGGCATCTTGAATGATAGAAACATGGGCCAGGTGGTCCAACATCAAATCCCCTTTCCCAGTCTTCCTCATCAGTCCAGTTCACTTGACTTTCAGATTCATGTTCTGTTCTTTATTGACCATGAGGCAAAACAAAGGAAGATTGACTGTTGCCATTAAAGACTAATTTTTTAAGTGCATGTGCAGAACAGAGTTGCACACTGTGATAAAAATCAGTGTTGTATCGCATTAGGTATGTCAAGTCTGTCATTGCTTTTAAAATGTATGCCAAATATGCTTCAACTTACCAACTTAACTCTGCTGTGGGTTTAGATTTAGAGGCAATTTCTAAATTTTAATAATAGAAAAATACAATTTCTTCACAAATATTATTATTATTTGTTTATTATACAAAATTGTAATGTTATACTTTGGGAAATGGAGTTACATATAGTAAATACAACCTTAATTCTTACAACTTATAACTTTATATTCTTATAAGACCACATCTGATGTTGTTTTAGCTGGGCTAGTTTCTGGTGCTTTGAAAGTAGTATCCTTTCAAGACATGTAAACAATGTTCACAGACTGCTGTGATAAAGAATGAATATTTTTTTTTTACAACAATACATTTTCCGATATTCTGCTTATTTATCTTTTGTTTAAGACAATTTACCTTTTTGGACTTTGTTATAAAGTTCAATAACCGAATAAACATATTATTTTAGTATGTAGTAAGAAATAATATAATATTCTCAAAATATTCTCTATCAGTAAGACTTGAAAAAAAAAGTTCTATGTTACCTATTTCAGTTGTGACATTTTAATGTAAATAGTCTAAATAGTCTTACCAAAATGTTATACGATCAGATTGTGTCGTTAAAGACTAGTTGAAGAGAAGATGATAATTAAGGCTAACCATTTTTTCCTTTTTCTTGATTTTTCTTTTTTTTCATTGTATGATTTTATTTAAATCTTCAATGCTGAATTTAAAAAGTGTACATTTCCTTCAGTCAAATTTTTTTGAAGCACAGTAAAATGCAGTCCTTTTATGGAAATCAAATGATTTCTCACACATTTTGCTAGCTGATTAACAAAAATGGTGCAAATTTAATAAGTGTTCCACAAGAAGCCAAGATAAAATACTAATGAAATTAAACATGAAAGTTCAGCCATCATCCTGTTGTATAGCCTACTGTCAGTGTTTTTATTTTCTTGTTCTATTCTTTGTTGGGGGTAAAAAGCTTTTGAGAGGGAAGATAAGCAGAGAGGAGCAACCAAAATACAGGTCACATGTCTGTGAAATGGCAGCAGAGGTATGTTTAAGGATTTAGAGACCAAATAGGGCTTGAAGATGGTCCATTAGGACCATCCATTAAGACCTCCCGTTTAACATGGTAGATTACATTCAAGCATAACCCTCAGTCATTAAGGTTTAATGTAACCTTTTACAAACTCTTAAAGCACTTTTAATTTATTCAACAATGTTCTCTGTGCTTGTTTACACTTTACTCATATCTTTTGGTGCATGCTTCTTGAGTTCTTTGAGTTCATGGTCCTTGTTACTGTTAAACACAGCACAAAGGATGAATTCCGATATGACTGAAGGTGGATACAAGGTCTGGCTAGGTTGAAACCTAACCTGCAGACTGAAAGGGATAGAGAGAGTGAACAAGGAAATCAAAAAGAGAGGTGGAAAACAGAAGATGAGATGCTTGCTGTTTTTACTTTTTCCTGATGTGTCCTCTTGAGTCTTTGAACATTTATTTACACTGTGTGACCAGTAGGCTGTTCTCTTCTGATATAATCATCTTCAAAGCAGTATTTGATCCATAGCAAACTGGTGTGCTTTATCAAATCACTATATGGTAATTATGTAATGAATGGAGGGAAGGTCCTTCTAGTGATTTTTATATCTCTTAAAGTAATCGTTTTCCCAGTAGTTTCCTCATCCCAAACACATACCTAGGGCTGGGTATTGATACAGATTCGATTCAATTCTGATTCACAAGCTAGATTAGAACAAATCCGTACATTCAGTCAATAAATATTATAATATATTGCATATATTATTTTTTGTTACATGTTTATTTTTTAATGACATAATTTTGACTATATACAGGTATTTACATTGATTGGTTTAACACATGTTAAAATCCTATACTGTCTCTTTAAGAGAGACAGCATTTCTGTAAACAGAGTCTGTAAATTAGTGCATGTTTAACAGAGAGAGACTCAAACTTTTATCTCATCAATCCTATGCATGATTAGAATTAAATGTTTTTTAATATTTTTTTTTATCAACAACTGACTGTAAAGAACAGAAAGTACATTAAAAGAGACATTATTCAGTGACAAAAGGGTCGTGTGGATCTTGTCTTTGGTCACACACACACATTACAAGGAACAACTTTTACTCTCAACACGCAGATAAAATGATCTAGCTCCTGAATACTCCACCACTGTACTACACAATGTAGTAGAGGGTTGTGCATAGGATAAAAGATCAATCTTGGGATTGAAGAATCGATATCATTCAAACAAAGATTGCGATGCATCGGATTCATTTTTTTTTTACCCACCCTTTACGTACAGTATGACTTGCTTGCTTTGATGGAACACAAAATTATAAATGTAACAATATTGATGCTGCTGTTTTGACCATGTATTGTCAAGCTCCAAAAATTTACTAAACACACGATTAAAGAATCATTAAAGTATCTAAAAGACTTGTGTGCTGTATTCAAAGTGTTCTGAAGTGTTCTTAATTTTTAAGTCGCCATTTACTGATAATCTTCCCCTCCGCCGTAGCTCTCAAATCTCAATTGCACCTCTGCATATTCAAACTTCAGATGTTGGTCACATGACATAAGAACCACTGCTGTTTAGCATCATTGATGCCAATCCTGGCTTGACATGTCTTCATGTACCATATTTAAATATACATGTAAATGTTAATGAGTGAACTTGTCTGTGTTCCATGGAAGAAAGTCAAATGGGTTTGGAATGACATGAGGGTGAATAAATGATGACAGAATTGTCTTTTTTTGGTAAACTAATCCCTTAAACGTCTTTATTTATCTGTCTTTGTTTGTGCTGTCATAAGCACATGGGCCCTTATCTAAAACACTTTAGGGAGCTCTGCTTTTAGACAGAAGAATGCGTAACATCTTCAAATGAGAAAAAAAGAGCATGACTCACAATTGATTCTCCCTCATCCATCCTTCTCCCTTTCTGACAAACTTGTCCTCAAGGGGTTCAAAACCTGGTCTTCCTCGCCCTCTCTCTCTCTCTCTCTCTCTCTCTCTCTCTCTCTCTCTCTCTCTGTTGAGCAAGGCACTTTTGTTATTGACTTATCCCCAAAGCCAGTGAGACTGGATCAATTTGCTGAACTTTATGCTATTATTAAAGCTGGCCTAAGGGTTAGAGACAGAGAGAGAGAGAGAGAGAGAGAGAATGAGAGAGAATGAGAAGGAGGGGTGAATGCTCTTTAAAAGGCATTAAGCAAAGAGACATAGTCTCATTATGACACGCTTCAGTGCCTCCCTCATCGCCGAGATAAAGAGCCCCAATAGAGAATTTGCTTTTCCAATTGTGTTATTTAAATGTGAGATGACTGGGCTTTGGTGCTGTAAACAGGGTATCTTTAATAAGCCTGGACAGGATGTGCGATAGAGACAATTGTGCGAGGTATGAAAACCACTTCATCAATGCCACATTTAGGCAGAATTCAATTTCAGATGCTGTCTGTACCCCTCCTTATCAGCTTCTCTCAGCAGCTGGCTGCGTGTCAGATAGTGATAGCAAAAATATTGTAAAAAAAAGAAAGGATGTCCATGGAGGAAAACATGGGAGTAACATAGAGTGAAAAACAGATGCTGGATAGGGCAAGAGTGCTGTAGGATCCGACATCTGCTCTCAGCGCTGTCACTGAATGATGGATTACTTTTGCACATGTCTGTTCTCTAGAACTGTTATCCCCACCTCTTCATATTTACTGGGATGGCACTCAAGGGGATACTACTTAAAATGGCATCCCCAATATGAAAAAAAAGGTCTTTGTGACCTTACAATCTGGCTCGGAATGGTGCTCTGAAACCAGGATGTAGCTGTGGTTGTTGATTCGTCCTTTTCAGTGAATTCTATCATTGTATAACTTGTTCTCCAAACAGAATGTTTGAGTATGGTAGCTGTATCTTCAGGACTGTTTTGAGTGTACTGACTGGCACATGTTCAGGGAGGCTGCAACATATGGCGATTCTACCAACTTGGAGGAATACACAGCATCAGTGACACGCTACATCAGCAAGTGCATTGATGATGTCACTTTCTCCAAGACCATCACCACACGCTCCAACCAGAAGCCGTGGATGATTGCGGAGGTGCGCACGCTGTTGAGGACCCGAGACTCCGCCTTCAGAGCAGGCGATAAGGCAGCCCTAAGAACAGCTAGGGCCAAACTGTCCCGGACAATCAGAGAGGCAAAGCGCGCACACACCCAGAGAATCCACAGTCACTTCCAGGACAGCGGTGACATGCGGCGCATGTGACAGGGCATCCAGGCCATCACCAACTACAGGACAACATCAGTTGCCTGTGACAAAGATGCCTCCCTTCCAGATGCACTGAACAAATTCTACACTCGGTTTGAAGTGCAGAACGACGTGGTGGCGAGGAAGACCACCCCTCCTCCCAATGACCAGGTGCTCTGTCTTACAACGGTGGATGTGAGGAAAACTCTACGTAGAGTCAACCCATGGAAGGCTGCTGGACCAGACAACATTCCTGGCAGAGTGCTCAGAGGATGTGCAGACCAGCTAGCAGATGTTCTTACCGACATTTCAACATCTCTCTGAGCAGCGGCATCGTTCCAACGTGCTTCAAGGCCACCACCATCATCCCCATGCCAAAGAAGTCTTCAGTGTCCTGCCTCAACGACTACCATCCCCGTCGCACTCACACCAATCATCATGAAGTGCTTCGAGAGGCTCGTCATGAGGCACATTAAGACCCAGCTGCCCCCTCACTAGACCCACTGCAGTTTGCATATCATCCAAACTGTTCAACAGACAACGACATCGCCACAACCCTCCATCTGGCCCTCACCCACCTAGACAAAAAGGGCTCATACGTTTGAATGCTGTTCATGGGAGACCTCAGTCAGTCCGGATCGGGAACAGCATCTCCACCACCACCACACTGAGCACTGGGGCCCCCAGGGCTGAGTGCTCAGTCCACTGCTGTTCACTCTGCTGACTCACGACTGTGCAGCAATGCACAGCTCGAACCACATCGTCAAGTTTGCAGATGACAACCGTGGTAGGTCTCATCAGCAAGAAAGACGAGTCAGCATACAGAGAGGTGGTTCAGCGGCTAACGGACTGGTGTATAGCCAACAACCTGTGACTGAATGTCGAGGAGAGCACAAGGTGAACACTCTCCGGTAAACATCGACGGCTCCTCTGTGGAAATCGTCAAGAGACCCAAATTCCTTGGTGTTCACCTGTCGGAGAACCTCACCTGGTCCCTCAACACCAGCTCTATCACCAAGAAAGCCCAGCAGCGTCTCTACTTTCTTCGAAGGCTGAGGAAAGCACATCTCCCACCCTCCATCCACACTACATTCTATAGAGGGACTATTGAGAGCATCCTGAGCAGCTGCACCACTGCCTGGTTTGGGACTTGCACAGTTTCGGACCGCAAAGCCCTGCAG
Organism: Xyrauchen texanus; assembly: GCF_025860055.1. Classification (NCBI taxonomy): domain Eukaryota; kingdom Metazoa; phylum Chordata; class Actinopteri; order Cypriniformes; family Catostomidae; genus Xyrauchen; species Xyrauchen texanus. Next base: position 30,543,239 of record NC_068294.1, on the reverse strand, counting down.
AGGATAGTGTGGACAGCTGAGAAGATCATCGGGGTCTCTCTTCCCTCCATCAAAGTCATTTACAAAAACACTGTACCCGCAAAGTCACCAGCATTGTGGATGACCCCACACACCCCTCACACAAACTCTTTACCCTCCTGCTGTCTGGCAAGAGGTACTGAAGCATTGGGGGAAGAAGCACTGTATAACAGCTACGGTTCGCGTTCGACGGCCAGGCGTTCCAGTACAAAGTCCTCCCCTTCGGCATGTCTCTGTCCCCTTGCGTCTTCACGAAAGTCGCAGAGGCAGCTCTTGCCCCGCTTCGAGAAGCCAGCATCCACATACTCAATTACCTCGATGACTGGCTCATACTGGCACACTCCCGAGAGTTGCTATGCGCTCACAGAGACCAGGTGCTCAAACACCTCAGCCGCTTGGGGCTTCATGCCAACCGAGAAAAGAGCAAGCTCACCCCGGTTCAGAGCATCTCCTTTTCTCAGCATGGAGTTAGACTCAGTCTCAATGTCCGCGCGTCTCACCAATGAGCGTGCGCAGTCGGTGCTGAAATGCCTCGCCAAATTCAAGCCAGGCACAACAGTCCCTCTAAAACTCTTCCAGAGGCTCCTGGGGCATATATCATCCTCCTGAGAGACCTCCCATTTGCCTCCCGAGAGACCTCCCATTGCCTGCTCTGGTATGCCGGAACAGAGGCTCCCCTTGGGGCAGACACACTGGCACACAGCTGGCCTGCGGGGCTGCGCAAATACGCATTCCCCCCAGTGAGCATTCTTGCACAGGTGCTGTGCAAGGTCAGAGAGGATGAGGAACAAGTCACACTAGTGGCTCCCTATTGGCCCACCCGGGCCTGGTTCTCGGACCTCGTACTCCTCGTGACAGCCCCTCGCTGGCAAATTCCCCTGAGGAAGGACCTGCATCCGCATCCAGACCTTTGGAAACTCCACGTATGGTCCCTGGACGCTTCGAGAAGCCAGCATCCACATACTCAATTACCTCGATGACTGGCTCATACTGGCACACTCCCGAGAGTTGCTATGCGCTCACAGAGACCAGGTGCTCAAACACCTCAGCCGCTTGGGGCTTCATGTCAACCGAGAAAAGAGCAAGCTCACCCCGGTTCAGAGCATCTCCTTTTCTCAGCATGGAGTTAGACTCAGTCTCAATGTCCTGCGTCTCACCAATGAGCGTCATGCAGTCGGTGCTGAAATGCCTCGCCAAATTCAAGCCAGGCACAACAGTCCCTCTAAAACTCTTCCAGAGGCTCCTGGGGCATATATCATCCTCCTGAGAGACCTCCCATTTGCCTCCCGAGAGACCTCCCATTGCCTGCTCTGGTATGCCGGAACAGAGGATCCCCTTGGGGCAGACACACTGGCACACAGCTGGCCCGCGGGGCTGCGCAAATACGCATTCCCCCCAGTGAGCATTCTTGCACAGGTGCTGTGCAAGGTCAGAGAGGATGAGGAACAAGTCACACTAGTGGCTCCCTATTGGCCCACCCGGGCCTGGTTCTCGGACCTCGTACTCCTCGTGACAGCCCCTCGCTGGCAAATTCCCCTGAGGAAGGACCTGCATCCGCATCCAGACCTTTGGAAACTCCACGTATGGTCCCTGGACGGGACACAGAAGATCTAGCTGGTCTACCACCTACCGTCGTAGACACAATCAACCAAGCCCCTTCCACCAGGCAGCTCTATGCCCTGAAGTGGCGCTTGTTCACAGATTAGTGTTCTTCCTGGGCCAAAAACCCACAGAGGTGCGCAGTTAGGTCAGTGATCTTATTCCTGCAAGAGAGGCTGGAGGGGAGCTGTCCTCTTCCACCCTAAAGGTGTATGTCACTGCTATCGCGGCTCACCACAACGCAGTAGACGGCAAGTCCCTTGGTAAGCACGACTTAATCATCAGGTTCCTAAGAGGCGCCCGGAGGTCAAATCCCTCCCGGCCAAGCCTGTTCCCCTCCTGGAACATCTCGGTAGTCCTCGCGGGCCTCCAGAGACCTCCCTTCGAGCTGCTAGAATCAGCTGGACTCAGGGCCCTCTCTCTTAAGACTGCCCTGCTGATCGTGCTCGATTCCATCAAGAGGGTCGGGGACCTGCAAGCGTTCTCTGTCAGCGACACTTGCCTGGAGTTTGGTCTGGCAGACACTCATGTGATCCTAAGACCGCGACTGGGCTACGTGCCCAAGGTTCCTACCACACCCTTCAGAGACCAGGTAGTGAACCTGCAAGCGCTGCCCCGGGAGGAGGCAGACCCAGCCCCTTTGTTGCTGTGTCCGGTATGTGCTTTGCGTACCTATCTGGACCGCACGCAGAGCTTTAGATGTTCTGAGCAGCTCTTTGTATGCTTTGGGGAACAGAGGTTTTCCCACTGGGTAGTAGATGCCATGTCATTGGCCTATCACACCCAGGCGTGCCCCCCCTTGTGGGTCCGAGCTCACTCAACAAGGAGTGTTGCGTCCTCGTGGACACTGGCCAGGGGTACCTCCCTGGCAGACATTTGTAGAGCAGCGGGTTAGGCGACACCCAACACCTTTACGAGATATTACAATCTCAGGGTTGAGTCAGATTCATTCCGTGTTTTCTCAGGTCCGAGCCAGTAGAACTCGGTAACACGCTGATGGCTGCCAGGTGAATCACTTGCATATAGCGCCCTTTCCCTCGGTTGAGGTAAAATTGTGCGTCTTTTTTTCCCAGGAGATCCCACTCCTCGAATCCCTGGTCAATTCCTCCCTAGCCCTCATGGGTACGCAGTTCAGCGGAGGAACTTGCCGACCCAATCCACTGCGGGTACTCAATCTACCCTGTACTGGAATAGGTGCTCCACAGGGTGAGGAGTCCTACTCGGACTCCCCCTGTGTGTATTCTCCACGATACGGTCCCCTTACGAAGCAGACCCACGCTTTCCTTAGGCAGTTCCGGCTGCCCTCTGGTCGCCATGTTGTAGCAACTCCCCCTCGCTGAGGCTGGATCTACCACCGCGACACTCCCACGTGTCGCTTAAAAACACATGTGATGTATTCACCACTTACCTCCCTGCCGGGTAGGTGTGGTCTCCGCAGGGTGTTTTCCCCTGAAAGAATAGGAAATTGGGTAAGACCCCCTTCCCTCGATGCATGTAAGGGCCCCGGCCGTCTATTGCAATATGCGAGATACATAGAGAGAAAAAAGGCCCAGCCAGGCTTGCTGTTCCCAGGTTGGCAAGCGTAGCCTTGTTCCCCTGTCTAGGGTAAACAGAAGGACTCCGACGACTTTTTTGGAGCATTGGGGAAGGGTACGTGCAGTCTGATACAGCCGGTCGTCTTGGCACGTTAAACACCTGCCCGCTCCTGTGTCAGCAGTACACGTACACGGCTCAGCGCATGACGTGATTTAAATTGGACCCCTAGTGTCTCTTCTCCGACACAACGTCGAAGAATGCGACAGACGGGGAACGTCTAGGTTACGGATGTAACCTCCATTCCCTGATGGAGGGAACAAGACTTCTTGTCTTCCCGGCCACGTCGCTGAGCCGAGCCGCTGTAGTGGCCGGACCATTTCTGGCTGCTCAGAAAAATCCTGAATGAATTCTAGTATTTCCTCGCCTTTATACCCATATGTCCGGGGGCGGGGTATGCAAATACTATCTGCCAACTTCTCATTGGCCTTTTTTCATAGATCAGAGGTATATTTGGTGCTCAAGAGAGACCCCTAGTGTCGCTTCTCCGACACAACGTCTCGTTCCCTCCATCAGGGAACGGAGGTTACATCCGTAATCTAGACGATACACATACAGTCATACGCTTTCTTTCAGCATCATGCTAAGTGACAAATAATATATTTAATTAATTGAAAACATGACTAAACATTAATATATTATATAATCTTCAGGGTTAATTAATGTGCATTCAAAATGTTAGAGATGTTATTGGGTCATTGGTTCATATATTTTCTTACACATTCATATTTAAATGTAAATGAACTACTTTTCTGTTAAAGGACTATTCTGGGTTCAATACAAGTTAAGCTCAATTGACATTTGTGTCATAATGCCGATTTACCAAAACAATTATTTAGATTCTTCCATCCTTTAATTAAAAAAAAAAAGCAAAACTCAAGGTTGCAGTGAAGCACTTACCATGAATGTAAATGTTGTTTAAAGGCTGAATTGTGAAGCTTATAATTTTATGAAAGCACTCATAGTACATAAATACTTCTCTTAAAACTTGTGTATTATTTGTGCTGTAAAGATTTTTCAGTCATCGTTTTTACAGACATTTTAGTGTTTTAGGGTTTGTTGACTTCACATCGTCATGGCAACAATTGTAAAATAGGCTATAACTTTACACAGTAAAGGTTAGTAAGCAATTTTATCACATTGAAATCATGGTAATGCATATTATTTATGTCTTGTGGCTATACCTTTGAAATAGTATTTTAATGTTTACAGATTGGCCCTATTAACTTCCATTGTAAGTGCCTCACTGGAACCCAGTATTCTGGTTGTTTTAAAGAAAAGGAGGGGCAAGTCAAAATTAATTTTGTGGTAATAAACATTATGCCATAAATGCTTTTGGTTGAGCTTAAATTGTATTGAACCCGAAATATTCCTTTAAGCATTATGCAAGCTCTGTTCCAAAACCTAGTAAGCTGGCAGTAAGATGACATTAAAAGTGTGCGCTTCATGTGCGGAACACTAGTAATGTGGGAAAAGTATTTCTCTGTAGAGCAGTGGTTCTCAATCTTTTTTTGATGAATTCAACCCTACCAGCCACCCCCCCAACCCCCAGTCATGTGACATAATTTAAAAGTAGAGACTTTGTTGTACAAAAAACACAAAACTCAATATTTGTGTTATTTGCTTAATTTGCTCGATGTAACTTCGATGCATTGCATAATTTTAAAGTTTTGTTAATAAATTCAGCAGGCTTATGCATCATGAATGTGAGACCAAACCTTGTGTTTCTTGAATTCAAACAGAGGAAAACACACCTTCTTTGCGCTCGCGCTGCTCTGTCCTTTGAGTCGTATCCATCTACAGAGCCATACAGGTGCATTAGCTGAGGTTGTGCCTCCGCCTGTGTATTTAACACTGCTAAACCAGATACTTCAGATGTGTCACTAGACTTCAAAATCAGATGAACTGTGGTACAAATGCGACCAAATAATCCACATCTAGATAAACGTTTTAATGCAAAGCGGAACTTGATGATAGATTTGATTATTATGAGAGATATACGCCCCCTATTTTTAACCTAATGCCCCCGCTCTACTAATTTGTTCTGAGCGCTCCCTGGCATTCTTTGAACACCCCCTGGGAGAGATACTGCCCCTGTTGAGAACCCCTGGTCTAGAGTTTTCCAAATCATTAACTTATGAGCTTCCATTACAGTTAGGATGCTGCCTTAGAAGGCAGCTGCTTATTTACACTGTAGTAGACAGCAAGGCATCTCACTAGGTATTGGAACAGAGCTACCATACAGTATTTGTAACCATCAAAAAGCTTAAATGTAATTTTCACAGAATCACATTTTTGTGTGCTTTTGGAACATTTCACATATGCTCCCATTGTTTCACATCTGATGATAGTTTCACAAATGCAAGTTTCAATCCTTAAATGCAGTTTTCATGTAAGCACAATAATTTGACATGCTCCCACATGTGCACACATGTTCACATGTGAAATGAATGTACTTCTCTGTAATGAAAGTCACAAAGTGTTACCTAGAAAAATATAGAAGATTTATAAAGTAGGACAGAATTATTTGATACCCGCAATAAGATGTATGAATGTACTTTTTGTTTGTAAACAGAATAGAGCAAGCAAATGTAGCAAACCTACATTTAGATATGATACCAGAATCTTGATCACACCTGTGACAGTAAGTCCTAATTGATTTCATCTTTCAAATATTACCCCCCTTTTTCTAGGACCAAATGCCTTTATTGCGGATGGAAATGCTGCATATTAAGGCGCATAAAGCAGCATTCTGCTGCAAAAACAACTGTAATATTGAACTCATGAATAGAGATTGATGAGAGGTGTTTTGGGGTGTGTGTGTGAGAGGGATGGTGAAAGAAACAGAAAAAGAAAAGAGAAACAGAAAAAGGTGACCGTTGCTTGATGTAGCCTCGCTTTGTTGCTTTGAATCTCCAGTAGTAATGTTTCAAATGGCATGCAGGCTTTTTTCCACATTTGCAGAACGTCACTGAAACAGCAGCTTATAGTAAGTGACAGCTGCATCTAAAATGCACACTTATGAAAGCTGTTTTATCCTAAAAGAGACTTATTTTATCCTTGACTGGCCATCAGTCACCTTGATGAGGTGCTTTTGAATTCAATAGCCTCCTCTATCCTCAGACTTGAGAGACACACATTTATCATTTTCTCAGTAAAATCGTAATTGTACTATGTATTTATGATGCCATCACGAGCTGTAAGCTGAATCTTTAGAAGCATGGTTAAAATGTAGCTTATCTGCCATTCAGGTTTGGCTATTTACCACTGAAAAGGTCTACAGAAGATCCACACAGCTATTTTTTAAAAGGAATATTAGAATATAAAAGGAAAATTTTCATTTTCATCATTTACTCAACCACAGCTTTTCCAAATACGAACTATTGAATATTTTGTAGAATATGAGATCTGTATTCCAAATAATTTTTGCATTTGTGCATATTTAAACTTGGTGCGAAAAGCTGTGTAAGTTTTAACGTCAATGACACCAAACACCACTGGAGATTTGAGAGCTAAGGCAGAGGGTAAGATTTTCAGTGAATAATGAATTAATTTTCATTTGGAGCCCCTTTTTGACAACCCTTGGTCACTATAGGCTTTCGGTTGTATGGAAAGAGCATTTTTCAAAATATTTCCTATTGTGTTAAATGTAAGAAAGTCATATGCTGCATCCGAATATCCATACTTCCCTACAATATAGTATGACAAAAACAGTAAGTCAGTGGAGTAGTGTGTCGGAACCCTCAGTAATTATAAAACAGTAAGCGATAAAGACCCAGATGACCTACTATTTCCAGTGAGATTCTGAAGAGCGGATCGATTTATCCCTCGATAGCTGAGACATCAATTTAAAAATGTTGGATTTAAAGAACAATGGAGAACTGTGAGTTGGACGGCTCTTTTCAACTGTAAGGGCTATACAGTATATACAAAGAAAGTTTGTACTTAAATTGTGCTTGTTAAACAAAACTAGAGAACAACATATTCTTTTTTTGGGAGAATTATTCCTTGCTGTCTTTCATAGGTTACACACTATGCACACTTTCATTATCTCTTGAAACTAGGTTTGAACAATCTAGGATATGGTATTTTTCTAAAAAAAACAAAAAAACATTCTCATCTAAGAATGAAATATCAGAACGATGCACTGACATTATGTAATTTCCTCCCTGTGTTAAAAAAATGACACCAACAATTTACCTAATAATAATTTAAAGAACCATGCATTGAAAAATTCACAACTAATTTTTTTCTTGTTCAGCTGAACTGGTTATTGCTCCATTTTTAGACTGTAATCATATTGTTTTTTCTTTCATTTTTGTCTTTACTGATGAACAAATTCTGTATATTTTTCTCTTTAGAAATCAATGAACAGAAAGGTCTGTTATTAGGGCCAGTGCAGCACAGAAGCGACTTCAAATATTTCCTGTAGAAGAATTAAACAGTTTGTGCTCCTATTCAGGCACACACAAATGGAACTGATTAAAAGCAGTTCTTTTCATGTTTTTCTTTGATTTATTTTGAGGCTGGGCTACCTGGAAATGCATTCTTTATTTGCTGTAAAGCTTGCTATACCTGTGGTGTCAGATTGCTTATGTTTCTAAGTGCTATTGCTTCAGCGTGGGCAAGAAAAACAACAAAGTTACAAATGAAACTACGCTTTGAATTTTCCCCCAATGTATCACTGATTTTGGGTGTCTTGTTCTGCTTTGCCCAGTCCATGTAAGATTAAATCTAAAAATCTGCATTTATGTTCAGTTAAAATAATGAATTTCTTTATTTCAACTGTTCATAACATACCTCTACAATTTCAGTGACAGTTAAAATAATCTGTGAAAATATCTGTGATGAAGCTTTTTTTCACAGTTGCTAAATGTCAAACATAGGTGTTATCATGCCACTGTTACATCTTCTAATGGATTTAAGACCCAAATTCCCAACCCCCTCTCCTAATTCTAAATTCTCTGCAGGGAGATGTAATAAGGCACCTGGGACTCTTAACACATCTCATTGATTTCCTACCACATGTGTTAGGAGCAGCTTTGCAGTGCTCATTTAAAGTAAAGTGACTGATTCTCATCTACAGCCAATAAGCTATTATCACTGCTGAGCTGGAGAGGGGCAATCTATCCAATTTATTCCATCACATATTAGAGGGTTGAGGATGGAAGAAAAGTAAGAGAAAGGAAAAAAGGAAAGAGAGATAGACTTAGCTGCATGAATTGAAAAAAAAAAGGAGAAATCATGTCTACTTGTTATGTGTATTGAATGTTGATTTTCAAAGTGAATTCGGCAATTGCATATAACATTGTGGTTGTTTAATCTCTTGGAAAGCAGAATGAGATGAAAATGTAGTGCATCTTAATGTTTATTGAGACAAGAACAGCCATTTGACATACCGACTGCAATAACACAACAGGCCTAGAGTGTTGATACAAGAGAACCACTGTTCTGTGACAAATGAGTTGTGGGAGTTTACGAGTGAATGCATGCACCGTCAATACTGATAATTAAATATTCTGGAAAGTCATGGTGTTATATATTGATGAGAATTTGTGATTAAGAATGTTTCCCAAACATTGCCATCTGCTGGAAAGCATTTTGCAGTGCAGGCTTCAGGAATCCTGGAGACAGAGTGCAGTACAGTGGGTGTACAGTGCAGAGCTGGATGACACCTTTACTAGCGTGTGACTTACATTCCCTCTGTCTGTCTGTGTGTGTGTGTGTGTGTGTGTGTTTGTGTGTGAGTGCATGACGTTTTGGGGGGCATTCGAATCTGTCGTCTTTTTCTTTGTGTTCCTCATCATCACGTACCCAGAATTCTTTGGTTATTTAAGTTTTCTTCCATCAAAATAATAAATGAGAGTAGCTTTTCAGGGCTATTGATTGCAGGCTTTTATGGTATTACATCTTCAGAGCAGCTCAGGTTGAACGCAGGAAAACAAATCGGTTTTGGGAAATGAGTGTAAGCAATATCCACAGTGAGCCTGTTAGCTGGATTGGGTAAGGTGCCTGAGGGCCCAGTGTGATGGCAGTAGTCTCACTCTCATTCAGAAGCACAAACCTAGATAGGAGAACAGCAACTTCCATAGGTTTTGAGGAGCCGCCACACATCCAGCTATTGAATATGTCTACACTGAAAAAAAGGGAAACAGCTCTATTGATTATACTAAACCAGTAAACTTAAAACATTTATGTTTGAGATGAGAACATCATTATATTGTGTAAAGTTCAAGTGATATTCCACACAATCGTCAAAAAGTAACATGATCACATTTCTATGAAATGTTAAAATTAATTCAGATTTTTAACTGATGGTATTCACGGCATGATTATTACTGCTTGCTCAATTAACTCATTTAAAATGAGCTCATGCAACAAAATTCTTTAGCATTTGGTCTCATTTTAATTTCATTGTGAACACTCCATCTGTGTTCACTTAATCCAATTGTGTTAGGACTATGTTAATAATATTCATAACATTGTATTGCTGAAACCAAGAGGGGATTTCCCATTCCCAGTATGCTTTGCATGAGACTGGATTGGGAGAGTACATTTTTTAATTAAGTGTTATTTTAATGTAGGAGGAGACATGTTAGTGTTTAATGCTCTGTTATACAGGACAAAAATAAATAAATTATATATATAAAGCATATGCTAATGTGTTTGTTGCTAGCTAGCAGCAACATGCAAGCTTCAATAGAGTTATTTGAACAGATGAAATGTAAGTATTTGAGTAGAGCCTACATTTTAATTTTTCTTTTGTGGAACCAATGTCCACAATTGTATTAAGTTAAACCAACATTTTGTTTTCAATGTAGAATCAGTATGAGATGAAGTTTATATATATATATATATATATATATATATATATATATATATATATATATATATATATATATATATATATACCGTATATGTATAGCTGTAATTCCTAATAAGGTAAATGAAGGCCCACATAGAATCTGCACCCACATATCTCTGCATTGGATTAGAATGGAATTGGTTATTCACAAAATGCTACATATGCCCACTGTGTGTTTATTTGATTCAGTTATAGTTTTTGCATTCAATTATCAATAGTATTTATTTTTATCCAGGGTTTAATTCATTCTGTAGTGTTCTTGAGACTTTAACCTTGCAGGTTCTGTCTGGGAAAGATCATATCTAGGCCCCAACATTAGCTCCAATTTTACAAATATTACTCATTTTTATAATGCTTTCAGCAACCAGTAGAGTGTAGGAATGTCAGCTCTGTTTAACACAATTTATCATATTTAAATCCATTCTTTAAATTCCCCCAACATACATGATATTTATTGTCAGACTTATACCTTAGTTGCTATTCTTAATTTAATACCACAATAATACACATATTTACAAAGTGAGTAATAGCATGGAATATGGTTGATTAACATATAAGCTTCACTTTGTAATTTTAATGTAGCATTTTATGATTAAATCAGATTTGCCATGTGCCAGTGTGGCACTCTTGTGGATGATGAAAACGCAAAATATGCGGTCCAAGTTGGAACTAACAGGTAAACAAACTCATTCATTGGGTCTCTTCTCCCAGCTGCTCTCTTAAGCAGGTGACCAGTCAAACTCTCCTTAAGAAACCCTTGTTTTTTAACAGCTGGTCAGTTATCTGGATGAAACATCTATCTTCCCTTCTCCTTTTAAGTGTATGGGTGTTGTTATGCTTATCATTGAGTTGATGGGAACTTGGATATATAATTTATGTAAAAGTTATGCCATTTTGGTGGTCGTTTAGTTTATTAACCTCCTTGGTCCTCAGAAACCAGAATAATTCTACCTGAATAAAAACTAAATAAAAGTACTTAATATTGGACACATTTTGTTAGTATACAATCCTGTGTCCTCCAACAAAAAGGAGAGACTCATTAAAAGTAATTTTATGTTCACTGAGGAGAAGGAAATAATGCTTTTTTTATCAATTGAGTCTTAATACGAAAGGCCACAGGTGACATTTTTTTCAAATTGAAATGGCATATTCTCACCTGTTTTTCCAGAAATTACAATGTTGTTGCTCATTGGGTATCTCAGCATTTACAATCATGTACCTTTGAAAATAGCTAATCTTCTCAAATCCTACCTTTAGAGAAGTTAAGCTTATGCTAACACAGAATAAATGTACAACTGTAAAATTCTTTTTTTAATTTCTTTAACTCTCCATGGACTACTTCTACTCTTTCTCTGTCTTTGTGTTTCATGACCCCTTTTCTTTAGCCTAACATTCACAGTTTTCGTTAGTGAACATGTTCCTTTCAAACTGAAAGTGAAACAGAGGAATTTCTTAGATATTTTTTCAAGTGAAAGAAGATAAATTGGTTTGCAGTGGTTCCGGATACCAGATACAGAACTTAGTTTCTCTCAAGGACATATTTGGATTTGTTCAAGTCAATGTGATTATTCTTTTTGGCTAATCTAAACGATAGCAGAGGGAGTGTAAGGAGGAGGATATGGGCTAGAAAAATGAACGGGAGAGATTCCAATGCTCAATATGGCAGCTGAAGGAATGGAAGTCCTGCCTTAGTTTAAAGAGCCAATTACCTTATTGGTTAATACATTGCCAACCACATTATACAGCCAGCAAAAAAAACACAAAAAACCTGTTACCCTGTGCAACAAACCAACACATATAACTGTTTCTTTCTACATGTTTTTTTTCTCTGTTTCTGTTTCTCTCTCTATTTCTGCCTCTGCCTCTGCTGACCCATGGGGGTCTATGCAGTCTGACACCCATGTAATCCTTTAGGGAAACGAGGAAGAGCCAGAAATAGAGATGGACACATTTGATAGAAAGCCCATTTTGACCAACATGTTGTTCTCACTATTGCTCCCATGAGACCAGACAGCTGACATTACTCATATTGAAGAAAAATACAGTTTTGTGAAGGCTCGCCATCCGCATCCAAAGGTCACGAATATGTTGGTGGAACCGAGACACTCCATTAAACATGTCCGTATTATGACAACGCTAGCATCTATATATGTTCTGAATGTTCAAGATTCTGTTCAACTTAAGCTTGATATATGCTACTGATAATCTTGACTAGTACTTCAATTAAAAATCGTGTTATAAGCGATTGCAATCACATTAGTCTCATGTTAACACGTATAGTGTTTTTTTTAACATTAATCCTAGTGCAATGCCTTGCCCCATAGACTTCCATTGTAAGTGCATCACTGTTTGTTTTTACAAACGAATGAGTCAAAATAATATGCTGTGGTAATTGATAGCATGTTATGGATGCTGTCGACAGAGCTTACACACAACATGCTCGCATTTTATTAAAAAAATTGCAGGATTTACCAAGAGTCCGAAATTATTTTAAATTAATTTTATATCCAGCTGGAACTGATACATTCTCACTTTCCAAACAGGAACCCACCAACATATTTCCTAACACAACTACCATGATTATATGTGATGCGCTTCCATTTGAATATTTTATTTGGCAGACTGTCTCTGTGAGCTTTTGTTATTTGCAATATCCCTTTCTTTTTATAATAATTGCATCTGCTTGCCATCGAATTGGGCATGGGGCATGAGTGGGGAGACTGTTGTAATTTCTTTACATACAAACAACATAGGTCTTCAGATATACTGAGAAGAGTTGTATGGCTCTAGCTTACTTTCATTTATCATCATATAGACCAATTTACTTCTACAGTAATTTTGCCTTTGCATTATGTCAAGAATAAAGAACCTTCAAGGTCATTAATATTTTAGAATTTATGTTTGAATTTTTACTTTTATTTCTTATCACCTCCCCTTTTAATATCCCTCGAATATTCCATACGATGTGCGCCAGTGGTTTCCAAACCCATGTACAGTAAACAACGCACAAAGATACAAGACATTTAACTACTGCAAACACTTGGAGAAGAGAGATTATATTGATTGTCTAAGCAAATTATTGTAAGATAAGAGGGACATTTAAAGCAGACTATGAGGAGAAGGAAGGCTTCAGTATTAGGGTGTGATTCATGGATGATTCAGGACTGATTCTTCCTTTGTCTCATTTGTGAGGAGAATTAAATGATGTTCGATAATTTTGCTCAGTCAGAACTGGAAAGGACCCAACAGCAAATTTTCCCACCAAGCTGAATCCATAAATTGCACATTTACCATTACTGACCCCAATATCTGACACAGCAGTAGAATTATGGCCTTTCAAATGAAAATATCAGGTATTTTATTGAAATAAGAAAATGTCCCCAGGTCCTCCAGTGGCAAATGAATTTATGCATGACCTCTTCATTATTGAGTTTAATAAGTGATCCTGCAGTCCACCACCCTCTTGAAGAAAATGACATAGAGAAATGAGAGAAGGGGTGGCAGTTATGAGACCGCAGAAGTGCTATATGCCAACATTGATCCCTCAAAAATCTGAGTGTAACCCTTTCTCTCTGATAGACAGGTGCATTTCTTTAGCAGGATCAATGTTGTCTCTTCCTCAGTTACCTGTTTACTGTTTTTCTTTCACACAGTGACACACATCGTCAAGGGCATTCACTAAAGAATTCAAATATAAGAATGCCCAGAAAGACTTCAGTGAAACATTTCTCTCATTGGTATTCATTGGTGAAGGGAACTTGAGATGGGCATCACAGTTTTCATTTAATCAGGTTCTTATAGGGGGGTCAGGAATGGGACCCTCTGTGTGCCAGAGCTGAGGGGGTGCTGACTGTCAGAGGAGATTACAGGAAGATTGACAAGGTGGAGGAGCCAAGAAGCGATGGAACCTGAAGCTGAGTTAAGTAATTGGATTCTTGTTCGGTAAATGAGTGTATGTGGGATTGTGCCTGTGTGTGTATGTGTCCAGGGCATAACATGTAGAAGGAGATACATGTAATAACCTTTTTCAAACAAACACAGACCCATCTGTGTTGTGATTGCTAAAATAACACGTATAACTTGACACACGCTTGTCACCTTTCGTGATAGACATGTAAAGTGCATTACCAACCCTCTCACAACACCTAATACTAAGCCTCTCACTGTTATGGACTATTGATGTGTTTCATAGCACAGCATTTGTGGAATAATGTTGATTACCACAAGAATCAAGGTTACAGTAAGGCAATTACAATGGAAGTGAATGGGGCCAATTTTGGTAGGATAAAGGCAGAAATTTAAAGCTTATAATTTTTTTTAAGCACTTAAATTAATTATTTTGTTAAACCTTGTATATTATTTGAGCTGTAAAGTTGTTTAAATCGTCATTTTTACAGTCATTTAGAGTTGAAGGTGTTATGTAATCATGTCAACAAAGCTGTCTAATTTGATACAAATGGAAATAACACAGAAAAGGTTAGTAAGTGAATTTGTATCACTCTAAAATTATTTTTATATGCATATTGTTTATATCTTGTGGCTATACTTTTGAAACATTAAGGATTTCAATTATAGCTGAAAGCGTCAACACATGCGATTAATGAAAAAAGTTTAACACATACAGTTTTCTATGCATTTACCATTAATTAATTAATAATAATAATAATAATAATAATAATAATAACTTTTATTTATAGGCACTTTTCAAGACTCTCAAAGAAACCTTACAGACACAATGAAGTTTACAATAAGAAAAGATAAAAACCTAAAATCACATATAAAAATTAGCATTATCATAGGGATATATACAGTCATAAATAAGAGTTATTTGTAGTAACCTAATTTAAAAAGGTGGGTTTTGAGGAGGGACTTGAAAGTGGAAAGACGATCACAATTACGGATATCTGGCGGTAAAGAGTTCCAGAGTTGTGGAGCCTTTGCAATGTGTCCATCTGGAAACCTGAAACACACACACACACACACACACACACACACACACACACACACACACACACACACACACACACACACACACACACACACACACACACACACACACACACACACACACACACGTTGTGTTTCCATGTTTTATGGGGACTTTCCATAGACATAATGGTTTTTATACAGTACAAACTTTATATTCTATCCCCTAAACCTAACCCTACCCCTAAACCTAACCCTCACAGAAAACTTTCTGCATTTTTACATTTTCAAAAAACATAATTTAGTATGATTTATAAGCTGTTTTCCTCATGGGGACCGACAAAATGTCCCCACAAGGTCAAACATTTCGGGTTTTACTATCCTTATGGGGACATTTGGTCCCCACAAAGTGATAAATACACGCTCACACACACACACACACACACACACACACACACACACACACAGTTGTGTTTCCATGTTTTATGGGGACTTTCCATAGACATAATGGTTTTTATACTGTACAAACTTTATATTCTATCCCCTAAACCTAACCCTCACAGAAAACTTTCTGCATTTTTACATTTTCAAAAAACATAATTTAGTATGATTTATAAGCTGTTTTCGTCATGGGGACCGACAAAATGTCCCCACAAGGTCAAAAATTTTGGGTTTTACTATCCTTATGGGGACATTTGGTCCCCACAAAGTGATAAATACACGCTCACACACACACACACACACACACACACACACACACACACACACACACACACACACACACACACACACATGTTGTGTTTCCATGTTTTATGGGGACTTTCCATAGACTTAATGGTTTTTATACTGTACACACTTTATATTCTATCCCCTAAACCTAACCCTACCCCTAAACCTAACCCTCACAGAAAACATTCTGCATTTTTAAATTTTCAAAAAACATAATTTAGTATGATTTATAAGCTGTTTTCCTCATGGGGACCGACAAAATGTCCCCACAAGGTCAAAAATTTCGGGTTTTACTATCCTTATGGGGACATTTGGTCCCCACAAAGTGATAAATACACGCTCACACATACACACACACACACACACA
Source organism: Xyrauchen texanus (assembly GCF_025860055.1). NCBI lineage: Eukaryota > Metazoa > Chordata > Actinopteri > Cypriniformes > Catostomidae > Xyrauchen > Xyrauchen texanus. Next base: position 30,527,142 of record NC_068294.1, on the reverse strand, counting down.
CACATACACACACACACACACACACAAAACAGTGATGGAAAGTAAAAAACAAGTATTTTGCAGCCTCTGTAATGTGCAATTTAATAACCACAGAAGCAATTCAAGTCTTAACTACCAAAAAAAAAAAAAAAACACAGAATGAGATGTTGTCTGCAGCACTTTTCATGTGGAAAATCTTTATATTGTAGAAAGGCTTTGTCTGGAAAATGTTAATAACGCATTATATTGTTAAATTTTGTTTTGTTTTCTTTCCTAAGATGAAAGTAAATGCATTTTGACAGGAAAATAAGTGTATATAGTGTGAAACTTCGGCACTTTCAAATTCTGCGATTAATTGCGATTAACTATGAAAACTTATGTGATTAATCACAATAAAAAATGCTAATCGACTAACGGCACTAATTTTAATGTTTACGGATTGGTCATATTCACTTCCATTGTAAGCAGGGGTGGACTGGCCATTGGCGCTGTGATATCAACGATATGCAGAAAAGGACAGTGAAACCCTCCCGCTCAACAACTTTTGAGCCAGTTTCTATGTAAAATAACGGGCAGATTTCTCTTCCCAGTCCGCTCCTGATTGTAAGAGCCTCACTGTTACTTGCCTCAATGTAACTTGTCGAAATGTATTTTTGATGTAATCAACATTATGCCATAAATGCTGTCAATTGAGCTTAACTTGTATTGAATTGGGAATATTATTAACTTGCAAATATTTCAGGATGAAAAAATAAAGAAATAAAAAATGTACTAAATGAAATCACAAGAAAAAGACACAAAATTGCTTAAATTTTCACTGATATTCTATTGCTTTAATTCTATTGCAGCATATTGTGTGACATTAAGGTAGCATGTGGCTCACGAGAGAGAGCAGGAAGCAAAGATGGGTTGTGCTTGTGCCAGTGAAGAGTGCAATATTCAGTCACCATTACAGAGAACTCCAGAGACTCTCCTGGCCTGAATCTCTCAAGGTAGCATCTCGGATTTAACCAGTCAGGTGTGACGAGCAGGTTGTCGTTCATTTACTGTCTACCCTGTCTTTCGTTTCTCTCTCTCTCCCTCTCTCTAGCTCATATATAATTCCCCTTTCCTGCACACACACATCTGCACCCCTGCATCAGCAGCCTTGAGGAGGTAAATGGTGCGAAGCTCACTGCTGGCTCCATCCGTCTCCTGGGCTTGTATGCCTGTGTGTATGTGTGGTGGAGGAGGCTGGGATCGGTGGGTGGCAGCTCCACCAAGATGAATCACCTCTAGTCCCCCACAATGGAGTTCTTTGATTCCTCTATTCCCCATCTCCAAAAGCACTGTGGTGAGATGCACTCTGCGTCTATCAGAGGGGGGAACAGATGTGATGTGTAAAGCGTGTGTCGTCGCTCTCTTTTCTCTTCTAATGAATTAAAGCAGTTGGTGTCTTAATCTCTCAAAAAATCACATCCATTTTTATCATGACACAGAAAAGCCAGACAAAAAGATCTGTTTTCAATTAGAAGAACTATCTTTTTATATTTTCTCTTTTTGTTCGACTGTTTAGATGTAGTGTTCGCCAATGACTCTGATTGGATGCAATGTGTACCACTCTTCCTCTCCCTGCCTGCATCCCTCCCCATTAGATATGAGCATAATTTTTCAAACTAAATTGAGCCCTCTTGGAAGCAGTCTGCCAATTCTCCTCTTTGTCTCAAAATTGTTTGAATATTTGGCAGAGTCTTCCAGATGGTTGATTGCCTAACATTTTCATTTTTTTTTTTACCTTCTTCACATCAGATGCTGCCAACTGGTGTGAAGGGGGCCTGTCTCTTCGCTATAGTCAGCTATTAAAAACTAAATCTTGTATTGTATACGGCTCATTCTAACAGATGGTAACCCTTCTACCCCTTTGCCAAATTCAGCACTGCAAATAAGTGTGTGTATAATCGTGTTTGCACAAGCTAGAAGGAGGGAAACTGAGGAAGAGACAGTGAAAGGGAGAGAGTTATTTTGCACTTGTGCGCATTTATGTTGTCTGTCCTCATTGAGGTAGATGCAAAAAACTATGTTCTCACATTCAAGTGCAAAAGCAATGACCAACTGTGTTATTTTTTTATTAAAATGGATTAAATAGGGACTGGTCAGGAAGGTTGACAATTCATCCACTAACTGACAGAGGTGGGAGCAATCACACATGTTCAAGTCACAAGAAAGTCTCAAGTCTTAACTATCAAGTCTCAAGTGCAGTGCAGACAAATCAAGCAAGTCAAGTCGAGTCCTGATGAGTTTAAAGTCAAGTAGAGTCAAGCCACAGTACTAAAATAAATAGAAGTACATTTTTTAAATAAATATTTAATTTAGCTCTGAAAAGATGAACTTATATACATCTATCTATCTATATTGTAATTTGCGTTAATGAACATGCAGAGTATTTTTATCGTGGTCACTTAAAAATACTGTGAATACTTCTATATACCTTATTAGCTGAATAGTTTCGATTTTTTGAATTAACCAGTTAAAATGTATAACACTGCATGTATGCTGTGTAAAATTGCGGTCAGATTTTCACATTGATCTAACAAAAATGGCAGACGGGCTGAATGAAAATGCTAATTCGCTCTCTGACAATAAGTGGCGCTTATGCAGCAGAAATATAGCTCTTACCCTGGTAACTTTCGGCTGGGGCCATCTAATGCTATTATTCATGCCGGGAAGTTATTCTTTTCCTTTCCAATTCCTTCAGGGGGAAAAGACACCATGGAGACCACATCCTGCCAGAAGGGGAGTTTAACATGTGGCAAATACGTCATGTGGGCTCACCAGCTTCACATGGAAGAGGCGTGGTGGTAGGTCCTGCCTCAAAGGGGAGGAGCTCTACAAACACAGTGACAGGGGCAGAGAGAGCTCTGTCCAAGGGAGACACAGGTCTGCCGACAGGGAGGCCGTACTGCAAATAATGCATCACAGGGGGTTACAGGAATAACCGGTACTTGTGTAGCACCCACCCCAGTACAGGGCATATTAGCACAAGTTATTAGCACAGGCTCTAGCTGCAAACTCGCTGAATTTGCGAGCTACAGGGCTAGGGAGGAAGGGTATCCAGGGCTCACAGGTTCGTGAAATCGCATGGGTGAAGAAGCGCACATCTTCGCCTCATGGAGGGGAAAGGCGCTATACGCAAGCGATACACCCAGCCAGCTGTGGACTCAGGCTGTGGTGGAGCCGCCTGGATCTTTGCCGCTGCAGGGGGACGCCCTCGGAGAGAAGATGGGGTATGGGATCTTGAGCCGCGTTGGGCAAGAAATGCTGTATCGCCTCCATCTGATTCATCACCACCGAGAACTGCTGGGCAAAGTCCTCGACGGTGTCGCCAAATAGGCCGTTCTGGGAGAAGGGCGCGTTGAGAAAGCGAACTTTGTTGGCATCCCTCATTTAACCAGATTCAGCCACAGGTGCAGCTCCTGGACCACCAAAGTGGACATCGCCTGCCCGAGTGCTCGCGCCGTGACCTTTGCCGCCCAGAGGGTGAAGTTGGTTGCCGAGTGCAGCTCCTGCATAACATCGAGATCAGGACTACCCACGTGCAGATAATGTAGTGCCTTGGCCTGTTGGACTTGCAGGAGGGCCATGGCATGCAAAGCGGAGGAGGCCTGTCCAGCGGCACTGTAGGCTTTGGTCGCCAGAGACAACGTAGTCCTACAAGCCCTGGGCGGGAGTGCCTGATGATCCCGCCAGGTGGCAGCGTTTTGTGGGCACAGGTGCACCTTAACCGCCTGAGGGATCTCTGTGTACCCGTGGGCCGCCCCGCCATCGAGGGTAGTTAGAACGGATGAACCGGGAAGCTCTGCGTTGGCCTCAGACTGGTCGGGCAGACCCAAAGTTGGCAGCCCAGTCGAGTCCTTGGCGTCTGAAATCGCCAGTGCGCTCTCCGATGCTGTGAACGAGAACTCATCCTGCTCGCAAGCTCCAAAAGGACTCATGAGCTGGACTCATTTCGGAACTCAACAGGGGTAAACGAGCGTCCCTGGAAATGGGAGGTCTGCGGTAATTTACCCGGTGGGGCCGTGCCCATTGGAATCCCCAAATCACCTCCAGCACCAGCCAGCCAGCAATGAAAACACGAACCATCCGCAAATACTGCCTTGGTGTGATTACGGCCCAGACACTTGAGGCAGCGCCCATAGCCATCGGAGGCGGAGAGATACCGACCACATCCAGGAATTACACAGAGACGTTCACATCAATGTGTTGATATAGAGAAAATATACTCTTTAAAAGGAATATACACTCTTTTAGCACTGTCGAAGCACCCAATAGCGTACTCTGCACTGGTCGTGCGTAAGGAGAGAAAGCCGCTGGAATGCGCCATATATCCAACAGCATATGCTTCTTTCGAGTTGAATGTACCGGCAGTGGAATTCAGCTTGCTGACACATAACCTCTCGGCTCCGAAGAAAACATCTGAATGAGTGGTTGCGAGCCAGCTCCTTTTAAACCCGTATTTCCGGGGGAGTGGCATGCAAATTCCCCTCGCCAATTCTCATTGGCCTTTTCTCAAAGATCAGAGGAGATTGGGGCTCCCAAGAGGGAACCCTAGTGTCACTACATCGACTCAACGTCGAGTGAGTAACAGAAGGGGAAACAAGATTCTCTGGTCTGATTCTATAGATTCTCTTCAATACTTATTTTGTGAATACTGTATATTTTTTTATATTATTAGGTGTATAACCTAATGTGTATAATCTAGATGTGTAAACGGTGTTATGTGTAAATCAGATGTTTATTGTAATTGTCATACTACTATGTTGCCTGGAACTGCACCCAAGACTTTCACCCACTGTTACACTTATGTAGATGGTTGAGTGACAATAAAGATATTTGATTTGATTAATTTGATTTTGATGAAATGAAGATTGAACTGTTTGGCCTCAATTCCAAGCATCATGTCTGGAAGACACTGCTCATCACCTGTGCAATACCATCCCAACAGTGAAGCATGGGGCTTGTAGCATCATGCTGTCGGGGTGTTTTTCAGCAGCAGGGACTGGTCAGGGTTAAAGGAAAGCTGAACACAGCAAAATACAGATATATCCTTAATGAAAACCTGGTCCAGAATGCTCAGGACCTCAGACTGGGCTGAAGGTTCACCTTCTAACATGTCAATGACCCTTAGCACTCAGCCAAGACAACATAAGAGTGGCTTAGGTACAAGTCTGTGAATGTCCTTGAGTGGCCCAGCCAAAGCCCGGACTTGAACCCAATCTAACATCTTTAGAGAGACCTGAAAATGGCTGTCCACCGATGGTCCCCATTCAACCTAAAAGAGCTTAAGAGGATCTGCAGTGAAGAATGGCAGAAAATTCCCAAATCCAGGTGTGCAATACTTGTTGCGTCATACCCAAAAAGAATCGAGGCTGTAATCGCTGCCAAATTTGCTGCAACTAAGTACTGAGTTCAGGGTCTGAATACTTATGTCAATGTGATATATACGTTTTTTATTTTTTAATAAATTTGCTAAGTTGTAAAAACTCTTGTTTTTGCTTTGTCATTATGGGGTATGGAGTGTAAATTGATGTGAAAAAATAAATAATTTAAAGCATTTTAGCATAAGGTTGCAACATATCAAAGTGTGGAAAAACATGAAGGGGTCTGAATACTTTCTGAATGCACTGTATGTATAGGCATTATAAGAAAAACACAGAGAAAGTACATTTTGTGCATTTGGCGAGATGAGAAAAGCATCAGTTTTGTGTCCATGGGTTCAAAGGGTCATTCCCAGTGAGTCTGTTCAAGCTCTGTCTTAGATATTGAGTTTTTAGCATGTGATGGTTAGGACATGATAGTGTCGTGATAGTCATTTGGTATATACTTTTATGTGTAATAAATTGGTCCTATTAAAGAAACAAAGGAGATCTTAGTTCTGGCATTCCATGGTTTCCATGGCAATCATGGAGGAATTCCTTCAGCAGCTGGTTGAAATGGCAGTACCAGTCATGTAAAGGTCATTTGGTTATGGTGTATTTGATTTACACAAGCCAGAGAAGAAAGATGGTTTGCATTGCTCACACAAAACTACATTTGATCCACATCTGGAGGTGGGGGTGCATTAAGAGTGTGTAGCCACCTTGGCACCAATGTCTGAATTTCTCTGTTTTATAGCTTAGGAAGTACCCATGTGTTCAGACAGTCATTCTTCGTAGAATTGTTGCATTCTGTAATTTCCTACAATAAGAACATATCCTCTACGAGTATGCCATTAACTGACTGATTGGAGTGTAGTGGACTGTAACACTTTCCACTAAGGAAGGGACAGGAAACAGCGTCAAAGGTAAGGCTTCTTTTAATCTTTTTTACTTTCACAATATTATCACAACAATTAGTTTCTCTTGGCTTGGTGTCGGGCTCTCCTTCTCGAGGCTCTCCGTTTTCTGCTTTTTATGCCGCTCTCCTCACGCTACTGCAATTAGACACAGGTGTTAGACATAATTTGGCCCAGGTGTGAGCGCCCTTACCGCTTCTCTCTCCCGGACGGGCGCTTGACCACGCCCCCGCTGCCACATGGACATTATGCTAAATCAGCCTTTAGGTTTTCTTTAAGACAAAATACTCGTTCAGACAAGCCAACGGTTAAGGCTATTGTGGAAATATGTAAACTTGACATGGCTGAGCTTTAGTAGAGCCATCTAATGACTGAGAACAAATCATCTTTTATGTATGATACCTTTGTATAGAATGACAAAGGCAATGCATGATTATTCAACCTGCTTTGCTTTGGGGTTGAAGGGCAAGTCACGGATGTACCCTTTAACCTAGCTGACCGGTTGTCTGCCTCATTACCTTTAATGTCACACTGCAGTTATATATGACATGCTTACTACAGCATCCATCTATGTAGGTGCTGTCTGTCCTGTCAGGGGTGACAGATATCTCTGGCCCCTGGTGCGAAGCTCAGGGCAGTGCATGGCTTAGATGTTGCTGGTCGAGGGAACTGGGGGAATAAGCAAGAGATGTCCATGCCTTCAGGCCATCTTACAATGATTAATCTGTCTCTCTGACATTCTGGATGTTTTCAACTCCTTTCTGATTAGGTCTGGTTAGCCGTTGACTTAAATCTCTCTCTCTTCCTTCCTGTCTCCCACACTCTCCATTGAAGTGTCTTTCTTCTCCCTTATCCTTATAAGCAAGAGTTGGGTGGCTGATTCTTTTGAGCAATTTGCATCATTCAGAAAGATAATTTAAATCAAAATGATTCACTCGATGAGTCATCACTCAAACATATCACTTACTGTATTGTTTTACCCCCAAAACCGTTTAATTTCTTCTCTGAATAGGGATTAACTAATTCTTTGTGAATCATTTCAACAAAATTATTGCAAATAACCAAAAGAACAAGACTGAAAAGAACAATTTGCTTGTGAATCAGACATGTTTCGGAACATTCTTGTCTGAAACATGCCTTCTGGATATATTTTTTAGAGCAAGCAACTTGTAAGGGCAGTCAGTCTTGGTTTTCTCTTTTCTGTTATTACTGCATGAAGTCTGATAACAAATACACAGTCAGAGGAATACTCGTTGTCTACAAGATGGTTTGAATGGACTGAATAGGACTATAGACAATGTATTTGCCATTTCTGTCTCACTTTGTTACAGTCACTTCTGCTCCACAACATGGCTACAGTCCGAACAAGGGCAGGTGGAGTGACACATAAAGTGAAATTGTATTTCAGCGACATTCCTGATTTAAAAAAACGAGCTGTTTTGGAGGGTGATGCAGGTGAGAAGTGTAATTGAACAACCAAGTGGATTGACAGGCTTTGGCAGCCCTCTAAATAACCCTCCGCAGTTCCATCTTTCCAATCACAAATGCAATACTCACCCTAGCAGTTGACAGAATTAGCAACCTCTCTTCTTCACTCGTTCAGTAACTTGCTTGCTCACTCATTCCATCACTCACTCTCTTATTCATTCACTGAAACTCAATCGTACCATAATATTGTAAGTATTGTTGCTCACTATTTTGTGCACTCATTAATTCATGCATTGAATCTCCCAGGGCCAATGCTGCATGGAGTGAATGCAAAAATGAGTGAAAATAAGAAAACATAAATAATTTGATTTTTATATAAATTAAACAGATTTTTCCTAAACAAAAACTGAGTACGGCTAATGGCCACAATGCTAGGATATAACTATACAGTTGCTAAGATGTTTTGATTGGTTGCTAGGACATTGGTAGGGTGTTCTAAATGGTTGCTTGGTGGGTGCAAAAAAGCCCTTATTCTAGTAAGATATAGCAAAATGCTTTCTTCATTTACTCACCCCCATGTTGTTCCAAATCTGAATTACTTGCTTTTTTCCATGCAGGCAATACAAAAGGAGACGTTAGGCAGTATGTTAATCTTAGTCACCGTTTACTTTAATTGCATCTTTTTTTTCTCAATACAAGGAAAGTGAATGGTGACTGAGGCTGTAATTCTACTGAATATGTCCTTTTGTGTTGCACAGAAAAAAAGCAAGTCATATGGGTTTGGAACAACCTGAGGGTTAGTAAATTATGACATTAATTTCATTTTTCAGTGAACTATCCCTTGAAATCTATTATCTATTGTTTGATTATACTGGTATACTGATTACTGTTCTAATACATACATTTCATGTTTGAAATGAGGTATTCCTAATCCTTACATCTGTGCTTTGAGATGGAAATTGTCCAGTCCTATAAGTGTAAACACAAGCTGATAAATGTACCGCATGTCTGTCACGCCATGGCTCAGCTGAAACAAAATATTCCTTCTCTTTTATTTTCCCCCTATATTCATTTATTCTTTTTTCATGTTAGTGCAATGTTTGTTGCATAGTAATCAATCTTTTGAAACTTCTTAGAAAAGGCTACTTCTCCATTTTTTGAATCTGTGAGAATGCATTTGGGAATGTAGATTGTGCGTTCTGAGTGGGAGCACTGACCGGCACAGACTGTAATCATGGTGGCTAAATGTGTGACACAACGTTAAACCCTTCTGCGAAAGCACAAACGGAGTGGTTTTTAAGCAAATGTTCAGATATTTTTAGAGTTTGTGCTCATATTTCAGTAAATGTTTGTGTATTTGAATGTGTATTTGTGTGTGCGCCTGTGTTAAGCACATTCATCTGGTCAGTAGCCATGGAGAGATACAACATTGGGTCATTAAACACCCCTCAGCTTTTCCAATACGTAGGGCAATGATGTTTTATGTGGCCAGTGGAGCTGAACCTTGCAGCCACATCTATAAAGGACAAACATTTAAAGTAACACAAAGCAATTCCGGCCACAGGGGAAGAGAAAAGTCCCATAAAAACCTCCAGCTGAAATTGGCATTTGCACTTGTGCACTGTTGCTGGGATGTCCTTCAGTTGGCCTTCAGCAAACACTTAGAAATTATAATGATAGATAAAGGAGGAAACAGAACAAAATATATGCAGGTGGCTTTGTTTAAAAAAAAAATCAAATTTACCTCTCAGTTGAACTTTCAATTTACAAAACAGCTAAAAACAAGCCTGAAAAGCCCTGAAACAAAAGCTTGAATGCCTCTACTAAGAATAAAAAACTAAGAAATCACTTTACTTTATCATACAATGTACAAATCAGCTTTGAGCTCTTAAGTTTTTGTTGCCAACTTCAATCATACTTAAGTTTGATTAATTGAATTCTGATTAAATTTCCCAAAATTTGTTTAATAGTTTTAACATTTTAAATAATGCGGTGGCACTGCCTGTGAGGAGGAAAAAGCTAATTGTAATGTGTATATCATGCAAGTGAGAAAATAACTTAACTTTTAAATATTCAATAGTGTAAAGATGAGGAGTGTTGAAGATTAATGAATACAGCTTTGAAGTTATATGCCCTATAAAGCAGCTATGGCAAAAATTAAAGGTCCCCACTAGTTTACTGAAATATACATTTCAATCCTTTGCATTCAAGGCCTTTGCATTGCAGATGTGATGCAAAAATGCTAAACGAATAGCTTGCGAATGGTCCTTTAACATTAAAAGGGAGGCAAATGATTTCTGTCAACACTTTCCTTAGGGCCGGGGCATTATGGCCAAAAATAATATCACAATATTATTTTTCATATCATTCAATATCGATATTTATCACGATATACATTCAAATTGTGTGTGTGTGTTCCTAGTTGGCAGAAGAAAAAAGGGAGAAAAAAATCCTAAATAGCCTATAAAAAACTGCATTGGGGGCCCAGCGACAGCCAAAGCAGTGGTATCTGAGGGATATTCTACCAAAATATTAAAATATTTTGTGGTTTATAAATCGAGTGCTGTTGGATATGAATGTTAAAAGATCATCTGTTCATTTTGAAGCATGATGACAGCATATCATTTTTACATTCAGATAGTAAGTATGGGGGCATAGAAGCCCTTGTGACTGAGGAATGATACTGTATGGGGGTTCAGGGGTATCCGTTGAGAGAAATTTCGAAAATGTAAAAGTCTGAATGGACCATTTTTATATTTTCATTAATGTGAGAAAGACTAGGCTAAAATTTCACAAAATTAGAAAAGAAATCCATTTAATTATTACTAAAGGCTCGTAAAATGCTGATTAATAATGCTAAATTAAGAAGGAAAAAACATTATGGTCTAAAGGCGATCTGGAGGCGGCGGCGCCTCATGTCTACTTACGTGTGTGGAAAAGAGGCAACACTTGCAGAGTGGACAGGGCATAAATGAAGCGTGTTTGGTGCTAGAGAAAAATATTCAAGAATACTGTGCAGAAAGATCAGATCTGGTGTACACAGCACTGTTGTTTTGTCAGGGTGCTCTCTAGAGAATGAGAGGGTGCAACCAACATCATGATGTCTTGTGGTCCAGATGGAATCAATCCTGGGTTCATTCCTGGACCTGGTGTAGCCTAATCATTAGCAAGGCAGCTAATGTTAGCAACTTCATACAGTCTGAGAAAGCCGAACTGCTTGCATTTTTAATGGCACGCACCAGATTGTCTTGATGTAGAACACTAAATATTGAAAATTGAAATATTGAAAATTATTCAAAATGCTTATCATCGATATCGTGGATTTTATTAAATCAATAAAATATCAAGATCGTTTTTACAATAGGCAAGTAATATTAACTTGGTATGGTAGGTGAAGCAACACACCTTTCAGCTGGTCTGCCCTTTGCCCATAACTGTTGAGAAGAAGAACTTCTTAAGTTTGCAAAACAACCATGAAATCGCAATACGAAAGAGAAGCACACTATTGCTCCTGAGCTTATCCAAAAAAGAAAGCAGATTTCTCAACCAGCTACAATTAAAATATATATTCTCACTGCTGGTTCAGGATTTCTTCCTCGAGTTACTTCAGCATTTAATGTCGGTGGTCAAAACAGCTGTGCGCCACCAGTTGCACTGGTTTTGATAATTGCAGCAGGCTCATGTATGTGATGCAAAGTCCTATTTCACTGGTCAGGGCATTTCGTCACCATGCAAAGATAAAGAATTTACACACTCCATAAAAAAACACTTTTCACTGTGTGTGAATGTTCGTTCCAGGTGTGAACGCTACAAAGGAATCCATTGTTTCTATTTAAAGTCAACCATGGTGAGAAGTGGCAGTAAAAAGTTTAATTTTAAGTTTAAAATTTTATTAAATTTGGTTGTGGTTGGAGATATACTCCTGAGTTGGTTTCTGACTTGAATCTTTCTCCCTGTGTTATTTGCACTGTTGGAACTAAGTCATTCGCTCCTTGGACACCTTGATCTTTATTTAGGTCTTATTTAGACTTAAGCATAATGAGGGTAAAGCAGGAACAGTATCTCAGCAATTCTTTTTTTTTCTCCCCTTTTTCTCCCCAATTTGGAATGGCCAATTCCCAGTGTGCTCTAACTCTTCGTGGTGGTGTAGTGACACGCCTCGTCCGAGACCATCAATCCGCTCATCTTATCATGTGGCTTGTTGAGCGTGTTACTGTGGAGACATAGCACGTGTGGAGGCGTGAATTCCCGCCATTCTCTGCAGCATCCACGCACAACTCACCACGCACCCCACCGAGAGCGATATACATTATAGCAACCACGAGGAGGTTACCCCATGTGACTCTAACCTCTCTAGCAACCGGACCAATTTAGTTGCTTAGGAGACCTGGCTGGAGTCACTCAGCATGCCCTGGATTCTAACTCGCAACTCCAGGGGTGGTAGTCAGCGTTTTTACTCGCTGAGCTACCCTGGCCCCCTTATCTCAGCAACTATAAAGTTTCTTACACCTTCCCACTCATTTGTAGCTCTGGGACTCAACTAATAAACTTATCAGCAGCTTAGATATTTATCTGTGAGGATACATCAACTTAGAAATGGATGCACTGGGAGCTGGAAGATTTAACTACTGCAGAAAATACACTTAATGTTTGATGCAAATTAAAAAAGAATATAATTTGTGAAATTGGATTATACAAATTACAACACGTTATGACAAGCATTAGTTAGTTTTCCCTCACCTAAATGAAATGCATGGCAGATAGGCAGGTGTTTGTTGCCTAAAGTATTAGTGCAGAATCTAAATCAATCTTAATTTTACTGTGGTTGACAGCATCATATCCATTCATATCCGGGGCTCCATCCCAGTCAGTCCATTCCCGATTGTTTTTCAATGTGATTGGCATGCTCATACCAGAGGAATAAGCAGTTGTCTACATTGATTAATGCATTGATGCTCTAAAAGACACTTTATTTTGTGGGATTTTAAGCCAAATCACTGGGTCACGACAAAACTACTTAATTGGTGATAAGGAAGAAACAACAAGCCTTTAATGTTACATCGTAAATTATTCTTGTTTGCCTCAGCAGATCAGACCATACAAATCCCTTTGTCATCCATTTTCTTTCCCTCTTTCCCGTCTTGTTCTGTTCTTCTAGTCGAAGGAGAATGCTGGGCAGATTGAACAGTAAATTAAATTAATATAGGCCATTCTTCAATAATTTTTCATTCCTTCAAAATGATTAAAGCTGATGTAAGAAGTTCATTAAAACAGAAAACATTAGACTCATTAAAAAGCCATTAAAACTATCGTGCCGCCATGATTTATTCCATTAGTAGAAAGGAATGTAGAGCGACATGGAATCAGGGATGGGAGAGGGGAGGAGAAATGGTAGCGCAAGCTTCCAAGATGGAGAAGCTCTATCTGAGCTTCCCAATTTGGAGGTTTTTGAAAAGCCACAGGTATCATGGCTCTGTCTAAGTGTACAGGTTGCCACTCTGGAAGGCTTCCTTTACTCGTCTTAATGTAGATTATTAATTGACTGTATGTTCTAGTAGACTAGATTGTTTGTTCTTGTGACCACTCCGGGTCTCATTTGGCATGGCTGAGCTCCTATGCTGTTAGCATCCTGTGATGAGGGGTTTTATTACCTGTTATGATTGAATCAGCAGTGCTGCCTCCTTGCTTCCATTATATCTCCTTCCATCCTCACCAGCAGCAACTGGCATTTACTACTTTAAATGTCATAGGAGCTGATATGAAGGTTGGGATGAGGGGATAGGGGGATGGGGGTAACCTGGGTCATTAGTCACAGTGATGGGTTAGGTGAACTGTTGTTTCTTATTCGTTCCAGCAGAACCTCTGGCCCTCAGAGCTTTGAGGTGCTCCTATACAATCCTTTAGTCTGAGCTCTGTGCCGGACCTCAAACACAGTCATATTTTTGCATTCTTTTTTTGTCTTTTATCTGCTTCTATCAAAGCTGAGTGGTAATGGAAGTTACCATTCATGTGCTTGTGGATGTAAACATAAAAAGATCATTCCAAACTACTCTAGAGGTTCCCCTCTTGAGGAAGTGTTTTTTTGAATACAGCCTTTAAATGTCTGGAAATGTTGTTTGAGAGTAACAGATGCACCTCTTTTCAACAATTGAGTCAGTTGCATACCTGCAACTGCAGTAACTTTCAAGTCCTATTGAGGTTTCACAGAACTGAATCTTTATTTATTGTCAGATGACCAGAGACAGTGGACTTTGATTTTGTAGTGAACCATGAACTTATTATAGAACCCCTGGAGTAACTGGAATAAAAATGTCATCATCATTATCTCTCATGCATCCACCAGTTTGACTTTTTAGTCTGCAAACACAAAAAAAAGAAACATTTTGAAGAATATCATGGCCCTTCTTTTTAATACAATGGCAGTGGATAGTGATTCAATTTTCAAGCTTCAAAAAGGACACAAACATATCTGAAAAGTAGTCTATGCAACTCGTGTGGCCTACTGAAGGAATACATTAGGTTTTGGTGAGACAAGTCCACTTTTCTGTAAACATCAACACATTAGATTATTTTTTCCCATTTGATTTGGGCCATTTTCAAATGTTCTAAATCTCATTCTTATCTGATATTTGGCCATCTGACCTATATTTAAACACTCGCACCTGATTATCTTCTTGATTCAAGATTTTTAATCATTGTTATGCAACATACAGGATAGGTTTGGTCTGTAATCATCACTTGGTGTTGAGGTAAGGCCAGTGAGTGCAAAGAAATTCACATATGTGTATCATGGAGGAAGTACAGTACATGTGTACATGTTGGGGTATTAATGTACTGTAAACAAATTTGTCTATTTCTTAAGTGAATGTAAAAATTAGATATACTGTATGTTAAAATATTGAATCGGTGGATTAGGCCTCGCAGTGCAAATGCCGACTAAAGGCCAATTCACACTTCCCTGCATTGTGTTTTCGTTGGAATAATTAGACTCTAGACATCTATGGATGGGATGATTCATCATTTAATCTGATGAAAGAAAAATAAAACCAGTCTTTTAAACTGTGTGAGTTCGCCATTTGTATTTCTGTCCCATAAAGACACAATGGCAAAAGGGGAGAGGAGATAAGAAACATTCAAGCAATAACATTTTTTAACAAAGATTTAACAACATGAATGTCAAACAAGCAACAACATATCCGATGAAAGAAAAATAAAATCAGTCTTTTAAACTGTGTGAGTTCACCCTTTGTATTTCTGTAAAATAAAATTGATGTGTAATGTGTTCAGCATGTGTTTCAAGTTCACTGAAGAGACAGAAAACAAAATATAACTTTAAACAAGTCAAAACATGAAAATAATCAAACATATAGGGAAAGTAATAAAATATAAACATTCATTTAAAAATATATTTATATAGAAAAGTGATTTTTAAAGCAAAGATGAAATTAGATTAATTAGAGCTTAGTATAAACCTAGCTCTCCCATACAGACACAATGCCAAAAGGGAAGATGAGGAGCCAAGACAGGAAATTATTGAGATTGACACATTGCAGTCAGTAAAGTAAAGGGGAAGACATTCACATATACAGACAGACACATCAGGTATACGGTACATTTGAAAATTTTGTAACGATTAATTACATTTTTGTTGCGAACTTGTTTAAGCATTCCTTTCTAAATAAAGAAAACAAAATGATATTTTAGTGTTGGGTTCAGCAGTTTGAGTGGACACACACTCTTGAGGGAGTATGAACAAATACAGGAGGCTATATTAAGATGCAGACACAGATGACGCACTCTTCTTGCAAAAAACAGATTCATTATTTCTCAAATGGTGTCAAATCATGATGAATGACCACATGAATTTCCCCTTGTGGGATAATAAAGTTAACCTTGAACCTTGAAATCACACAGAAAATACAAACACTGAACTCAAAGCAGATCTGCAATAATTAAAAAACTCAGCGAGTACTGACACTGACTACCACTCCTGGAGTTGCAAGTTCGAATCCAGTGTGTGCTGAGTGACTCCAGCCAGGTCTCCTAAGCAACCAAATTGGCCCAGTTGCTAGGGAGGGTAGAGTCACATGGGGTGACCTCCTCATAAATGGTAAATGCCACCTTTTTAACCTTAGCGGTATTCAAAGCACTTTACATTGCGTCTCATTCACCCATTCACACACCAATGACGGCAGAGCTTCCATGCAAGGTGCTAGCCTGCCATTGGGAGCTACTTGGGGTTCAGTGTCTTTCCCAAGGACACTTCAGCATGTGGAGTCGTGTGGGCCGGGAATCAAACCACCAACCCTGTGATTAGTGGAAAATCCGCTCTACCACCTGATCCACAGCCGCCCCATCTCGTGGTCGTGATTAGTGTTTCTCACTCTCAATGGGGTGTGTGGTAAGTTGTGCGTGGATCACAGAAAGTAGCATGAGCCTCCACGTGCAGGGTCTCCGCAGTGTCAAACATAATTAGCCACGTGATAAGATGCATGGATTGACAGTCTCAGAAGCGGAGGCAAATTAGACTTGTCCTCCACCACCCGGATTGAGGTGAGTAACAGTGCCACAACTAGGACCTACCAAGTAGTGGGAATTGGGCATTCCAAATTGGGAGAAAAGGGGATAAAAATGATATATCTATATATCTATATATATATATATATATATATATATATATATATATAAAATGATCAACTTCCCTCACATTTTATTGACATGATAAAATTTTTAAAATATTTTTGCTGCTGGATTAATTGCTTTCCTCCGACAGAACGCTCAGAATGAATAAGCTATAGCCTAATGTACATGCTTAACATATTTAATTAATTGTGCATAAATATTATTAAATTGTGCATTTTGTTTTGCTTAAAGGACTAGTTCACCCACAAATAAATATTTGCTGATAATTTACTCACACTCATGCCATCCAAGATGTATCTGAGTTTCTTTCTTCATCAAAACAGAATTTAAGACTTTTAGGATTTAATTTCAGGCCTCCTCCTTTAAACACTGCAAGTGAATATGCTCCATTTTTTGTGGTCCAAAATGCATATCTGGGTGCATCAAAATATTTCACATGGCTCCAGTCGACAAATAAAGTTCTTCTGAACCCAAACGATATATAATTTTTAGAAACAAATCAGTACTTATATACTTTTTAACTACAAATGTTAGCTTCCGTACATCTCTGTGATGCACGCTCATGAGAGGGATGGTGTAAGCTCGTTGGTAAGGTCAAGCGTTACGTAGAGGATGAGTCAGGAAGCGTCTTTGTTTATGTTGTTTTTTTTATTATTTATGGAAATTATTTTTTATTTTATTTTATATTGTTTTGAACTTTTTTTGACTGTTTTGGTTTGTGAACAACACTTGGTCTGTGCAAGTTTCTCTTGTAAACAATGACGTGCTTCCTGCCTGAAATGAAATCCTAAAAGTCTTCAATTCTGTTTTGATGAAGAAAACATATGTGAGTAAATTATCAGCAACTTTTAATCTTTGGGTGAACTATTCCTTTAATCTGCAACCTCTTCCTTGTCAGTCATCCATTTTAGAGGCGAACAACAACAAGCATAGACACAAGTTTGTTGATGTGTGTTGGTTCAGTATGAACATGACAGTTATGTTTCTCAACATTATAAATACAACAGCCAACTTGAGTGTTTAGCCTAAGTGTTTAGTGCCACACTGAGAGCAAGTACCACCTTATAGGGACCACGAGGAAGGTAACCCATGTGACACTACCCACTCTAGCAACTGGGCCAATTGGTTGATTAGGAAGCTGACTGGAGTCACTAAGCACACCCTGAATTCAAACTCACGTCCCAGGCCCAGCTTCCCAGGCCCCCTACTCACAATCTTGTTCTTTAAATGTGCCTGGACTATACCTGAGAGCAACTTGGGCTGTTGTATCCTACTACAGACAACCAAACATGAACCTATCAAATAAATGACCTGCTCAAAATCCTGAAATCACGGCTGTTAAATACATTTCATTTGAAGATATGTGAACATGAGCTTTGCTACTTCATCTTTGCCACATACTTCAGAGAGCAAAAAAAACAAAAAAAAAACAAGGAATGTCTCGGCGGCAAAATAAGGTGGAATGTGGAACATTAGATCAGCTCAAAATAATTCTTTAGATGTTTTTCTTTTTTTTAACCCATAAATTCGATTTCCTTTCAGTCCCATTGTCTGACTAATTCTTTAATTCAAAACCCCAACGTTCTTTATCTTTATTTCTTCAGAGTTGCGTGCCACTGTTGAGAAAAGTTTGCAACAAAGGAGCAGGCTTTTTATTATTCATTAAGATTCTTTATACTATAGGTTAGCCTGTCAGTTCAATGCATATTTAAGTATTCATTGCATCCTTTGAAAATCAGGCAGAAATGCAATTGTCTCGCAACCATTGGAAACTAACTATGAAGGGCTGGCACCAAGCTTTGATTTTTTTCTCCCGCTTGTTATCTCAGGCACATTCTTCACCTGTCTTTGAACACACAATTAAACATATTCCAAACAGATGGAAATTCACACACATCCTACATACATTGTCAAAAATAAGATACCTTTGCACCCCGCTGATTGAAGCTCTCTACAAGATCTCAGCCCACATTTCTCAATAAGGCCCATGATGCTCTTTTTTATGCAAAATGGGACTTATGCAAATTGGTGTAATTGCATGTGATGTGGCCAAGTGACCGGTCTGACAAGGAGAAACCGTTGATGTATCGTGGCTGGTTGAGCTTGTTAGTGGTGGTTTGCGAAGCAGCGAAGGAGGAAGAGAATCAGGGAAAATCAGAGGGAATAGATTATGAAGGCAATTGCGTGGAGCTAAGTGTCACTCCCTCTTGTTGCTGCCATGAAACAGGAAATGGAGGGTGGCACTAACATAATTTCATTGATTACATCTTAGATTATCGTCTTGATGACAGTGCTTCCCCCCATCCTCCAACTCTCATCCTCTTTCTGAAAGAGGTTTTACGATCTCAGGGGTTCACCAGCAAACAATACTTACGGTTCACAATTGGTAAGAACGCAACTGGGCCTAAATTGGGTAAGTGAACCACAGTTGATGACTTATAATTTGACTATTATAGTAATAGTATAATGCATTTCTGCAGACATTTTTATTTGCATGTATTGCAATGCACCCTTGGCAGACAAACAGGTGCAATCTGAAATATCTTTGGCGACAAACAATGTTTCTATCCACGCTGAATAAGAAATTGTTTCACGATATTACACAGTCACAGTCAATCAAAAGATCTTTGATGTTTAATATTATGTGGAGTGGGATTTTGGACCAAAGCATGAGTTAAAAAATGAAGCATGGGTTACACAGTGAAGCTGGTGGCTTCTCCTGAGTCTTTACCTAGTTACAGTGGTAAACATCTGACATTAAATTACTCATGTTGGAAATCACGTTGAGATTGCAGTTTGTATCCAAATATTACAATGTGAATATAGATGCAGTGGTAGGGGTAGCAAGTGGAATCAAAATAGAATTTGGACCAGTTATCGAACCAAGAGTGAAATTGGACTTACATTTAACCTCATGTACCCTTCAAGAAGTAGTGTACTTTCTTGTGTGGGTTTTTGCATGTGCTTGTTATAATGTGAGCAGTTTTGTATTGTGAAAGGGCTGTGTGTACCCAGGTGCAGCAGAGTGTGTCCAGTCTGTCAGGGTCCACAGCAGACAGTGGGATAAGAAATGGTCAACATCAGGGAGAACAGCTGCAGTCTCCCACAGCTCGGCTGTGCCTGAGTGGGCAAGACCATTGGTTGCACAGCACCCATGTCTACAGGGCTGGACATAGGGCCAGTGCTCTCCCAGAACCCCAATGAACCAGCCTGACAACTAGCCTCTAGGCCCACATGAATAAGTCAGTCTTGCCACTGCCAATCAATCCATCAGTAATGGCAGTTGTTTCCAAACATGCTCAGCTGCTTGTTTTGAAAAGCAAAGTACTGTTCTGTGTTGCGTCAGAAATCAAACCAAAGCTCCTGTTTAATAAAATTTTTTTCTAAATGTATAAGGTTCTTTTTAATTGTAGGTGGAGCGTGCTTGGAGAGCTTTGGTTGACAGGTGGCCTCATTGTCTCTGCAACTGGTGATAGTTTCCCCACTTCTCTTTTCGTGAATGAAAATAGCTTAAAAGTTCAATGATAGCATTTCAACTTTTCCTAATTTTTTAAATTATTGTTGGTCATTTATTTTAACGAATAGGCATGCATGGGATACCAAACTCCATTTATTTAAAGTCCATTCATCCACTGAATTTTATCTCTGTTTAAAGCAAGTATTTTCAGGCATTATATATCTCAGAGATGCATTTAATTTCCACTTTTCCACTATCAGGCCTTTCAGTGTCAAAGGTGGAGTTTTGCTGAGTCAGGTCAGAGGATTCTGTACCAAGTCACTCATTTCCCAATCTTTCAGATCTAGCTACGTTTACCTTAACAGATCAGTGGAATATGGAGAATATGTGGAGAAGTCAGTACTGGTCAGAAGACCAAATTAGGGCTCTTCTGAATATTTGGGCTGACCAAAATGTCGAAATTCAAAGACATGATTAAGTGTTTTGTTGCTGAACTTGCCAAGTTATGTTTCCAGGACACAACATTACTGATTCGGGATAAAAATCATAATTATAAAAGACTGAGGACACAGTACAAATCCGTGTTCATTGGGAGTAATTTACCATCCGTGGGTAAATTGGGAGATTAGCTGCCTAAAGTATCAATGCAAATTCTTTCAGAAAAAAAAGTCACAGGGAATTATGTTATAGTCACGGCAATACCAGCTGGCAGGTAAAACGATTTCAAGAGACTTCTAAATCCTTGAGACTGTTGTTAAAATAGAATACAAATAGTGTCTGTTCTGCCAAAATAAATAAATCATAATGACATACATTTTTACACCTTTCCGTTCTGTCTAATTTTGAAGTCATAAATAATTAAAAAGGATGAATAGATTGATAATTTATTATTGTTGGGCCTCATGTATTCAGACATAAGACAATGGGAGGCCTAACAGTCATAAAGCCTGACTGAGGCCTACACACATTCATAAATCTTACTGATAAAAACTGTGCCAATATCAAAAAAAGGGGGTCCAAAGCAGACTACAAATTCCATGAAGCCATGCTCACTTTACACATATGTGTGAAATTTCAAAGGATCAAACTCTCAACTCCTATTGGATGAGGCACACAACAGAACGGCCCTCAACTATGACGTCATCGGGAGTAGAAATACCTCTGAGATCCTTCTGGGCATTGCTTCTAGCGACTTTGCGTGCCTTCCAACTTTGCAATTTTTTGTATTTCTAGTTATTGGCCAAATTATTATTATACTTGTTTCTTCATAAAGCATAGGTCAAATTTATTTTCAAAGCGAAAGAATTGGGGGATCCACTAAAATAGGTGCTGGATCCAAATCTGGAGGTACTGGATTCAAATCCGGCTTGTTCCAGAAACAAATTAAGCTCAGAGCATCACAGTGACAAACTTAGATATCGAAGCCATTTACTCACTTAATACCCAAGAAAGATGTTAATATTTCCTTTTTCACATTCTTTCCATATTCAAGCACTACACATTGAACCAGAGTGTTAACACCTTCATCTGTTTAACATACAGCCTCAGTGCTGTTACCCAAGTCCCATCGTCCCTCCCTACAAGAGGCAATGAAACATTAATCAGCAAATTGTGCATTACCTTTGTAATTAACATTCAAGAGAGTTTAACTTTGTAATGTTTCATTACTTTATATGCAAATAATTTTGAGCGATTGCCTCATTTGGTTTGGGAGTGCAATGATGTATTGGCCTAGCAGAAGGAATTGGAACAAGAGAGAGAGAGGTATGTTTGAGTGTGTGTACATGTGCATCGGTGAACGTGTCTGCATGCCATGATAGATGGTCACCCCCTCTGTACCATGCCTCCATTTTAGATGCATTTTACACCGGCTCTTTAAATGAAGAGGAGAAAGTTTAACCTTCGCCCCATTCACAGCAAAACCAATTCTCTTGTCACACTACATCAACCTGAAATATACCTGCAACCTTGATTGCTGTTCAGGTGCCAGTGTGTATATGTGTGTGTTTGTGTCCTGCGTGCCCTTTAAATCTGTTTTGTTTATGAACCTGTATTTATGAGCAGCCAGTCATAGGTCCTCCTTGTATCTGTGCGGCCAGCTCCATCTGTGTGTTTACATTTGTGTGTGATGAGCTTTTGCACTGTGAGTAATGTTTACCAAGCTGAGTGGGCAGCAGATTGCAAAAATGCATCATTAGACTGTGTTATTACTTGGTTTTGACTGCATGTGGTGGCTCAGGCACCCTGCATACACCTGATTACTGAATCATCCGGTGAACAATTTTGCACCCTTTTCCAGTTTTACAGAACCTCCAGCCAAAGAATCTAAAATATTCCACTCCTGTCATAATAATATTGGTAATGATCTCTCAGATAATATTTTGGCATGTATCTTGATTGTATTATAGCCTTCGCCTATTAAATCAGCTGCTGTCTTGTCAGAGAGTGGAATGTTTTTTCATTCATAATTCAGTCCATCGCAGGCCATTAATGTGACTGGATGTGACACATTTCAAGATCTGGTCGCCACTACAGCTCAGTCACAATTGTAAGGAGATATGACACCTCACTGTATGTGGCGCCTTTTTTTGCTACTCTTAAAACAATTTTTGCATGTTAATGGGTGTGCTTAGGGAACTAAGACTGGTCAAATGTGATGTTTCAGTCTATAATTCAATGAGCCTAAGCCAGTGTTAATCTCATCAATGAATCATCAAATCACTGATGAAAAAGTTAGTTGACGAGGGGCTTTTTGATTTTGTCAAGGAATACAAGATGAAAAAGACACATCTTGACGTTAATCAAACGATTTTATTAAATCATATTGTTGACGAAATTATCACGATAAAAAATTATTATGCAAGATATAACAAACACAAGAAACATCTAGTGAAACATCTGTTTATAGGAGAAGATATTAGATATGGATTAATCTAATCCAATAAGCCAGTGTTTTGGGTATTTCCCTGCTTGAGCTGCATGAGTTGAATACGCTAAACACTGGCAAATGAATAATTACCTCTTATAATTACCTAACACTAATGCATCCTATTTATTTTATATGAGATTTATCACTATATCCAGTTGTGCAGTATTTTGGATGTAGTTTATCTTTTATTTATGATACATGTTTAAATTAAGATGTGTGTGTGTATATATATATACGTGTTTGAATATTTTATTAAAGTTTGATCTGTTACAGTTTGTCACACGTTTTTGTTATATTACACATTATCATCAACAAAAAGTTATTATTTTTTTGAATAAAATTAGATGCAATTTTAGTCCGAATAAAACTGACTAAAATGAATGAATATGACAAAATGAAATAATGAAATATTGACCTATTTTAAAGGACATTTTCATCAAAAGACTAAAACTATGACTAAAACCAAAAACTCTGTAAAAATAAACAATGGTCTCAACTTGAACTTCGTCTAAGCTAGAAGCTAAAACTGCATTTTATGTCTAAGTGTTACGCATTTACACAGCATAGAAGTTAGAACACACAAGTATATTTAAATGTGAAGTATGTATTTTGAAATTCTTTTTCATTTTCCATTTTAATATACAACTAAAATAAGGAACCAAAAGTAAGCCATTGGTAGATTGATTTCCAGGAAAATTGTAATCATTGTGACTCTGTGGTGCTCTGTTTAGTGGCACATACCGATCAGCCTGACCCAGAAACATTGTAAGACTATCTGTGTCACGACCAATGGAGATGGAAATAATTAATGGAATATATTAATAGTTGATAGAGATATTAGTTGTAAACACTGAGTACTACTAATATGTAAGTTTATAACATTTCGGTACACAGTGAATTTTTCTCTTTTGTTAAGTCAAATGCAACAAAGAACACATGCAAGATCAATGCTCATAAATGACTGGAGTCAATTTTGGGCCATCCTTTAAGGACATTTGAATCACTTTTTTATATTAAGGTGACTTGTTCTTTCTTTGAACACATTAAAGGGAAGCTTGACATTACCTAATGCAGAGGACTGGCCCTGCCTTTGATCTGTGCCCTGTTTGTGTCCTTAGGCCTAACACAAATACAGTATCATTAAATGACATCTGCCAAAATGTCTTCTCTATATGAATCATGTGAGCTCATTCAGGAAAAGTGCCTTTCCATCAGAAGCTTAGGAAACAAGTTGCCATTGGCCCATGACAGTTTGTCCGATATGCCCCCCTCCTCCCCACCCTCAATGTGCTGGAACAGAACCAAGACAACCATTTTTTCTGGCCATATATTTATCAGTTCTATTAGAGGAGTGCACCTTTGGACTTTTGACTTCTAAAGATGAACTGCCTCACAGTTTTTGACTTTTAATACATATAAGTGCTTTTAGAGTGTCGGAAACCCATTCTCTCAGGTTAAAGTTTTCCTAATTGCAAAAAAAAAAAAAAAAACAGCAACAACTCTCAGCTAGAGTTTTAATTAGTATAATGACTATATATCTCTTGATTAGTGTGAGAAGGTCAGTGATAGCTTTGCAGCATAATGAGATTACAGTATAATGCTGATATTGCAGCTGTGATTACAGAGGATTTAGCCTCTAGCTCAATAGATGATGGCCCGTAACTGTTTGGTAAGAGGTTGTCTCAGGACATCTTATTCAGATGAGAGAAAAACAGTGTGAACACTGTGGGGCACTTTCTGTTTTATCTTTCATTATGAAATTCTTATTAAGCAGCTGGCTCATTCAGCACCCCGCATAGCTTGATTAGTTGTTTCATTTCTTATTTAAGATGGCCAGACAGTACTGTTTTAATTACACTACAGATGTTGAGAGGCGTACAGGCATCTTCTCCCAACCAGTCTCTGGGGAGTCAGGCGTGGACTTTGAAAGGAGTTTTTTTTATTTTTAGGATTTTTTTATTTGCATTTGTGCATGTGTGTGTGTGTTTTAGAATAAGTTGCAAAAGGAGTGCTAGAGAAAGAAAGAACTGATGTTCCATATTAAAGCAAAGGAAACAATTTCAAGTTTAAGGTTTCAAAGTTTAGTTTGAAAGTTTTATTTGTCACATACAAGGGCACACACAATTGCAGTGAAATGTGTCTACCTTTCCACATGACAGGAGAATATGTGTATATTATCTAAAATCAGAATTGATGATAATGACCTATATACAAAAAAAAAAAAAAGACATACGAATAAAAATGTGTGTATTCAAACAGAAGTCCAATGAGTTGAAGTGTAAATTGTAAAGTTAAAGGGATAGTTCACCCAAAAAAAGAACATTATTTTTAAAACCACTTACTCATTCTCATGTTGTTCCAAAACTTTATGAATTTCTTTGTTCTGTGGAGCACAAATGGAGATAGTTAGACAAAGTGACAGCCTCAGCCACCTGTCACTTTCATATGTATGTGGGAAAAATAGAATGAAAGTGAATGGAGACTGAGACTAAAATACTGCCTAACATCTCATTTTTCATTCCACAAAAGAAAGTCAGATGTTAGTGAATAATCAAAAGAGTACAATAAAATGTAGATAAGTTCATTTAAAATCTTTGTCTCTCTCTTTTCAGTAGTTTCACTCTGATTGCAGAAGTCTGTGGATGGTCAGCAGTCAGTTGTCTTTATCACATTTACATATAATCACTGAGATCTCCATTGCAAACTAGGGCAACTGTGCCATGGCACTGCACTTTGGGATCACAATTGATCTGTTGAAGATCAGTCATTATGGTTTTTAGAGTATTTCAAAGCTCTGGACCCAGCAGGGCCAAGATTCCTCCTGATAAGGCAGATAGAAGAGATCTCTGAACAACATGAGAGATTGAATGAAAACAGGATGAAGGAGTAGAAAGCATGAATGACATGAAAAAACGACACCTCTGTGGGGTAGTACATCTTGACCGAAAGAACTTAAAGAAGAATATCAAAGAAAGAAAAGGAGAATAATGGATGATCAAACAGACAGTGGAACTCAAAGGGGTACTGTGATTTCCCAAACCCCAATTAACCATATTTCAACACTTCAGTGCATTTACTAATTAAAATGAAACCAACATTTTATAATAAAGATATTGCACAGAGAGGCTTTTCAGAAGCTTAATTCATGATTAAGAAAATTAAAGTGTGTTTAATTTGATTAAGAGAGAACAGAAACACTTCCCATCTGTTAGTGTCTCTCCAGAGATTTCGTGGTACATCAGGGAAAAGGATTTGCCCTCAGAAGAATGTCTGCAGGGACTGTTCTGGCTGTAATGGCTTTTAGAAAAAAGGAAAGCTTTTAAACACATCTCTCAAATCAAATTAGTTATTACTTCTACACTGGTCAGGTTGCCCAATAGAAACACATGCCTTCTTTAGTATTTAGAGGGAAAATTGGATTCCATGTCATGTTTCAGCGCTTTGTGCTATAAGGTAACATATTTGTTCTCTATTAAAGGGATAGTTCACCCTAAAAATTTTTATTATTTAATTACTTTTATTTCAAACACACACACACACACACACACACACACACACACACACACACACACACACACACACACACACACACACACACACACACACACACACACACACACTATTGTTGTGTTTCCATGTTTTATGGGGACTTTCCATAGACATAATGGTTTTTATACTGTACAAACTTTATATTCTATCCCCTAAACCTAACCCTACCCCTAAACCTAACCCTCACAGAAAACTTTCTGCATTTTTACATGTTCAAAAAACATAATTTAGTATGATTTATAAGCTGTTTTCCTCATGGGGACCGACAAAATGTCCCCACAAGGTCAAAAATTTCGGGTTTTACTATCCTTATGGGGACATTTGGTCCCCACAAAGTGATATATACACGCTCACACACACACACGCACACACACACACACACACACACACACACACACACACACACACACACACACACACACACACACACAAAAGTTATTCAGCAGAATGTCTAAACTGCTCTTTACAGACTGATCTCACTGTGAATTAAGGCGGGTGCACACTGTACGATTATAATAGTCCTTTATGATTGCTGCTTGTCAGACTGTACGATATGAACGCATTAATATCGCCATGGCACACTGTGCAACGTTATGGCAGACTGCACAAAATACATGGTAGCCGACTGTGGTCCCAATCCTCCTGATCATTGAACAAGTTATGGGAGGGTTGCGGAATAGAAGCAAAACGGCGAAATTTGCCCACCATGGAGGAGCATTTTATTTATCTCTCTGAAAATCAGGACATCAGCATTTCCATTGCTCCAATGCCACTCCATCACGAGCATAGGCTAACATTTACAAGAAAGATGGATTTTGTCAAACAGACCTACATTATAATAACACAGCCTGATCACAAATACTGAAAAGTACAGATGTTGAGAATGAACTCCAGTGCGGGATGTAGCCTACAGTAATAATGATCAAATACATGCAAATATTAATTGTGGAAATAAAAAGATTTGTGGCACGAAAAATTACAAACTTCACCATTCACATCGGAGAAATCTTGACAATCTAAACTTAACAATCATTGAAGAAAATATGTAATATATGTTAAGCAAGGTTTGCAGTGAATTCTTTTCCTCACTCAAAGCTACCATGTGGCTTCAGAAGTCTCAAATATAGCACATGGGTCATTTTATGGTGTTTTCTTGTCCTTTATGGAGCTTGACAGCAACAGTCTCTTTATCCTTTTGTGTTCCATAGAAGAAAGAAAGGTAACACTTTATTTTACAATGGTTTCAGAATAGCATGAGGTTAAAGTGATATTTTACCCAAAATTGAAAATTCTCTAATCATTTGCTCACCCTCACACCATCCCTGATATGTATGACTGTCTTTCTTCAGTAGAACACAAACTAAGATTTTTGGAAAAACATTTCTGTTCTGTAGGTCCATAAAATTCTTCTAAAAGTCTTCATTTGTGTTCTGCTGATAAAAAAAGAAGGTCATACACATTTGGGATGGCATGAGGGTGAAAATATTATGAAATAATTTTTATTTTTGGGTAAACTGTTCACTCTAAAATGCCAATAAACTCATTTGGATGTCCATGTTATTTTAATGTTGAAGCATTTTCTTCTTTATGATGAACAGCGATAAAGTAATTTCTCCATGGCCAATCCTACATGGTTTTGAACTTTGTATTGACACCAATAGGCAGGTTTGTGAAGTTTACATTTAAAATGTATTCCACTACAGATTATTGAATACATGCTGTAAAATGTAATTTGTAACATATTACATTAGATTACTTATCGTCAGTAATGTAATCTAAATACTTTGGATCACTGCTTCAGCACTGGCTATAAACAAAGTGAAACGTAAAAAAAAATCTGCCAATACAGTAAAAAAATTATACAATAAAAATACACTTATATTAAAAAAAAAATACATGCTCTGAAAAAGCCTAAATATCTTATGCAGTGTAGCTTTAAATTTATGTTAAGGATTTATTGGATTGTTTCCTGTAAAAAAAAATAAAAAAAATCTTATTAAGTGTAATTTTTTGTACATCTTTGCACTAATATCAGAGGTCTTACTAGAGGGAAAAAGATCTAAGTTGTATTTTCTTGATATAATTTATTATAAAATATAATCATGACTGGTAACTGGTGTGTCTATTGGCTAGAAATACCATTTTACCTGGACATAATGCTAAATGTTCACATGGCAGTGTACAAAAGGAACAATTTCTGCTGCTCCAAACTGCAAAACCCCTCGGAGTCTACACAACAAAATCATCTTCTGATCATTTATATTCATAGAATGAGGCAGACAATCTATTATTTGTTGCTTTCTATATGATGCTATATGAGGCTACATTGGTTTGTTTTTCTCATTTAAGCATATTTTATTCTTGTAAAAATACCCAAACTGCATAAAAAATTGACAAACCATGTAGCCTTGTAATAATGTATTTATTTGATATATATTTCTTCTGCCAGAGCATTTCTAACTCTTTTTTTTGTTGCTCGATCCTCAATGATATCAGATCCACCTTTTCACTCATAACAGAAGTGTGGACAACAGTTTAGTGGACAACAGTTACTCATATTTTGTATTTTAAATATGTAACGCTGTTACGTGTATTCCGTTACTCCTCATCCCTGCCAGTGAGCATCTATGCAGCATTACGCAAAAGCAAAAGTTTGCTTTTACCAAATGCTATCCTAGAAATGCCATATTTACTGTTGTATTAGGCATCTATAATTAATTTTCTCTACAACCAAAGGTGTAAGATAGTAGAGGACTTACTGAGATAACAAGTAGTATTTGGCAGGTCATATAATCTTAACACGGCAGCATTTTTAGGTGCCTAATTAATTTCTTTAAAAGTGTTATTCATTTCTTCAGGTGTGCTATTTGGTGTGCCTTTAATTTCAATTTGTTTGAATTATTACATTTCATTTAGGACAATGAGATAATGGGCATTCTTTTAGTTAAAGCTGCAATTCACGCAACACTAAGTTGTAATCAATTCTGCGATTGTTTTTAAATTCTTGTTTGCATAATTCAGTCATGCCTGTATTGTGCCAATGTTAGGCAGGCTGTTCATATTTGTTTATTCACTCATTTATATAAATACATAACTGGCATCATGTTTGAGTGCAATTATTTGTGCATAGCTGGCAGAGTAAATAT
Organism: Xyrauchen texanus; assembly: GCF_025860055.1. Lineage (NCBI taxonomy): Eukaryota > Metazoa > Chordata > Actinopteri > Cypriniformes > Catostomidae > Xyrauchen > Xyrauchen texanus. Next base: position 30,497,701 of record NC_068294.1, on the reverse strand, counting down.
CATTCTGGTTTAGCCGAGGGAGAGTTTAGAGGTGAGATGACAGTTGACAGACAGTAAATCGCTAAATGTAATGCGCTAATTTTCCAATCTGCATACACCATGACGGTTTCATTTACAGAAGTGCTGTGCCTTTAAGAGTGCTGAGTTTGCTGTTTACGCATGCCATCTGAAGTTACATCTTGAGAGTTATCATTTCGAGCTGCGCTTTCCCATATTTATCTTAATAACATAACCATATGTGATTGATTTTGATCAAAGACAGGCCCATCAATTATTCTTTGTCATCACTTCAGATAGAAGAATGTTTTTTTTAATGTTGGTCAGCTTGCGGTTCTTTGGGGAGTGTACTTTGTTGCTTGCGTCTTAATGCACAAATATAATTCAACTTAAAAGGTTTCGTCAGGTTTGGTCTATCTGGTGTTGTGGACATTTGACCTTGAACTCTTGAGAGCACTATGGACAGAAGTCATTTGAAAGAGTTTAGAGGTTTGGATGTGATTGATAGAAATGTGATATCCATGTGACAGCTGTTTTGAAAATCTGCTGTGACATCCAGTGCCTGTCATCCTCTCCTCTTCTTGATATTTGTCACTAATAACATATTCCACCAGGGTCACCTTCATCTTTCTCTCTCTCTCTCTCTCTCTCTCTCTCTCTCTCTCTCTGAGGAACTCCACAAAATGTTCTCAGATTGGACATGAGGACCACAGACACACCAATGGAAGTGTCAGAACAAATAATCTGAACAAAGGCTTCATTTAAAACGATTACCATTGTTTGGTCTTCTCGTTCATTTTATTTCCTCTGTTTTTCCGGCTAACAGAATTGCTGTTTTGTCATCGAGGGTAGATGGGGAGTAATCAGGGTGCAATTTGAGCTGTGAGGGCTCAGGAGTAGCCGGAATGGCAGCTTTGTCTGAAGGGCTTCTGTGTAATGGTGGTTAAGTGGTTGTGAGGTGATTTGCTCAGAGTTGCTGATTTGGGGGCTTGGTGCTGGCCATTGTCTTTGCTGTCAGTGTGATGGTTAGTGATGTCAGATTTAATGTGGTGCCACCCAAGCAGAGCAGGTAATGCCGGACTCCCTTTAGACCTGTGTCTGTCACAGCTAGGGAATGCCCTGTCAGCCCATCAAATCTGTGCCAGACTGATAAACAAAGCCCAACATCTCAAACATATACAGCCACCCATCCTACCCACCCAGAATGAATAGATGGGCTTATTTATTTATTTATTTGCAGGATTAATGCAGCTTTTATTAAAATTGTAAAATAATGTACGACTTTCCGTTTGAGGTAATAAATCATCACTTCCAAGGAAAATAAAAGCTGTTTTTACTACTTGAAATGTTGTTTATCATCTCAGGGGCAGAATTTAATTTTACCCCATGAAATGTTAATCTGAAGATTAGTATTTTCACTTTTTGTGTTTTGCAGCATTTGTGTGCACTTATGTTTTGTAAGTTTAAAATAATTTGACCAAATTATTACAATGTTACTACCATGTAATAACTATAACCAACATAACCGCTTCTCATTGAGAATAGAAATATTGAGAATTGCAGAGCTTCACTTTATTATAACAATTTATTGTTTAATATCACAAAAATCCATTCCATTTTTCAGACCTTCTGAAATGAAGAATTAATCAATATGTGAAAATGCATTTGGAGCTTTACCACAATTAAATGCACTCTAAGGATTCTTCAAGCAACCCTCTGAACACTAATAAACGTTTAAGTTATTTCCCCTTGTATTTATCTCCCAGAATGCCTTCCTTTCTCGCTCTCTGCTGAGAAATTAATCAATGTTGAACTAAACCATACTTGTACATGTGAAATATTAGTATACATTATATATGATTCCAGTATTACTGTTAATTCATGTTTCCCAGCAAATTCTAAATGTAATCATCTGATGTTTTGAATTCAGTCCCCAAGGGCTCGACCTGTATTCGCTAGATGTCCGTCACACCCCTATAAAAAGAAACATGGTAGTGACTCTCTCCATCACTACTGGAGCTCAAGCAGTGTCTCATATCACTGAAATATGATCTCACTAAGTGTGTCAGATGCTCAAGTGGGAAGACTTTTGCTGTTTTGTGTAGTGACCTTTATCATTGCCATAGCTGTGCTATTATGGCCCTGAATAATGCTGACCATGCCTCTTTTGTCTATTAACTAAAGTGTTGTGGCTGCTGGGGAGCTGAAGGTGGTCTTAAAGTGTCTACTAAGTGCAAGACGCACTCATGCATCACTGAAGTTCTCCCCAATGGAGACTACTCTTATCTCATCAGTCTTTCATATGTTCTGTAGGGATGTGTTATGGCACAGTTGTGTGATTGTGGCATTTTAAAGAGTTTAAAGTGACAGTAAGTTTCTATTCTTGCTGCTCTATTGGTATACTTTGGTTGTAAACTTAAAATTCAGAGGTGTTTGGGGAATTTAAAGTATCATTGATAAATGTTTCCTAAAGGACGAGCCATACTTTCTGTCAAACTTTTAATTACAGTAATTCAGTTTTTGACTGGTAAAACATAAAGTAAAAAGCTCCACTTTGAGGTGATTTCATTTTTCGTACGTTTCACATTTGCACTCATTTAATGAAAGCTACAAGGACAGAGAGGCCATTACCGTGTCCTACACTGAGTGCTCCTGAGCAAGGTGTTTTTCTTTGTGTGAAATTGCCCAAGATTTCCATAATCTTTGAGAGGTGAAGTGACTTGTAAAATGACGATTGATGTGTCCATTCATGGCGAGGCGGTCTGGTCTGGTGGAGAGGTGCGTTTGTTTCCCTTGCCTTTTTCCTAGATTACAACACAATTCTTCAGTGTGTTTCAGCAAGGTTTTACAGTCCGCTCAAGGTTTAAAGTCAAAACCTTCTCCATATACCTCACGTTTTATCTGCAACTGACAGCAAGTTTATGTTCCCGAGGGCCTCCATTATATTGAGCTGTGGAAAAATAAAGTTCTCCTTCTGTCAATCACTCAACGTTGTGTCACACAAGGGGTCTCTCCTGAGAGCCTTGCATACCTCTGAACTTGAGAAAAGGCCAATGTCAAATTGGCAGACAGAATTTGCATGTCCCGCCCCCGGACATACGGGTATAAAGGGTAGCGGGCAAGCATCTGTCAGACAGATTCTTTCTTCAGAGCCGAGTGGTTGTGTGATCAGCAAGCTGTGTGTCACAACTGCTTCACCCACCTCTGCAAGAAAGCTTTCTGTTGGATCTGACGGGGCATTCCAGCAGCTTTCTCCACTCTCCACGCTGTGCAGACTCTGCACCTGGGCGCTTCAACAGCGCTTCTCTCCTAAAAGAGTTAATTTCTCTAAAAGAGTTTATTCTCCTCTAAAAGAGTTTGTTTTCTGGTAAAAGAGCAACATACACAAGCGAGCGTTGAACGTCCTTTTCAGAACGCGTCTTTTTAAAGATGCCCTTCTGCCACTGTTTAGTTCCTGGATGTGGCCGGTATCTCTCCAGATCTGATGGTCACACTGAGGCAGTGTTTGTGGATGGTTCATGTTCTTACTGGAAGGACATGACCATGGCAACATTCCGGTGGTTGTTTTGTTCCTCAAAACGAACGCCACTCCAGTTGCCCCCGCGTGCTTCTTCTTCCCACGGGATTGAGGATGACCTGGCTGGGCGATGGAGGCGATTTGGAGATGGCAGCAGGCTCGGTTTCGCCGGGCACAGCCCCATGAACCACCCACCCCCGGCACGCTTGTTTGCTTCCATCTGCACTCGGGACAACGGCGGCTGACTTGAAGGCCAGTTTGCCTCATCCCTGGAGCCAGGTTTGGATGATGACATCGCCGCTGCATCGGAGAGCGTTCTGGCGTCTGACGCTGAAGACTTGACCGAACTCCCATCCTCGGGCCTGCCCGCCCAGTCAGAGTCTGATGCGCAGATGGTCGACATGCTTTCCCGGGCCGCTGTGAGCATTGGGCCGGGAGGAGAATCCTCAGTTCTCCCTTTTTCTTTTGCCACACCCCCTTTGGGCTGCGGTACCCAAATTGTCAATAAAAGAGCAATTTCCTCACTTCCTTGGTCATCAGACCGGTGCACGCCATTCTCAGGGCACCCTGGCACCAAAACATTGCAGTCCCGGCTCCCCAGATGCGACCATCTTGCCTCCGGACCCACACCTGCCCAGCCCTGGCAGGCCAGCGCTGACGAGTCTCGAAGACGTCCCTACAGGACTTCCTCCTCTGTCTAGAACCCACCCCCTGCTGGGTGTGCGGAGCTCTTGCCTCCCGACGCAATATTACCTGCTCCCCCCTGCCGCGAGGCCCCACCTGGTACGTCCAAAACGATCGTCCCGTTAGTGCACCTCACTCGGAGCTTAGACGCATGGCTTGCGCTTCCCAGCCCATCGCGGTGGCTGGCCAGAACCATCCGACTCGGCTACGCGATTTCATTCGCCAGGCTCCCACCTTGTTTCATTCGGCATTCGCTCCACACCAATGCGCGGCAAAAACGCCAGCACTTTACGAGCAGAGATTGCCACTCTGCTACTCAAGGACGTGATAGAGCCTGTCCCTCCAGCCAAGATGAAGAAATGTTTCTACAGCCCTTACTTCATCGTACCCAAAAAGGCAGTGGGTTGTGGCCAATCTTGGACTAGCGAGTTCTCAACCAGACTTTACACAGACTCCCGTTCAAAATGCTCATGCAGAGGCAAATTCTAACCTGCGATCGGCATCAAGATTGGTTCACGGCGGTAGACCTGAAGGACGCGTACTTCCACGTCTCCATTCTGCCTCGACACCGACCCTTCTTACGGTTCGTGTTCGACGGCCAGGCATATCAGTACAAGGTCTTCCCCTTTGGCCTGCCGCTGTCCCCTCACATCTTCACCAAGGTCGCAGAGGCAGCCCTTACCCCGATGCAGGAAGTGGCCATCCGCACACTCAATTACCTCGATGACTGGCTCATTCTAGCACCCTGTGTAGTATTTTTTGCGGTACGGTCCCCCTGCTGGCAGGACCCGCGTCTCCCTTAAGTAGTCCTCGCTGCCCCCCAGTCGCCGTGTCTGTAGCAACTCCTACCTTGTCAGGCAGGATCTACCTCTGCGCCATGTCCACGGGTGGCTTGACAACCCCCCTGTGTAGCCACAAGTTACCTCCCCCAGTCTGGGCAGGTCGTGGCCTCCGCAGGGCCTTTTCCCCCTGAAAGAATAGGAATGCATCTACATTCCCTGATGCATCTATAGTGTTTAAGATAGCCCCAGCTTCTTTTTAACTTTATGATGAGAAACATAGAGAGAGAAAGGCCACGGTTGGCCGGCTGGCTCCCAAACAAGTCATGTCGCCTGTTCCCGTATGGGTACTGGGAACCTAAGAGCGGTATATTACACCTTTTATTGGGGGCTTTGGGGAGGGATACGTGCAGCCGACCCAGCTGCTTCTAGTATGCAGCAGCTTGCTTGCACCTGGCTCGGCAGTCACGTAACATTGGTAGTGCATGGCGTTTTAAAGTGGGACCCCTTGTGTCACTGCAATCGACACAACGTCAAGTGAGTGACAGAAGAGGAATATCATGGTTACTGTTGTAACCTCCGTTACCCAATGGAAGGAACGAGACGTTGTATTCCCCTTTCCACGTCACTATCCCTACCACTGTAATGCGCCATAACCTTACTCTCGGCTCCTCAGTGAAAACTTTTCTGACAGACGCTTGCCCGCTCCCCTTTATACCCGTATGTCAGGTGGCGGGACATGCAAATTTCTGTCTGCCAATTTGACATAGGCCTTTTCTCAAGTTCAGAGGTATGCAAGGCTCTCAGGAGAGACCCCTTGTGCCACTACAATCAACACAACGTCTAGTTTCTTCCATCAGGGAACGGAGGTTACAGCAGTAACCATGACGTTTTCATCACTATAAAAATCTATCTAAACAGACAAACTTTTATGCAAATTGCTTTCGCTAGACACTGTTTGCGAATGCTGTGCTCTATTGTTTGTTCAGATGTGCAGCGCTGTAAAGGTTTTGTTGAATGAGACATAGATACGTAAATGAAGAGGGACAGACAGAAATAGGTGTTGGAAAAAGATCAACCCAATGTTATGAAAAGCTGCAGAGCACCTTGCAAGACTCCATTTATCTTCAGGTGTGTCTAGAAGAGAAGACATTTGTTATGTAGAACACTGGAATTAAACATGAGAATGAAATGAAAGAGCAGTATAATTTTAGAAGGTATCTTTCAACCTGTAATTTTAGCAGCCTTCAAAGGCCTCTCCATCTTCCTTCCACAAGAGTCTGGCTCTTCAGACAGTCTCCAGGCCTTGTTTGATTTGGCAGCATTGCAATTATTCAAATTTAGAGTGTTTGTTTGTAATACACAATGTTGGAATGTAGATTGGTCTCCACTTTTCAGCTGTTTCATATTATATTAAATAAAATAGAGAAAATAAACAATATCACTATCAGAGCGACTGATTCATAGACACCTGTATTGCATGTGTGATACCTTCTGATAATAAACAGGGGAGTAATTAGGATATCAGAACAATGGGGGTTTAGCCACACAGAGGTTCAAGAGATGCTCAAATGAAAGAAAAATGTATTCCCTTAACTTTATAAATTTTGTGCACTTTATGAATATTAAAAGAGAACCTCTATAGTATAAAAATAATAATTTTTATTTATCATCTAGTCGCCCAGAAAAGAAAAGTAGTCGACTAGTCGGGTCAATGTTTACCTTATCTAAATGATTAAGAGGTTGCTTTAACCAAACTTGTTCTGCTAACTGATAGATAAAATACAAAAAAGTAAACATTTAATCTATAGCAATTCAGTGTTCTTTACTGTTCTGTACGTGTGAGAGACAAAAGCTGCGTCCAAAATCTCATACTGTTAGATTATGTACTGTATTTGATAATAGATGCACTACTCGGCTGGTTATTTATGTTACTTGCATAAATGGTGCAAAAATGTCCCTACAGTTCCTTGAATGGTTTAAGGGCACTCTTTTTTAGAATTTTGGCTTATATGTGGAAATTAACATTTTAAATGTACACTGTGCCTGGCAGCATGGCTCCTTCAAACAAAAAACGCTCGGTGTTCACATTATTTACACTGTAGCCTAATTACAACTATATTTCCATATATTTCAAAATGCAGTTTTTAGGAGTGGTACTTTAACTCTATCACACTAAAATATTTTTGGGTGGGGGTGGAGTAGTCCGTCACGGTCTGGGGCAGTGCATCACAGCATCATCGGACTGAAATTGTAGACATCGCAGGCAATCTCAACGCTGTGCGTTATATGGAAGATATTCTCCTCCCTCATGTGGTACCCTTCCTTCAGGCTCATCCTTACATGAGCATCCAGCATGACAATGCCACCAGCCATACTGCTCATTCTGTGCATGATTTCCTTCAAGACAGGAATGTCAGTGTTCTTCCATGGCCAGTGAAGAGCCCGATCTCAATCCCATTGTGAACATCTGCGACCTGTTGAATCGTAGGGTGAGGGCTAGGGCAATTCCCCCCAGAAATGTCTGGTAACTTGCAAGTGTTTTGGTGGAAGAGAGGGGTAACATTTCATAGCAAGAACTGGCAAATCTCAAGTCCATGAGGAGGAGATGCACTGCTGTTCTTAATGCAGCTGGTGGCCACACCAGATACTGACTGTTACTTTTGATTTTGACCCCCCCTTTTTCAGGAACACATTATTCCAGTTCTGTTTGTCACATGTCTGTGAAACTTGTGTTAAAACATATGTTAAGTTTGCTGAATATAAAAGCAGTTGAAAGTGAGAGGACATTTGCTGAGTTTATATACAGGGCTGGGGAGGAATGGAAATATTTAACAGGATTATGTATTTGAAATACAAAATATACGTAACTGTTTTCTTCTACAGTTACAATTTAAATCGTTGGTAATTGTTACATTCAAAAAGTATTTTGATTACTGAAGAGATTACTTTGCATTTTATCATCATATGTTTCATTTAATATTTAGTCCTTTCAGATGGAAAACATTTATACATATAAATGATGCGATCCAAAGTGCATTTGAACAGTGGTGAAACAATTTCTTATGATGTATTACATTCAGTCGAACAGCAGAGAAGTACGTTTGAAGTAAGTTTGGAGCAGAAGAAATAGAAAAAAAAATTATGTATATTGTCAGCTTTATGCTGTGCTAAACTGCTATTTCTAGACATTTTACATGCACATGTTACCAGGCACGATCATATTTTTTTGTCAAGAAAATTCATGCTGGATCACTTTTTTCTAGTAAGACCTTTGATATTAGGGAAACATTGTATTCTTGATAATAATTGTCCTGTAAAAATATCAAAGAATATGTTTTCTCATAAGGAGCAGTCGTACAGTTTGAGAGGATTTGGAAACTTTGTGGTCCCAATGGTTGGTTCCACCAGCAGGAGTTTTTCTATGTCTGTTTGTGCACGGGGTTACTTTGTGGAATAATCTGGGGCTTGAATTAAAGCAGTGTCAAGGCATTCACAATTTCAAACGTCTTAACAAACGAAAGGTCTGGTTCCATTACAATGATATTGTGGTTTGATTGTATTCATGTTGTGTGGATTGTTGGATTAGTTATTATTTAGTTACCCTTGTGGTATTCCATCTACCATTGTTGGTAGTTGTTCATCATTATGTACTCTTGTGGTATTCCATCTACCATTGTTGGTATTTGATAATCATTGTTATGTACCCTTGTGGTATTTCGTCTACCATTGTTGATATTTGATTATCATTGTTACCTGTGGAAATATCTGTATATTATTAATATGTATGGTATGAATGTGTGGTTTTGACTTGTGCAACCACTGTTTCTAAACGAGGTATTATTATTACTATTATTATTATTCTTTTTTTTTTATTTTATTATTATTATTTTCTCTTTGAGATTATTGATGAAGGAAGCAGCTATATTTTGTTTGTATAAATTCTTTGATAGACTGGGGTGGGGTTTAATAAGTTTTACTTCTTCCCACTTGTTAGGAATTCCTTGTCTTTAGCAGAGTGTATCAATGAAATCAAAGATTGGATGGCCAGAAATTTCCTTCTACTTTTCACTGTTGCCCTTTGTCTGCCATTTTTGTCACCTTTGCTTTCCTTAGTTTTCACTTTTGTCCCTTGTGTAGCTCCTTAGTCTCTGTGTTAGCCTTCGTGTTCACTTGTCTTTGTTTAAGAACTACACTTCCCAGAATCCCCCTGCCATCTTCACTGCCATTTTGTGTCATTGTTCACACCTGTTTATCATTTGTATTATCACTCCCTGTGTATTTAAGCCCTGCTTTTTGTTCACTCCTTGTCGTTCGTTGAATGTTGTTAGCCTGGTGTGTGTTCCCTGCCCGTGTTTTCTAGTTTTATTTTTATTTCCCCATTGAGGGTTTTCCTTTGTGTTTTGCCTGTTTGTTTATGAAATGTTGAAGTTGAACTGCAACTGGATCCATATCTCCTCGTCTGCCTTCGCTGCTCGTTCATAACACCACTCCATTTTCAAGCATAAGTGTATAAGTTATTATTATTGTGTATCTTTTCTGTTGTCACACTATTTTTGCTTGAAATAAATAAATAAATAATAATGTTTAAAAAGAATCCTTAAAACAAGATACATTAGTTTTATCTTGTTTTAGAAACAACACTGCATAAGATATTTAGGTTTTTCAGAGAATGTATTTTTAAAATGTATTTTGTCTTACTGTACTGGCACTTTTTTATTCTATTTTTTATTTATTTTTTAGGATCTCTGTCTTGTATTGTTTATGCACTGGAAGCTTCTGTCAACACCAAGACAAATTCTTTGTATGTGTAAGCATACTTGGCAATAAAGCTCATTCTGATTCTGAATGTATCAACTAGTGTCAGAAATAACTGACTAGTAGGTGCAACCCCTCTATAGCTTTGAAGATTGTGTTTGTTTGCTGTTTAAAGAGACAGGTGTTATATTTCAGGACAGCTACAGTATTTTAGAGAAATCTGTCAGACTTATTCTTTGTGCCAAAAAACACCTACAACCCCTTTAATGCAGGGGAGAGGCGATACCTTGACAGTAGCATGGTGAGAAGGAAAATGCATAAAGGAATCTGTTTTAGATCCGGAAGCCCATGACTAACATTGATCCTGGTAATGAGATCTGTTGTTGGACTATGCTTGCTGCAAACTGTTCAAATATCCCATACAGTAAGAACAAGGAGTTTAGCAGACATGCTGCTGTGCATGAATTAAGGAATTAATTAAAAATCTATCAGCTATATGGAGTTTATAGTGGATAGCATTGTGTTGGATGTCAAATTGACAGCCTAGTGGATTTATGATTTGAACAGTTTTTTAACATTGACTTTGGACCTCACCTATGACCTAGGCAGCTTGGCCATGAGGTGGGGCGTATGCTAGTGTACCCGACTCAGTCCGTAATTAATTATCTTATTATTACACAGCTGCCGAGGTTAAAAGAAGCCTGTAGGAGAAAATTTGTGAGCCTGAGTTGAGACGCGGAATAGACAATCACTGTGGCCTTGTGTGATGTTTATTTTATCGGCTGTGCGCAGGTGGTCTATGTCTCTGCCTCTGGTTGGGTCCAGAGAGCAGATAAGAGTGGTAATAATGCCAGGTAGTAATAATGTAAGCCACAAGGGACACACACATTCACCAAACTGTCATAGTATTCGACCACACTATTGTTCTAGATCATACATTTTGTGTTTAATTTACACCACTGTGATATTGTTTGTTTATAGGTCCATAGTGGGAAATATCATGCATTACTTGCTGCTGCTTATTAAACAAAAAATAAATGTAAATATAAGGAGCTGTTGGAAAGAAAATCAGAATACTATGATAGTTTTAGGCAAAGAATAGGAATATGTTAATATGTGACACCAAAAGCTGCATCATGAGGGCAATATAACTTCAACTCATTTTAAAGTCTGTTTTAATGATAGAAAAGGTAAAACTCAGAAATATTTGTGCTGGATTTAGAACATATTCTGGTGTTATTTTGTCATAAACCATACATCATCATATGGTCTCTGTTTAAACTAAAAAAATATAATCTTAAGTAAAATTTGTATAGTTTGAAGTCAAGTCAAGTCAATTTTATTTGTATAGCGCCTTTCACAACACACATCGTTTCAAAGCAGCTTTACAGAAGATCAGCATTAACAGACGATAAAACTGTAATGTTTATAAAGTCGATGAATCATCATTGTGTAATTAGATAAAATACGATTCTTAATCGTGTTTAAAAATAATTAAATAATAATTGTATTAATAACCCCAGTGGGCAAGCTGTAGGCGACTGTGGCAAGGAACACAAAACTCCTTAAGATGTAGATTAATGGAGAAAAATAACCTTGGGAGAAACCAGACTCACTGTGGTGGCCAGTTCCTCTCTGGCTAACATCATAAATATAATGTAAATATTACTTATGTATAGTTAAAGTCATGGTTTAAAATGATTAAACTAAGTAAGTGTTAAGGGTCAGTGTTTAAACATCGATTGTGTTTGAACTGTAAGATTAATGACCAATGTCTTTGACGTCCATCCTTGATTAATTGCAGAAGTTCACATAGATGAAATTGTCCTTGTTAATTGGCTGATGAAGGCTTTTATTGGCAATAGTTAGTCTATGTATTCCATTTCAAGATTGTAGTCCATCAATAGACCGAGGTGATGCAGGTTGGAGTTGGCATCAGTTCATCCTCTGAAGTCCATCATAATAGACTGAAGTGATGTTTGGTTGGCACCGGCTGCATTTAGTCATCATCATTCAGCGACATGTAGCAGTGGAGTCCAACACGAAGCAGGAATGGAGCTGGATTCAGCCGGTTCTGGTGACCTCAGGATAGGAGTCCCGAGGTTGAGACATGGAAACAAATAAAATAATATTAGCATAGATGCCATTAAATTTATTGCAGAGTTAGAGATCATGCTCAATGTTTCTGGTTTCTGGTTCCGGAAGACCCAGCTAAAGCAGCCTAATTGTGGGTTGGAGGATAAATTAGGTGTATGCCTGGCTAAATAGATGAGTCTTTAGTCTAGACTTAAACTGAGAGAGTGTGTCTGCATCTCGAACAGTGTTAGGGAGACTATTCCATAGTTTAGGAGCCAAATATGAAAAGGATCTACCTCCTTTTGTGGATTTTGATATTCTAGGAAGATCACTTAAGTACTGCTGAGCTAGACCATTTAAAGCTTTGTACGTAGTTAACAGAATTTTAAAATGAATACGGAATTTAACAGGTAGCCAATGTAACGATGATAAAATGGTGCTAATATGATCATATTTCTTGGTTCTTGTTAGCACTCTGGCTGCTACATTTTGAACCAATTTAATTGTATTTATTGATCTTGCTGGACATCCTCCCAGAAATGCATTACAATAATCTAGGCTTGAGGTCATGAATACATGAATTCGTTTTTCGGCATCAGCAACAGAGAGCATGTGCCGTAATTTAGCAATATTTCTTAGGTGGAAGAATGCTGTTGTACAAACATTTGTAATTTGATTTTCAAAGGACAGATTGGTATCAAATATAACAACTATGTTCTTTGCTGTTGAAGATGATGTAACAGTACATCCATGTAGAGTCAAATTATATTTTAGCGGCTTATTTTTAGAGTTTTTTGGTCCAATAATTAGTACCTCTGTTTTGTCAGAATTGAGTAGAAGGAAATTTCTGGCCATCCAATCTTTGATTTCATTGATACACTCTGCTAATTTAGAGAATTGTGAAATCTCATCAGGTTTTGAAGAAATATATAGTTGTGTGTCGTCAGCATAGCAGTGGAAACTTATTACACGAATCCTGATAATATCTCCCAGGGGAAGCATATTTAAATGGAGAAAAGCAGAGGCCCTAAAACTGATCCCTGTGGCACTCCATATTTTACTTTTGTTTGGTTTGATAATTCCTCATTTACATAAACAAAGTGGTAGCGGTCTGCTAAATATGACCTAAACCATGCTAATGCAACTCCACAAATTCCAACATAATTCTCCAGCCTATTCAAGAGAATGTCGTGATCTATCCTGTCGAATGCAGCACTAAGATCTTAAAGCACTAGAAGAGAAATGCAGCCGTGATCAGATGATAAGAGCAAGTCATTTGTAACTTTGATAAGTGCAGTCTCTGTACTGTGATGAGGCCTAAATCCTGATTTAAATTCTTCATATATACTATTTCTCTGTAGAAATTAACACATTTTTTACATAAACGGGAGATTTGAAATCGGTCTATAATTAGCAAGTTCTCCAGGATCAAGTTGTGGCTTCTTAATAAGCGGTTTGATAATTGCCATTTTAAAGTTTCTTGGGACATTTCCTAAGCATAGCGAGGAGTTAATGATATTAAGAAGAGGTTCTGAGATTACAGGACATACCTCTTTTAAGAGCTTAGTTGGTATAGGATCTAACAAACAAGTTGTGGCTTTTGATGTTTCGATAAGTTTTGTTAGCTCTTCATGACCTATGACAGAGAAAGATTGAAGTTGCACCTGAGGAAAATTATTAGGCAATGTTTTCTGAGGTGCGATGACAGATGATTGCATAATTCCAATTTTATTTCTGATTATTTCAATTTTATGTGTAAAGAAATTCATGAAGTCATTACTCTTGAGCTGTGACGTAATATCTGGTTCTATTGAGGCTTTATTCCTAACCAATTTAGCCACAGTACTGAATAAACATCTAGGATTGTTGTGGTTATTTTCTATGACTAAAATATGCTGACATGGCAACTTTTAGTGCCTGTCTGTAGCTACAGACACTATCCTTCCATGCACGACGAAATACTTCTAATTTTGTATTTTTCCAAATGCGCTCCATTTTCCGAGCTGCTCTCTTGAGAGCATGAGTGTGATCATTGTACCATGGTGCAGGGCTTATTTCTTTAATTTATTTTGTGGGGCGACAATATCAAGTGTGCTAGAGAAGACTGCATTTATATTTTTTGTTATTTCATCAAGTTCTTCGGGTTTATTGAGTGTTTGAGATAGATCTGGAAGATTATTAGTGAAGCTATCTTTAGTGGTCGAAAGAATAGTTCTACCTGAATGATAGCGTGGTGTAAATTGAGTAACATTAGTTGATTGCAGCATACAAGAGACGAGGTAATGATCTGAGATGTCATCGCTCTGCTGCAGAATTTCTATATTATCAACATCAATTCCATATGAGAGAATGTCTAGCGTATGATTATGGCGATGAGTTGGTCCTGTTACATTTTGTCTGACTCCAAGAGAGTTGAGAATATCAATAAATGCTAATCCCAATGTATCATTTTCATTATCTATGTGAATGTTGAAGTTACCAACAATTAAGGCTCTATCTACAGTAACTACAAAATCTGATAAAAAATGAGCAAATTCACTAAGGAAATCGGAATAAGGCCCGGGTGATCTATACATTGTAGCAAGGCGATAGAGATTTTTTTATTTATATTTGACGGTGTCACATTAAGCATTATTAGTTCAAAAGACTTACATTTATATCCTGTCCTCTGAGTAACACCAAAAACTTCACTGTAAATTGTAGCAACACCTCCTCCTCGACCCTTCAGACGAGGCTCATGTTTATAACAATAACCTGGGGGAGTAGATTCATTTAAACTAATATATTTATCCGGTTTAAGCCAGGTTTCAGTCAGACAGAGCGCATCCAATCTAGTTGTCCAATGTGCATCCAATGTAGAATAAAGAAATATTTTTAACTACTATTTTCTTCTTCTTTTTTAACTTTCTTTAGTTAAAAGTAATACTATTTTGTATTTCCCAAAATACTTCCGAATGTTTTTTAGATACCTTCTTACGAACTCCGTATAAGAAAACATTAAGTTAAATTTTGTATTCCCCAAAATAATTTTTATGTATTTTCTTATATTTTTTCTCAAACTGTCAACATTTATAGCTAGATACCTTCTTATGAACTTCTTATAATTTATTAAAAACTTTCTTAATTATTTTGAAGATTTTAATGAATCTGGCCTCTGATCCAGAGTTGAATCAAGCAATTGCAATATTGAGATAGAATTGAACGGTTAAACGTGATGAGTAGCAAGGAAGTCTACTCTCTGTTTGTTACACACTGTTTAAGCTTGTGACCTGCATCTTCATCACAATCTATCATTGATAATAGTTTCTATTGGCAAATGCATAATATGCTCACATGGAGGGAATACCATGCTTCAAGCTGCTTGCCAAGCTAATTGCTATGTCTAATAAAATGCCATTTGTAAGTCACATCAAAAGAGCATCATTCATCTTTTTATTGCAACATCTATAAATCCAAACTGTCCCTTCTTTTGTCCTCAGGCTTGAAGTCATCAAGGTGATCTCTGGCATATGGGATGCGGCCAGGAAGAAGACTGCCAGATGTTCTGGTAATTCCTCCTCAAGGCAAACAGGCACTGAGTTGTAGCCTCAGTCCAATGTTTTGGGTGCAGCTGTTTGTCCCCTAAGGCTCATTAGTATTTCTGGATGAGAAATGTCCAGTCTGATGCTCGCTAACCAAGCAAGATAGCATTAAATGTTACATTTCATTGTCACTCATCTTATGACAAATACATTGATGTATGGTGTGTTACGTAAATTAAAGGTTATTTCTTACCACTTATTAAATAGAATTTAATTCTACATCGGAATTTCCGATGTAGCCGATGTGCATTTAGTAGCTCCACTGTTCCCCTTCTGTCAAACAGAGCATATACCTCCACTCACAAAAAGAGCAATACACAGCAGGCGATGAACGTCCTTTTCAGGACGCGTCTTTTTAAAGATGCCCTTCCACCTCTGTGTAGTTCCTGGATGTGGTCGATATCTCTCCAAATCTGATGGTCATAGACGTTGACTCGTGTGCCTGGGCAGCGATCACACCGAGGTAGCGTTTTTGGATGGTACATGTACTCACGTTGCAGCTTTCATTTCTTAAAGTGAATGTCACTTCAGCCGCACCCCGCGTCGCTCCTTCCCACGGAATTGAGGATGGCCCGGCTGGCGATGGAGGCGATTTGGGGATGGCAGCAGGCTCTGTTTTGCCAGGTACATCCCCACGAACCACCCATCCACTGGTACGCTTGCTTGCTTTCATCCGGCCTCACGGCCACTCTGGGGACAGATGCGCTGGCACACAGATGGCCCTTTATGTCATTAAGTGACACTTGTTTGCAATTTGGTGTTCTTCCCGGTCTGAAGACCAGCAGAGTTGCGCAGTTCGGTCAGTGCTTTCACGTTGCAGCTTTCATTTCTTAAAGTGAATGTCACTTCAGCCGCACCCTGCGTCGCTCCTTCTTCCCACGGAATTGAGGATGGCCCGGCTGGCGATGGAGGCGATTTGGGGATGGCAGCAGGCTCTGTTTTGCCAGGTACATCCCCACGAACCACCCATCCACTGGCACGCTTGCTTGCTTCCATCCGGCCTCACGGCCAGCCCGCGTTCTCCCTCAAGCACCCTGAGTTTGATGATGACGTCGCCGCTGCATCGGAGAGCATTCTGACGTCTAACGCAGAAGACTCGAATGGGCTGCCACCTTCGGGTAAGTCCGCCCAGTCTGAGGCTGATGCAAAGATGGCCAATATGCTTTCCCGGGCTGCCGTGAGCATTGGGTTGGACTGGAACCCTTTGTCCTCCCCACAGCCTTCACGGCTTGATGATTGGTACATAGGTCAGGGCGGCGCTCTGCATGATGAGCTGATAAGGTTGTGGAGGGCACCTGGAACCAACCTCCTCGCTCATCCATTTTCACTACCCTTTATGGTGCACTACCCTGCTATGATAGAGCAGTTGCGATCCACCTGTGCCCCGAGAACATCACCACCTTAGATTGACGTCGTCGCTGACCTCGAAAGCCTACAGCGCCACTGGTCAGGCCGCCTGGTAACAGACATCTGCAGAGCAGCAGGTTGGGCAACACCCAATACCTTTGCGAGATTTTACAATCCCAGGGTTGAGTCGGTTTCGTCCCGTGTTTTCTCAGGTCCGAGCCAGTAGAACTCAGTAACACGCTGACATACTGACCGGGTGGATTGCTTGCATCTAGCGCCCTTTCCCTCTGCTGAGGTAAAATCGTGAACTCTTATCCTAGGAGATCCCACTAACTCGGCTCCCTGGATGACTCCTCCCTAGCCCTCTGGTCCACAAATTCAGCGGAGGAATTCGCCGACCACATCCAATGCGGGTACTCAATATACCCTGTACTGAAATAGGTGCTCCACAGGTCAGGCTCCTACGAGGACTTCCCCCTGTGTGTATCTTCCGCAGTACAGTCCCCTTGCGAGCAGATCCGCTTCTCCCTTTGGCAATTCCCACTGGCCCTTGGTCGCCGTGTCTGTAGCAACTCCTCCCCCCAATGAGTTAGGCTCTACCACCGGGCCATTCTCCACATGTGACCTAAAAGCCCATGTGATGTATTTCACCACACTATACCTCCCCCAGTCTGTGGTCTCCGCAGGGTCTTTCCCCCCTGAATCCTGATCCTATATTAGTTATATTAGGGGCTTCTGAAAAATTTAAGAGTCTATATTGATGCAGCAACAGTGTCTCTTATGGGATAATCACTGCCAAAAAACGATACCCGTTCTTTATGTTTTGGAAGAAAGTAGAAGTGCAGACAATTACATAATTGCTTACAGATTTGACTAGCACTAAGAAAGAATCAGGTATTCTCTAAAGAACAAACTTCCATTATTTGAAAAGATCTGGTCCCCTTTTATTTATTTCCTTCAGAAATGAGATGATTAGATTTTAGTCTGTTTTTTTTTATTACGCTCCACTTTTCTATTGGATTGCACTGTCGGGTTGAGTTCTGGAAGGGGGGTGGGGGGTGTTTTTTTTTGTCTTGTTGGCATTTTATTGTTTTGTATTCGCCTTGCTTATTTTATTATTTATGTATATATTTTAAATTTAAACCAGTATTGCTAATTCTACTGGGATTTCCCTTCCTTTTGTTGTATATGTTTGTTTAAATACCTTAAAATGTGCAATTGCAAAAGATCATGGTGCAAAATGTCAAATAAAAAATATATTTAAGGCTTTTATAAGGGCTTTGCTTATTCTGTACCTATTGAATTAAATACCATGATTTGTCTCTCATAAAGACACCTACCAGCAAGATCAGCCCAATGAAATGTAAATTTTATTAAACGTTTCATTAAAATATTTGTTACACATATAAAAGATAAATACAATTCATTTCATACACTTACTTAGGGTGAAAATAATTATACTGTATGAATGCAGCTGTATGAATTCACACACCAAGCAATTATCATGTTAATGAGCAAGCATTGTTTTAATAGCTACTTGTGAAATTGTTTGAATAAAAAGGGTTGCCTTCTTCCCCAAATCCCTCCCTAGATAGTCATTATTGCTGAAGTTCCCACATTTATGAATAACAGCTCTTACTGAGGTGCTTGGCATTTTGTGTCAATTAGGATGGCCCTTCAGCATTAATCTCATTGACTCTTTTATGATATTGCTTTGATTTATCAGACTTCTGCCTCCTCATCATTTTATGTTTTGCCCCCTGTCCCTACATCCATCACTTTTTCTATTTTGTTTCATCTTGATCTCCTCATTTTCAAAAATTTTCTCTCTCACGCTCTCTCTGTCTCTGATGGGATTTTCAGTTGAGTGTATTTGCATCTTAATAAGGGTTGAATACTCAGTTGCTCCATTGTTTAAGTGGGTAAAATAAGGTGTTTACAATTATTCCACGATTATCATTCATAGGACACATTGCCCTTAGCTTCTTTCAAGAGGAACTACAGAGTCATATAAAGCATCCTGTGCATCAGCCTCCTCTTTTGAGACTCAAGTCTTTCTGCTCTTTATTGTTTGTCTTTCTATCAGAATTTCTCCCATTATCCATGATAGAACCTGTCCTTCATGTAAGCTCTGAGAGCTTTATATGCATTGCCTCATTTTTGGTTTTCTTCTCCAATCACTGCAATTGCTCCTCCTCTCTGTCCATCCAACAATTTGTGTTTATTTATTGTAGAATCTCCAGAATAATGCTTATTTCTATGCTCAGAGGCCCCTGGAATTTCCTCAAAAGCCATTAACTAAGAAACTGAAATAAATGGCGCCTTAAAGTCTGGCATGACCCAGCTAAATGAGGTAAGAATGACCCTCTGCGTAACTTAATCGTCTTGAGAAACAAGGGCAGATCTGTCCAAACACACACTTGGAAAACCCCCATCGCTTCAAGCTCAGAGGTTATGGGCAATAAAAGAGATCTAAAACAGGTTTCATAAAGACCTTTGTGTTTGCACGATTCTAATACTAGGATATTTCATCTTAATCCAGGAACATTTCACATAAAGTCACAGTACTTTGCTGAGTTATCCCTATAACATGTACAGAATGCATTTGGACCCAAAATGTACACAATAGATAATTCTAGATAATTCTGAAAATGACTGTATGACCTGTGATCACTTTTATAACTGACAAATGAATGATTATAGCCTGATGTACCTTTTAA
The DNA here is from genome assembly GCF_025860055.1 of Xyrauchen texanus. NCBI lineage: Eukaryota > Metazoa > Chordata > Actinopteri > Cypriniformes > Catostomidae > Xyrauchen > Xyrauchen texanus. The sequence goes on along the minus strand of NC_068294.1, from coordinate 30,478,242 downwards.
AATATATGTAGTGGTTTATAATCACTTATGTGATATAAACCCTTATAATCTCTTATAACGTGCAAATCAATTATTATAATCTTTAATCTTGTATTATTCATATCATTCTACTAAGAATGGTAACTACTCAAGGCTTACCCTGATGATATACCACAACAATCAGGTTACTGATTGGTTACAGGTTACAATGTGTAATGTATTGTGCATGTTGTAAAACCAATGAATTAACCAGTATGATTTGTAAAAGGTATTTTTATATTTTGTTACTTACACATGGAATATTCACGAAAGTATGTAAATACTTGCTTGTTTAAATGGAGAATGTTGACGGCAACGAATGTCATGACTCTTGCATCGTTTTCAAGTTATAAAAGGTCATGATTAAACATGCACTATTTTGAGCAGGAAATTTGTAAGAATCCTCCACACAAAACATTGTAAATCAGTTTTAAAAAGGACAGACCAGTTGACCACGTGACTCTGAAAAGACACTTCTGATTTGCTCAGGACACCTTTGGGGTATTGCCAATCTCAACGCAAAACTCTTGATTCAAGGAGGCACACCTCTCTCTTCAGTCTTCTCTCTTCTTTGGCACTCTTGCTTCTTCCACGACCTTTGCAGCTCCTCATTCCTCTGAACAGTTGCCCTCATTGCTTGCAGCCTCCGTGCCACATAGAGTCCAAGGAAGCTCAGCACTAAGTCCAGAGGAAGACTCTTACTCTCTGCTATACGGTTCACACATGTGGTGGGATCCACTAGTCTTCCTTGCGTAAGGCCTCACTTCAATGCCCCATCTCATCATCCAACGACGCAACAGACATCCACGATCATTAACAGAGGTCCACGACATTGATAGTTCAAGATGGCACCGAGTATGGCTGCTGCATTACGAGCTCCAAACCAATATAGCAGTTTTTTGTTTGCTTTGTCTACAATTCATATGCTTTTTGTCTTGAATGATGTCTACCTTATTTTATACGATAGACAATCACTTCTGGACATTAGTTCTGGAATAGCACACTGAAAACCAGACTTTAAATACCTCAATGCCGACCTACTGTTTTCAAACATGCCAGCAGAGCCCTTTGTCTGGGCAGCCGGCTTCGAAAACACAGCCGGAAAAGGGGAAGGAGAGTTGGTGTTATAATCAGACTAAGACGTCGTGCAAATCGACCCCTGCTACCCAGTATTCTACTGGCAAATGTTCAGTCTCTGGACAAAAATATCTCTTTCCAACGAGATACGAGGGACTGCTGCATTATTTGCATTACAGAAACTTGGATGTTTGCAGAGATTCCAGACTCAGCCATCAAACGGGGGTTCTCCGTGCACCAAGTGGACAGAGTGAAAGACCTCTCAGGAAAAAGCAGAAGTGGTGATGTATGTTTATGATCAACAAATTCTGGTGTGATCAGAGGAACGTACATTCTATATCAAGTCTTTCTGCTCTCCTGATCTGGAATTTCTCATGCATCTGTGTCGACCATTCTGGGTACCGAGGGAATTCACAGCTGCCATTATCACAGCTGTGTACATCACGCCACAAGCCGACACAGACTGGGCACTCAAGGAACTGTATGGGAGTATAAGTGAGCAGGAAACCGGGCACCCTGAGACAGCATTCATTGTAACCGGGGACTTTAACAAAGTCAACCTCAAGTCAATAGCACCGAAATACTACCAACACATCAGCTTCAACACACGAGGGGACCGGGTTTTGGACCATTGCTACTCTCCCTTCTGGGATGGCTACAAACCCCTCCCTCACCCACCTTTTGGCAAATCGAACCACTCTTCCATTCTACTTCTGCCCGCTTACAGACAGAAACAGGAAGCACCCGCCCTCAGAATGATCCAGTGCTGGTCCGACCAATCAGATCCTATGCTACAACACACGGACTGGGAGATGCTCCGGTCCGCCTCTGATGATGATCTCGGGGACTATGCTGATAGTGTAACATGATTCATCAGGAAGTGCATAGATGACATAGTACCGACTATGGTAGGTCTGGTGTGGTGGTTAGTCTGATCACTAACAATGATGAAACAATCTACAGAGAGGAGGTGCACACTCTGACACGTTGTTGTCAGGAGCACAACCTCTCCCTCAATGTAAGACCAAGGAGCTTGTGGTGGACATCAGGAGAAAAGACAGAGAACATAGCAGAAATAGACAGAGAAATTGCACAATTAACGTCAACATTTCTATTGTTCAGTTTGTTATACCAGTTTCATACACTAACCTGCAAACTCAACATCACTTTGTTTATCCTTGAAGAAGTACAAAAACCTTCTAAAGTATCTTTGGACTGCTGCCTACTGTACTGCTTCAGCTCATCCCGTGTGTGTGTGTGATACCTTTCCTGATTGCAACAGGCTTTTGTCAATGTTTTGTCATGTGTTATATTATATGCCAGACTGTTAAACAGAGGCCAGATTAGTGAATTGGAAAGCACGCAAATTAGGCTTCTAATTTAAATGTTGTTTAATTTGAATATACTGTATCAATGCTTCAGAAATAAATAGATAAACAGGGTCTGAAATTAACACCCGCCAAGTGCCAAAAGTGGGTATATTTTCCATTTGCCTGTTGAATTTCAAGGTATCATATGCCACTCTGGTGGGTCAGATCAGTTAGTGTCAGATTTTAAAATGTGAATTGTTACAGTTTTGTCATCAAGGGAGCTCTGTAGGCCTTCAGAGTCAGTAAGGTTGCAAGTGTTTACATGGAACGTTTCTTATTAGCTAGTCCCGCTGCTCATTGAAGGCTCAGTTAAAGGGATATGTGATGACTCGGAGGGCATGATGGTGAAAAGCCAGCGCTGAATCAGCTGATCACTGCTGATTCACTCTTAGAGTTCGATAAATAAGAGCCGGAGATGGCACACGGCCGCGTTACATGTGTGTCTGTGTTTGTTTTATGTTGTTTTAAGTTTGAGTTTTTACATTAAACGTACTTTTACTTTTCAGCTGTTTCCCGCCTCCTCCTTGCCTGTCCTTATACTGTTACAGGATACTGCGCTCATATACTTGTACTCGTAAAATGCTCTGATACCATCTGATATACGAATGTCATTCCGTAAACATTCAGTGCACAAATTAAAATCACGTTATCTCCTAATTTTATTATTAAACTACAAATAAAGAGAGTAAATAACATAAATATATATAGTTTGCATATGCTGTGTCTGTGTGCTCTTCAAACGTGAGCACCTGTGTATGTGTGGAACCGTTGTTGTGCTGCCACGGTCTGCTCTCAAGCTTGGTTCCTGCTTACAAATGACATCATAGCAGTGTTCGCCAGGCCTCCACAAAGCTCCATTGTGGTGATGGGGGCATGGTCATGTATCTGTCTGCAGGAGAGAGAGAGAGAGAGAGAGAGAGAGAGTTGTAATTATCTCTAACACCTGTCTCTTGTTATAGTGATGCAGGTGGTAGACTTGAAAAGCCACACTAATGCATCAGTTCAGGGAGAGAGAGAGCAACCCGATAGCATGTGTCGGCATGTAATGAGTACATTAAAAGTTTGTTATCTTATTGAGTATTGTGAAGAATCTATGTGAATTGAGTGCTGTAAAATACTAGATGCTGAAGGCAGAAAATAAAAGACTTGCCTGCACTGCTTCATTGTCTCCTTACTCCTCCATTGCCCAAAGAACAGAACTTTCTACAGTGGTGCCAAAACACAGGAATTTGGAGGACAGTGTCATTATGTAGTCTTCAACACTAGGCGAAGTTATCAAGTCCTCCGCCAGCATCCAGCAGACCCAGCATCAAGCCCTCATGGAGTTACACCAGAGCAGGAACAGCGCTTCCAACTCCTGCTCCAGGTCCAAGCAGAGGACAGCAGGCATTCTGGAGCCTGATAGGCAGAGAGGGGGCTGGCGCTGCGACCCCCTCGGAGGCCACTTCCCAATTGACCTTCATTAAGATGTGACCAATGGGTGGCCCATTTTTTTCTGGTTCTCTCCGTGGAGGTGCAGGTAGCTGCCCAGAATCTTACCACTATCAGCCTCCTCAACTACCACAATCTCAAGAAAACCATCCTGCAGCAGGTTGGTCATAGTCCAGTGCAGAGCCGCCAGCAGTTCCGATCCATGTGATTTGGATGACACTGCCGCCCGTTTGCCTTTGCCCAACAGCTCCAGCATGCTTGCCAGAAATGGTTGCTGGCTGATGGAACCCATGGCACTGTGGACATCATCAACCTGAACTGGAGCATTTAATCTCCCAGTTTCCTTGTGGTATGGCCAAGTGTGTCCAGTGCCACCGCCTGGCATTGCTGGAAGAGGCCGTCCAGCTGACAGAGGACTACATTTTCAGACTCTTTTTCTTCTCTATTACCTCTCTTCCTCTCACACTTCCCCTGTCTCCCTCCAAATTGGCATGATTTTAAGAATTTCTTGAGGGGAAATATGCGTAAAATATTGTCTCTGTGTATGACATGCAATGTGATGGCTGGAGAGGCGGTGCCAGGGCCGTCTATGTCTGCTCTGTGTAACTATGACTCAAGAGAGGGAGTGCCTGTTCTTAGATGTTTCCCTGAGGGGGATTTTCCTCTGGAGCAGTCATGTCTCCAGTCTGCAATCTCCCAAGAAAAAACAGCTTTTTCCACACATTCAGCTTACACCAATTTGTGATCCTTCCATTGAGTTTGTCCCGGCCATGTGTTCAGCATCTCATGGACAAAATTCTCAGACCACATACAGCATATGCCGCTGAATATTTAGATGGTATTGTTATCTATAGTGACAACTGGCGGTGACACATGCAACATCTGAGAGCTGTTCTAAGGTCGCTGCAATGGGTGGGACTCACGGCCAAATCAAAGAAGTGAGCAATAGGGCCAGTGGAAGCTCAGTATCTCATTTTGCGCTTCAATTCCACTAGACGAATTTGAGGAAAGGGACAAGACAAATCTCTCTGTGCTTTTGAGGCATAGTAAAACTACAAAAATAATATTAAAAGGACAATGGTTTCATAGCTAAATGAACTGTTGTAGCTCCTCAGTTGTTCTTGTTCAAAAAGACATGTGAGCCTATTTATCCACCTTTTGTATACTGAATAAAAAGGTCTAAACAATGCACTAAAGTTTGGTTTCATTAACTGATCAGCTCTTGTTCATTTTATACAGTGGACATTTTCTTTTTATGTATTTTAAAAGTAAATCTTATCTTGGCTTTAAAATATAAAACACTAGTATCTGTAAACAAGTAAAAGTGCTTGAGTTTAACCACTGACAACAGACACAACGCAAGATACGCTGCAGTGCCAGGCGAAAGTATAAACAAGTCTTTAAACTCTCTCCAATGTTAAAAACGTGGAGGCAGTTATCCCGGTATAGAAGATCTCTGACTGCGAGCAGAGTGCTAATTCACTTTATACTTACTACACATTTATTTAATTAAATAGCAGCCATTTGCAGTTTAATAATCACTTTGAGTCACATAGCAACCGACTTTTCCGGAGGTAAAAACTGCCTTTAAAAACATACAGAAACAGAAATGGATAAAATAAAAAAAAATCTAGAGAAATATATCACTACTGTATAGTTAAGGTATATTCACTGCACTACTACTACTACTACTACTACTACTACTACTACTACTAATTATAATAATAATTAATCAGTAGTAATTGTATAATATTTAAGCAATATCTCACACCTGTTATTCTCAACCTGTTATGGAGCACTTTATTTGACAAAAATAACTCCAATGTTGTATTTTGGGTTAAGCTGTGAGTTTCTGAAGAAAAACACTTAATTTCATAAAAATAATACAACATTATGTTAATTAATTAATTGTTCTATTTTCATTTGATTAAAGTTTTAATTAATTAAAGACACCATTTTGATGATAAAAATGAAATAAACTAATAAGGATTTCAGGAAAAAAAACAGCTACTGAAGAGTACTGAAAAGGAAGTAGCAGTATTCATTTGAAAAAACAAAATGTTATCGTTACATCCATAGTTAGCAGTAAATCTCTTTTTAATGTGAATCAGAAAGACTTGTGAATCAGTTGGAGCTGACTGAATTTACTAACTCAAAATAAACCAAGAACACTTACTGTGCTATGTGTATGAGTTTCATGAGACTTACAGTTTGTTCTTATGACAACATGTAGTTTAACTTGTTGATACTCAACCCAAGCAGTGCAGCCAGATTTTGTCTTGAAAGGCGGAGCCTTAATTTGACTCTTTACACCGCCACCAATTTTAATGAGAAAAAAGCTTGCAGGAAGCTAATTTTTTGTTAAAATTTTAAACGTAACTTCTTTAGACTTGTGGCTTTGATAACATTGTATTTCTGGGTTGTCTTGGCACTTTTATTTTAGTTTTTTTAGATTGTAAAAACATGTTCAGCACAAAATATTTCCATTACTATGTACTTCAGCTTCTCTAATTTTTAAAAATAACAGCATATATTAATTTTGAAACTTAGGGAATAAAGCCCAAAGTGTCTTCTTTCAAAAGATGAACATTCTTACAAATGTGCCCATACTCCAATGGGTCCAGTTCATGGTTTGTGCTCAAAAAGGGGGTGCGTAGCAACAGGTTAAAATACAAATTTAGTTTTACAAATAAAATACAAATACTATCTGGCTATTAAATATTTAATAAATAATATAACAATACAATTCTTTATAAAAAGAGTTCACTTTTAAACATGCTTACAGTATTGTTTATTTGTCTCTCATAAGCATTATTTCATGCAAAACTAATGTACAGATAATATTGAGTTAATGTATGACTCATGATTAACTAAGCCATTCATTAATGATTGCCACATCAGTAACTAATAAAGAGTCTGTCTGATTAATATATTAAGTCATATATACAAATACATAATTAAATGTGTCATCGTGGATTAATTCCCTAACAACTTATTATATGACCTATATATATATATATATATATATATATATATATATATATATATATATATATATATATATATATATATATAATAATGAGTAAGTGTTTAAAATTTTTGTCCAATGTCCAATGATAGTCATTAATGATAAATTAGTTCTTAAGTCATGAATTTTTAGGCAGTACTTTTGCTTTATCAGCATTTGTTTTAATGAATCATTAACTAATTGTTTGTAAAGATATCATTGTTATGACTTTACTTGTTGAGGCACATGACCATTAACTCATCATTAAGAAATTGTTGTAATTAACACATGAATTTCAGTAATAATGCAGTAATAAAGCATGTTTGGGAGGAAGTTCAAATACATGGCTTCAGCTCATTGTGGTAATTAACACATTAATTAACACTATTAGTTCATATAATAAATTTTTAGGGAATTAATCCACAGTGACACATTTAATTAATAGAAATTCACATATGACTTAATATATTAATCAGTTAGACCCTTTATTAGTTGCTGATGTGGCAATCATTAATGAATGGCTTAGTTAATCTTGACATCTGTGCATTAGTTAAGCATGAATTAATGCATATTAATGCACCAGTATTGTAAAGTGTTACCAGTTACTTTCGGACCCTTTCGCTAAAATAGCATGTCAATCAATAATCGATATATCAATATTTTATGACATCCCTAATAATAAGAATCAACATATTTTGTTTTGTCTATTTATTTTTATTTATTTAAATTCATATATTATTTTATTAATTGATTTGATGACTTTACTACTGTTTTAAAATTATGAAAGTAGTAATCAAACTGTTTAAATAATTATTCATAATGTTTAGATCATGAAACTTTTAGTGAAATCACAGATGATTTTATTGATGCATTAAAGCACTAAAAACTAAAAGCACTTGCACCATTAAAATACTTAGAGTTGGACTGTGAACTATGATTAGTTCTTGGATTACTTGTCAAGCATTTGTAATTTTTCTGAGGTTGTATTTAAGAGCCAGCCCTCAAAAAGACGAAAAACAAGCATTTTTATTTAAGCAGCCATTTTTTCCCTAATACAGGTGTCACTTGGGGATTGACCCAACAACTGGGCTTTTTATGTTTGCCTGAAATTCAGCATCGGTAAGGCTTTTATCATTGTGCTTAATATTTCTCACTCTTTCTCCGGGAGAAATGGTTAAACAGGCACTGCAGTCAGCAAACTACACTCTCCTGCATACACATTAATAGACTGACCTTTGAGGCCCAGCCTCATGTAGAGCTGCAAGATTTACATAAAGCCATAATACATCTTATGTCCTTTTATGCCCCCTGTGGTTTATAGATGGCATGTCTAACAATATTCCTCTGAACACTCTGTCCTAGCCGTCCCTATCTGCATATTCATACTTAATGAATAATATGTGTTTGGTAACATTGTAATAAGAACATTCTTTTAGCTATCCAATTACATCACAATATACTTTAGATTTGTATGCAGTGATTAATAATTAATTCTTGTAATTAACAAACTAATAACTACCATAATTTAGTCATTTAAAATGGTGTCCTTGTGCCCTTATTTATGCCCCACAGATAAAATATCTCTGCTGTAACGTAAAAGTAGATTTAAAAACATAAATAACCAATCTGCTTTATCGAGCTCAAAATATTTTACTTGAAGCTCTCTGTTTATTCAAGCTTAGCAATAACAAATTCATTAATGAAGCCATATTGGCTAAACAGTCGCTTCTGAATCAATGGTGAATATGACTATTGAGTTAGACGTGTCAAGCTGAATGTGGCTTCAGTTAAGGCACATACTCTGCAAATTCTGAGGGTCTCATTTTCCCATGGCTTAGTCTTTTAGCAGTGGGGATTACTTTAAAGCATTGCTGAAATTGATCCATTAAGTGGATTATTGATCAGGCTACGAGACCCACAGGCTGCTTCATTGGGCTCCCACAAGTCTGAATAACTTTGCAGAGACACTAAATCATATGAGGATAATCTAACTGAATGTGTGAGAGTATTCTTGCAAATGGTTGAAAATGACTTCAGCTTGCAAATACAGCTCCTCACTAAAATTATGTGCAGAATCAGAAATTAGTATGTTTTCACCTGGCAAATAAACCCTAGAGAGTTAGCCAGAGCAGTATATTAAAATATGTACAGTATGTGTGCATTATATGAATATATATATTTTACTGTCATTAAGGAAAAAGTGTGTAATTTTTTTCAATTTTAAAATACTTATATCATATCATCATAAAGTTACCAAAATATTGCCCTGTTTGTTTGCATGAAAACTATTTTGTTTGAATGAAAATTATTTCCAAAAAAAGCCAATTATTTTTAATTTAACATTTGGTGCCACTTTGGCATGTCAATTAAATACAACATTTTTGAAGACTATTGCTATAAATAGTATTTTTTTATACTATTATAAGTGCAGATTAGGTCTCTCTTTCCACTGAAATGTTATATTCGTATATTCTCTTTGTCAGTACATCTTTGGAATAATACCTAGATTTACGTAATGTCAGAATTACCATAATTTTTGTAATTACTGTAATTATGAATTTTAAACATGTAAAAACCATTCACATCTTAATAAAATTAGTAATTACAAGTAGGAAACTTGAACTTTATGAAAGCTCAGACGTCTCCCATTTGACTGTTGTGACACCATATAAAAATATCAAGAATTGCCAATCAGTCTCATAGGATCACATTACTGTACTTTAATTTTTGCAAAATCATTTTATGTGGCTTGTTGTAAGTATTGCTGTAGTTACCTGCTGAAATGACCACTAGTGGTGCTAAAACACAAATTACTTTTATTTAGTTTCACACAAATCACAAGAGGGCAAATAACCGTTTTAAAGATTTACTTCTTGCCCTGATCCTCACACAATGCTATATTATGTCATCAGAACACCTTTAGAATTGCGCTTGACTTCATCAATTGCTTCATCAATTGTGTCTTTCATATCACATTTGCTTTTTATGATACTATCAGTTAGGTTAAGGTTTAGGGTAGGGAGGTGGGTTTTATTGATTTAAAACTTAATAGAGCATTAACCTTAAATATCTCATCTGTTTGTGAGAACTTGCTTTTAGACATTTCACCTCGGAACCACTTGAAATGTGCAAGGAGCCAGGTAGTATTATTTTGCAAAGATATCACCACGGTCAATTTAATTATTATAATCCTTTTTTTTTTTTTCATGAGATCAGGCTAAAAAATACTGTTTTGCAGTCTTGTTTAATAAACCCTTTTATTAAAGCAAGTTTTACCTCTAACTTGTAAGTGTGTTAAGTTCTTCAATATTTTGCAAGAGGTAAGTCAAGTCATTTTTATTTGTATAGCACCTTTCACAACACACACCGTTTCAAAGCAGCTTTACAGAAGAGCAACATTAACAGAAGATAAAACTGTAATGTCTATAATGTCAATGAGTCATCATTGTGTAATTAGATAAAATACAATTGTGAATTGTGTTAAAAATAAGTACTTAAATAATAATTGTATTAATAACCCCAGTGAGCAAGCTGTAGGCGACTGTGGCAAGGAACACAAAACTCCATAAGATGTTGATTAATGGAGAAAAATAACCTTGGGAGAAACCAGACCCACTTTGCGGGCAATTTCCCCTATGGCTAACATCATTAATGTAATGCCAATATTACTTATGTATAGTGCAAGTCATGGTTTAAAATGATTAAACTAAGTAAGTGTTAAGGGTCAGTGTTTAAACAAAATTTTGAACTGTAAGATTAATGACTAATATCTTTGAAGTCCATCCTGGATTAACTGCAGAAGTTCACATATATGCAATTGACTTTGTTAATTTGCTGATGAAGGCTTTTGTTGGTAATTGACCGTCTATGTATTCCATTTCAAGAGTGTAGTCCATCAATAGTACAAGGTGATGCAGGCAGAGATCAGTGAGGTGCATCGCAGTTCAACCTGGCTGGTAATTTCGGTGAGGTTCAGTGTGGTCTATCCTAAATCCAAGGTTCAAACATTGGCATATGAAGTATCCCATGTCTTATGGTTGGATTTGGCATCAGTATGGCAACTATTCCATAGTTTAGGAGTCAAATATTAATTTTGATTCATCTTTTGTGGATTTTGATATTCTAGGAGATATTAACAGGACAGAATTTTGCGATCGTAATGAACGTGATGGAATATAGCGTGGTAGAAGGTCACTAAAGTACTGCGGAGCTAGACCATTCAAAGCTTTGTACGTAGTTAACAGAATTTTAAAATGAATATGAAATTTAACAGGTAGCCAATGTAACAATGATAAAATGGGGCTAATATGATCATATATCTTGGTTCTCGTCAGCACTCTGGCTGCTGCATTTTGAACCAATTGAAGTTTATTTATCGATCTTGCTGTACATCTTCCCAGTAATGCATAATAACAATCTAGTCTTGAGGTCATGAATGCATGAATTAGATTTTCGGAAACATGGAGCCTATGCCATAATTTAGCAATATTTCTTAGGTGGAAGAATGCAGTTCTACAAACATTGGTAATTGTATTTTTAAAGGACAGATTGGTATCAAATATAACACCTAATTTCTTTGCTGTTGAAGATGATGTAACAGTACATTCACAGAGAGTCAAATAATATTTTAGCGGCTTATTTTTTTAGTTTTTTGGTCCAATAATTAGTACTTCTGTTTTGTCAGAATTGAGTAGAAGGACATTTCTGGCCATCCAATCTTTTATTTCATTGATACACTGCTAATTTTGAGAATTGTGAAATCTCATCAGGTTTGAAGAAATATACAGTTGGATATCGTTGGCATAGCAGTGGAAGGCCTAAATCCTGATTGAATTTCTTCATATATACTATTTCTCTGTAGAAATGAACATATTTGGGAGGATAATATTCAAGTATTTTCGACATAAACGGGAGGTAAACTTTAGTTGTGGTAGTATTTTGATTTCATTATAAGCAATGCCACACATGAATCCATTCTGGTGTTTTGAGCACTGCCATAGAAACAAATAATGTCTTTCAAGTTCAAGAATGTGCCAACTGTTCAGAGTAGAATCTCACAATTATAGCAATTTTGACAAGAAATACCACAACACTGGTCATGCTCAGTGCACGACCATAACAAAACGAGATGTGGTGGTGGTAGCCTTTTTTGCTGGCATCACAAGGATCACAGGTATAGATGATCCATAAACTGGAGGTGCTAGTGGTAATAGAGAGAACCCTATCAGCCCACCATGCCCTTGAGCGAGGCACATAACCCAAGACTGCTCTAGAGGGACTCTCTCTACAATCTGTAATTTCAGTCACTTCCAATAATAAAACGCTCAATCTAGACACCCAAGTCAGAGCTGTATCTTTCCAATGCTTCAGGAGACGAGCAGCATAGACTGTGGTTTTTCAACAATACAATAAGGCTGTGTGTGGTTTTGAACACTAATCTAATAGCCCACTAATAAGAGCACATTCCTCATCCGTAGCATCTCATTAATAATCTGTTGACATGTGAAAATAAATATAAATGCAAATATTGACTTAACATATAGATTATGGGAAGACTGTGAGAGGAGAACCTCAGCATTTGTGTCTTTATGTGTGAGTGTGAGAGAAATGTCACCTCCCTCAGTGTATGTAATGAGCTTCACGTGAGGTATGCTGCAGAAGAGCTAAAACAAAGCTGACAGAAATCCCATCAACCTGTCCAAAACAGTCAGTCATGTAATTTAGATGCAAGTACAAGCAAGCTGACTAAGCGTGTGTGAGTGTTTTAGAATGTTTTTGCTCTAATAACTGTGTTAGTTTACAAGTGTGTATATGTGTCTGTGGCTCATGGATGCAAATACTGAAAGTGTGTGCTTTATGTGTGCGTGTGCATATATGTGAGCCTGCTGAGGCCACATCTAGACACACACCTGATGGCTAGGGGAACAATTAGAGAAGTAGTGAGGAGACAGTGGGATTACTCAGAGGCTGTTGCTTCATGCCTGCAAAGTGTCACTACAAATGTGTCTGTGTGAAAGAGACATACACAGACATACAGTCTTCTACAATCACATTTCTGTCTGTATGTGTGATTTCCACTCTGTGCAATGAGCAGTTTAGCTTCTTTCACAGGGTTTCTCTCTGTCCTGTATGTATTCCAGGTGTGTGGAAGAGATTTGTGGCCCATTTTTTATATTAGAGCTGCTTATTTACACAGATTTCCCAATATTATTTACAAGTTGATTCCAATTCCAAGCTTTATTTAGATTTGATTAATTTATGTACACACACACACACACGCACGCACGCACATACGCACGCATGTTTTATGGGGACTTTCCATAGACATAATGGTTTTTATACTGTACAAACAATATACTCTATCCCCTAATCCTACCCCTAAATCTAACCTCACAGAAAACTTTCTGCATCTTTACATTAAAAAAAAAAACATAATTTAGTATGATTTATAAGCTGTTTTCCTCATGGGAACTGACAAAATGTCCCCACAACGTCAAAAAGTTCAGGTTTTACTATCCTTATGGGGACATTTGGTCCCCACAAAGTGATAAACACACACACACACACACACACACACACACACACACACACACACACACACACACACACACACACACACACACACACACACTCATATATACAGGATATAGTTACATGTTTCCTGATGTATACATTCATCATGAGTCACATGGCTTCTTTACCCCATCTATGCTATTTGTAATAAGAATTACATTTCTATAGAAATAGTTTATTGACAAATTGATTACTTTGGACATACATACAGTACAGAATCATTCAAACCAAACTTACTCTCAACACGCAGTGAAAGGATCTCTGTGCTAAACTTCTTCATCCCCTATACTATTCAATCACATTTTTAGTAGCATTGCACAAAATTTGGTCACATTAGCAAGTGAAATACTTGTTTTATAGAGGCTTGCATGTGGAATAAATTAAAGATTTATCTTTGGATTTAAGAATCTATATTGAAATGAAGATTGTGATTCATCTGAAAAATCTAAACTTTTTACCCATCCTGGTCTGGTTTATTGGCCTTGATTTTGAGTATATACAATGGACATTCATACACCTGTAGACTAAGTTTCGCATAGCCAGATGACTAACAATTTTGTGGAGCAATTTGTTTATTATTCTATGCACTTAGACAGGAAAGTCTTACTGACATGTGAAATAATTATTAATAAATAATTAATTTTAAATTAATGGTGACTGAGGCAAACATTCTGCCTAGTGCAGAATGGTTGTAAAATTTTATCTTGTTCGACTGAACCTTTTTTTAAATAAACAAAGTAATATTGCATCTGTTTGTAAGTAGATATATATCAGTAAGGGTGGTAATTATGTAGACTAGCTTTGTGAAATTTATGAATATAAGAAATCCATAAAACATGTTTAATACTTGATCATAAATCTCTTGACTTTTCAATTTCTCAGTTTCCAATGAGTCTCCCACAAATTACACTCACTGAGCACTTTATTAGGAAAACTTTGGTCCTAATAAAGTGCCAGATGTGTTCTTCTGCTCTTGTAATCCATCTGCCTCAAGGTTCGACATGTTGTGCACTCTGAGATGCTATTCTGCTTACTACAAATGTACAGAGTGGTTATCTGAGTTACCATAGCCTTTCTGTCAGCCCGAACAAGTCTGGCCATTCTCTGTTGACCTCTCTCATCAACAAAGCGTTTCTTTCCACAGAACTGCTGCACACTGGATGTTTTTTTTTTTTTTTTAACCATTCTGAGTAAAAATCAGCAGTTACAGAAATATTCAAACCAGCCTATCTGTCACCAACAATCATGTCACAGTCAAAATCAATGAGATCACACATTTTTGACGTAAACATTAACTGAAGCTTAAAATTCTGAAAATTCTGTAAAATAACTGAAAATTCATGATTTTATGCACTGCACTGCTGCCACACGATTGGCTGATTTGATAATTGCATGAATATGTAGGTGTACAGGTGTTCATAATAGTGATCAGTGAGTGTAGCTATATCCCATTCATTCAAGAAGCCAAGAGGATGGGTCTTCACTGTTGAAGGTTATGTTTACTTGTAGAAAGAAGTAAGAAACACACATAATGTCATGCTTTAGTGAGAGGTAGTGGCTCTGTTTCAGCCTTTTATCCCTGATACACAGGGCATGGTGGCCCATTTACATGGCTAACTTTTCTGCAATCTGTTCAATTGCACATGCTTTTGTGTGTTGTTTTTAAACTGTTTGCCCATCAATGACATTAACAAGTCAAGCAAAGTAATAGAATATTTCTTTGAAAATAATCTTGCTTTCTACCAGTGGCAAATGTACCTTACAGAATAAGTGCTGCTACTACATATCAGTCCAGTAATGTGTCTTTCAGGATAGATTTCCTAATTGACATGATAAAGTGGCCTTTTTGTTTCTCTAGAGTGATGTTCCAGATGCATTCTGACCGTCGTGCTCTTTCATATGTGTATGTGGTTAAAGTGGATGTGGACCCACTAGATATCTGTGGGCAGGATATTATTGTGATAACAGGAATTTGAGTAGGGAGAGGACATAAAAAAACAAACATCATAAAACTGCTTACAAAGTGGTCAGGTCAACAAAGTCGCCCACTACAGCGGCATTCATCCGGTAAAATAATAGGCCTGTAGACCTTTTCAAAAGACATTGTTTCAGATAATGACAAGGTTGGGATGATCTACAAAAGCTTTAAAACCCCTTTATTTCTTAAACTTGACAGCTGCTCAAAAAAGTGGATGCTCAAAAGTCAATACCAAAGCTTGGAAGGTGTATATCTCCCAAGATGGTGATGGGATGAGGAAAAGCATAATTTATTCAAGAGCATATAGTTCATTTTCCACCTTTTTTGATCACCATACCCGTTTTCTGATGTCCCACGTCCTTCTCTTCCACTTAAACACCCTATATTTGTTGAACTCTGGTTTGTGTATTGCAATTAAGAGATGGTGAGGAGAGCAAACTGCAGATTTTAATTGGCAGTGATGCTCTCATGCTCGTTTGAGAGTCCTATATTTATCTCTGTAACAATCACCTCCATGCATGGTTAATTAGTGACATTTTAGTTTAACTTGGCAACAGCATCCTCACTAACTGTTGATTGTATTAATACAGGTTTGGTAAAATTTTGAATATTTAAGTGTTATATGTTGGATGTGTAAGAAGGTGCATGTGACTACAAGATTGATGTATTTTATGCACTGGCAGAATTGTTCCCTTTACAAAAAGCTTCACTACGATGTTGCGCTGCTAAGCGCTACGGGGGAACAGCTTTAGCTGTGAGCCGAGCTGAATAATATGTGGAACACGTCAATGAACATTGACCGGAATTTATAGCCTCGGCTGATGTAATCATTAGATGCACCTGAGGCCAGGCTATAAATGGATACGTCACCAGGTGTCGTCAGAAACTCTTTTTTCAGAGCGATTCTGTTTCTGTGTGTTTCACACACCCTGTCAAAACTTTCTTTCCTCTGTTAGGAGATAGAATCAGTTAGGCAGTGTGCAGTGAACGTTGTTCTATTTTTCCTCTTCTGTTTAGAAAATATTATATATATATATATATTTCTAAAAAAAAAAAAAAAGAGAGAATGCCTGAAAGCCGCAAACGGTGCGTGTTCCCCTCTTCTCGCTGTATAGCTGAAGACGGCACACATCAGATTTTGCTGTTTGTTTGGGGGTGCGAGCACGCTGCTCTCGCGTTGCAGCAGGGCGGGTGCGAGCACTGCGATTTGCTTTAACAGGCAGAGTGCGTCGTGCTCGCCTCGCTTGCTTCCGGGAGTCAGCACTCACGAAAAGATCATTCGTGGGGCTCGTGCATGGATTTGGTTGAGGAGCAAGAGACGGGTTGACCCCTTTCTCTCACTCTCTCCCCAAACCCAGCTGGTCCTTCACATGATCTCGAAGCACGTGCCGACGCTTCTTCGGATCACGAGGTGGATCGCGACTCTCTTCCCGCCTCCGAGCTTTCCGTCCGCGATAAAAAATCTACGGAGGAATTGCTCGATGTTGTTACTCGTGCGGTTGCCAGATTGGACTGGCCACGCGAAAAAGAGACCCCCAAACGCTCCAAATTAGGGGATAGATTTTATCTTCCAGTCTAAGAAAGGGAACGCCTCATGGGTCCCTTCCCTTTCTTTGATAGCCTCCATGAAGAGCTTTTTCGCTCATGGAGAACCCCTAAAAAAATAAAAAAAAAAAAAAAAATAATATAATATATATATATATATTTTCTTCCCGTGTTCACATACCCTCGACATCATTATATTCGACTATCGTGGGTGCTGAGGCACGGGGTATTCAGTGATGCCGCCGGTCGAAGAGACGCTTGCGGGCTATCTCTCGCCGGACTCGGCATCGTCACTTAGAAGCCCTCTCTCCCTCAAAGCCTTGTAGGACAACCTCCACTTTAGTGGGAAGGGCTTATCAAGCAGCAGGTCAGGCTGGTGCTGCTCTGCACACTATGCTGTTTTTCAGGCGTACCAGGCTGACCTCCTGGACGACCTGAGTGTGGGTTCTGCGTTTGACGAGCAAGCCTCAGACCCACCTCGGTCCTGACTGAAGGGAGGCTCAAAAGCAAAGCGTGGCGAGTCGTGCTCCTCCTCCCAGGGATTGGGGACAGTCTCGCCGCCCTCGCCAGCCCCGGAAGCAAGACCTCAGGACTATAAATTCTAGTAAGAGAAAACCCTGACGGTCTTGCGCCTAGATTGGGGGGTAGCTCCCCTCTGGACGGGGCGTGTGCTTCACTTCACCCCTCACGGTACCCCCTCGAAGCCCCTCCATTCCCGCCATCTCTTGGTGTTTCGGGTTGCAGAGGCTTCCGTCAAAATTGGGTGTTTTCACTGTTCCTGCATTTTATTCAGGACGCGAAACACCCGACAACCCCTCAACAGGAAGTGTTAAAATATAATACCCATCTCAGAGATCCTGGCAGCGTGGAAACTTCTGCCGGATATATTCTTTTCTGTGGGTCTTATAAGGGCATCAGGATTTAATTCTCTCGCTGCTTTTCCGTGTTTCAACGGCGTGTTCTTACTACCGTAAACCGGATTTCTTTTTTTTTAAAACAAACAAACAAACAAAAAAAAACTCAATCTCCTGGTTAAAGGGGCCATGGTATGTGTTCCCCTTCCAGAGAGAAAGTTAGGTTATTACACTAAATACTTCCTGTTTCCCATGGAGGGTGAGGGGTGGCGTCTGGCTTAGATCTTAAAGCTTGAACTACCCGTGGGTGTTCAAGTCCAAGATGATGCCTGTCAAGACGGTTGTGTCTCAAGCCCTACAACTCGTTTGGCTGGTCACCATCGATCTTATGACGCACTTCTATACTTCATTTAGAAGTTCTGCCACAACATGGAAAGTTCCTGAGGTTCACTTCCGGGGACGAAGTCTTCCAGGGTCAGGTTCTTTCACTCAGCCTAGCCCTTTTACCGCACATTCACAATGCATGATGTAGCGCTGGCTCCTTGCGACTCCGGGGCATCTGCATTCTGAATTACGTAGACGACTGGCTGATCCTAGCACAGTTCCAGGAACTGGCAGTTCAGCACAGGGACATCGTCTTAGCTCATCTGTTTCTCTGGGGTTGAGGCTCAACGCCAAGAAAAGCGTCCTCTCTCCCACTCAGAACACTGTCTATCGGGGCATCGTATGGAGTTCAAACACAATGCGGGCACAACTGTCTCCCGCTAGGACTGAGTCCATTCAGATCACCCTGAGCAAAGTCAGGCTAGGTCAAGGTTGCACTGTTATCAGTATCAACGATTTCCAGGTCTCAGGGCAAACCCGTCCACGGTGATCCCTCTGGACCTTCTGCTCATGAGACCGTTTTTGTTGTGGCCAAAAGCCAGGGGATATCTTACAAGGGCCAAAACCCCTGGGCTAAATAGGGTTATGCGCCTCAGGCTTCGTTCCCTTTCTATGTGGTTCAGACCCCGGTTTTCTGCCTTGGGTCCCACTCTAGGTGCGTCTTGTTGTCGCAGACTGCTAACGACAGACGCCTCCCTGACGGGCGGGGTAGCAGCCTTAAGTGGTCATCCAGCTTAAGGGGATAGGAGGGTCGTCAGCTCGGTTGTCACAGTCACTGTCTCGGGTTGATGGCTGTATTTCTGGCCCTGAAATACCTCCTCCTGAGGCTGCCATGTCTTGGTGCGGGTGGACAATACAGCGGTAGCCTCTTACATAAATCTTCAAGGAGACCCACGTTCTTGTCAGCTGTATTTATGACACGTCGGATTCTCCTTAGGGCCCAGGGTAAGCTCCTGTCACTCAGGTCAGTTATATCCCTGGATGCCCGTATACGGGAGCAGATTTATGGTCCAGACAGGAAATACCAACGGGGGAGTTAAGAACTCCACCCTAAGGTAGTAGTTGCCCAGAGTTTGCCAGCAAGGATTTTTGCCTCTTACTGATAGCACCGCGCTGGCCGAACAGGGCTTGGTTCTCGGAGCTAATCTCTTCCCTCGACAACTCGCCTTGGGCGATTCCGAACAGGAAGGATCTTCTATCTCAGGCACAGGGCAATATTTAATCCCTGCCCCGAATTGTGGAATCTTTTATGTTTGGCCCCTAATGGTACCAACTGAGGGACACAGGGCTTTCTCCTGAGGTTATCGAGACCTCTTTAAATGCCAGGCTTTTTCCACTTGGAACAAGTTTGGGTGAGATCTTAGGGCAGAAGAGGACCTCTTTGCTTCTATGGATAGCGCAATGTCTCCTCTACTTCTCCCTGAAATCACCCAGCCCCCTTGGGTCTGGACGTTAAGACACATACATGACCCAGAATGCGTCTGTATGTATTTCTTTCCCCGGTTTATCTGCTCCCGGGAGTCTTGGCAATGTTCACCAGCAAGGGTCTTGCCTCCTATTAATGGCACCACGCTGGCCGAACAGGATATGTTTCTCGGAACTAATTCCTCTCCTCGACGGCTCGCCTTGGGCGATTCCGAACAGGGAGGACCTTCTCATCCTTGGCCCGAATTGTGAAACCTTTCATGTCTGGCCCCTAAGGGTACCAAATGAGGTTCACAGGGTTTTCTCTTGAGATTATCGAGACCATTTCAAGTGCTAGGGCTCCCTCCACTTGAAACTGATCTGGGTAGATTTTACAGAGCAGAAGAGGACCTCTTTGCCTCTGTTGATAGCGCAATGTCTCCTCTACTTCTTCCCGAGTCGCCCAGTCCCCCCCCCTCCCCCTTGGGAGGGGCTGAACGTAGTAATGCAAATGCGCCTGCATACGTTTCCTTCTACTAAAGTTCTTATTACAGAACCAGCTAACTGCCATTTTGTTTCAGTTCTGGATTTTCTGTAGAAAGAACTGTCAGCGGGCACTTGCCTCGCCACTGCCAGGTTCTGTGTGGCCACTGCGGTTTGCCACGGCTTGGTGGGCGGGGTGCCCTCAAAGAGGCATCCTCATTATTGCCCGGGCCTACGAGGCGCGCGGTCAAGCTTCGCCAGTAGGTTTCAGGGCGCACTCTACCAGAGGGCTCTCCTCCTTTAAAACCTTGGATAGAGGTCTCCCTCTGCAGCAAGTTTGTGATGCGGCAGGTTGTCCTCTCCGCACACATTCATTAGATTTTTATAGTTTGGATGTTCTGCACTTCGGGCTCTTATGCCCTTGAGTCGACATCTCAGCTCATACCTGAACAAGTTTGTGATGCGGCAGGCTGGTCCTCTCCGCTCACATTCATCAGTTTTTATGACAAGTTTGTGGTGCGATAGGGTTCTCTTCGCACACATTCATCGAACTTTATGGGTTTGATGCTTTGCTACTCCGGGCTCTTATGTCCTTGAGTCGACATCTCAGCCCATCCCTAAACAAGTTTGTGATGCGGCAGGTTGTCCTCTCCGCACACATTCATTGGACTTTTTTAGTTTGGATGTTCTGCACTCCGGGCTCTTATGCCCTTGTGTCGACATCTCAGCTCATACCTGAACAAGTTTGTGATGCGGCAGGCTGGTCCTCTCCGCTCACATTCATCAGTTTTTATGACAAGTTTGTGTGGCGATTGGGTTCTCTTCGCACACATTCATCGAACTTTATGGGTTAGATGCTTTGCTACTCCGGGCTCTTATGCCCTTGAGTCGACATCTCAGCTCATGCCTGAACAAGTTTGTGATGCGGCAGGCTGGTCCTCTCCGCACACATTCATCAAAATTGAATGGTTTAGATGTTTATGCTACTCCGGGCTCTTATGCCCTTGAGTGGACATCTGAAGCTCATGTCTGAGACCTCTCGCGTTTTTGTGAGTACACTGCACAACCGTAGGGGTCCGGACAGCCCCAAGTGCAGCGGCGTGGGTATTCCGTTCCCCGTAGCGCTTAGCAGCGCAACATCGTAGTGAAGCTTTTTGTAAAGGGAACGTCTCGGGTTACTTGTTCCCTGAAAAAAGCGGAACGAGACGTTGCGCTGCTTTGCCGCACTGGGACGTCCCAGGACTGCTTTTCAAAAAGAAGTATCTGACGACACCTGGTGACGTATCCATTTATAGCCTGGCCTCAGGTGCATCTAATGATTACATCAGCCGAGGCTATAAATTCCGGTCAATGTTCATTGACGTGTTCCACACATTATTCAGCTCGGCTCACAGCTAAAGCTGTTCCCCCATAGCGCTTAGCAGCACAACATCTCGTTCCGCTTTTTTCAGGGAACAAGGGTTACACATGTAACCTGAGACGTTTTTCAATATGGGTCAATTTTGTCATAACACACTGTTGCACAGAACGTCCATGCATTTTTCAGCAACTGACCTTCAGCCCTGCGATAGACTGGCGACCTGTCCAGGGTGTCCCCCGCCTTTCGCCCAATGTTAGCTGGGATAGGCTCCAGCCCCCCGCGACCCTGTACACAGGATAAGCGGTTGACGATGGATGGATGGATGGATGACCTTCAGCCCTCAATGTGCCATTTCTTTTGGTGTGGAGAGGACATCAGTACAGATTGGGATTGTTTTCAAATGAGACTGTGGAGCTGGATTTTGATACAGCCCCTGAGTGCATCATTCAGATGGTGTACATCCATAATATTGAAATCAAACCATAAATATGTATTCTGAAACACTGTTGAACAGACCAGTTTATGCATTTCCATGCTGGTCCAGACTGGTTTAATAGTTGGCTTGGTTTTGGTTTAGCTGGTGGCCAGCATTGCCATGGTGCTTACCAGCAAAGCAGCCTTTAAACAACGTATCAGATAGTTGTTCAGCTATGATGGGAAACAACAAATTTAAATGTCTGTATTCAAACACCATCATAGCCATTATTTTCAAACCAAGATCAATTACTGATTTATTGTTGCTTTATGTCATTGAGATATTAACAATATTTTTGATGTTGCATGCTTGAGACTTCACTGTATGCTGCACTCAGGGGCAATATCTGCATTTGCTTGTGTGAGTTTGTGTATGTGAGAGCATAGATTTCTCATGCAATCATTGTGACTGCTCATGGTTATGGTTCATACATATGTACAGCCATAATATATTGAATGCACAGCTGGAAGTTGCATTGAAGTCCCACATATACATATTGCTGGTCTAGTTCTTCTTGTCAGCTTTGAAGTGTTTGCTTTGATATATTTTTACATTCATCACACACTCATCTTCCTACTTATCCATCTGCCTCTCAATTTCTGCTAATTATGGCAAACAAAGGGTTTTCAAGTGTGCATACTGATGATAACTATCCAGAAACTCTGTACTCATTACCCAGAGGCCTCAGCTCTACACAGCTGCTACAGCGAAGCATTGTGTACTGTGGAAACCAAAGTTTTGTGATGAATAACAGCTAGGAGTTTGCAGTTCTTCTCTGCCTTGACAAATCTCTTATGCCATTTAATGATTTCAGATGCATAAAATACAGGCCAGGAAAATAAGAGCAATAAACCAAATGCATTCTAAACAGCATCTCTGTGCAAGCCTACCAAATCAGCCATTCTTTGGGAATTCAAAAGACAAGAGGATGACACAGAGGCGGCAATTATTTTGCATGCAGAGAAGCTTCATAACTCAATAACAACATAGCTGTGAATGATTTATTCTGCGGTTCACAGGAGTAAAGGCATAAATCAGCCAACTCACCTGTCCTCTTCGCTTATTTATGGGCTCTGTTATTTATAGGCTATACTGCAGTGTAATCAATATACTTTATTTTAATTACATTTTACTTCTCAACACTCTGTGTCCAGCAGCACATTTTTATGTTGAAAACATTAATTAGGGTATGGGATGCTGAGTTATTCAGAAGTCAGGATTTGCTCTGATAGAGAGAGGTTAAAAAGGTAAAAGAGAGGACAGACATTGTTCGTTTGGTTGCAGATGAAAGGTTGAATATATGGCACAGGTCTCATTTTGATGGATGTATTGCTTTGGTCCTGGAGAATTTCAATTTCAAATAAGTCAGCCATAATTCTAGCAATTAGCCTTGAGATTGTCTAGGCCTTGAAAGCACATTTGTACTTGTTTCCATGCGAAAACACATGGCGGATTTGTGTCTTTTTCTTTAAAGGGGGTAGGAGGTTGGCTTGCTACCGTTTTCACCACTTTAGGCTTTCAGCATTTAACACTTGCAATTTCATCCAGTAAACAAGATCAGCAAAGAGTAATCTGATTTCTTGCAGTAACAGAGTGTTTCTCTGTTGTCACCTTGATCTGCAGCAGTGGAAACCTCTGTGTGTGGCTCTCATCCAGACCGATAGCGATCTAATCTCCACTAACCAAAGCTGTTCCAAAAGAATGTATATCACCTTTTGAAGTCCTGACAAACAGCCTGTGAAGCAAAAACTACATGCATAGCATCTGCACATGGATAGCCTTGTTTGCTAAGACTCCTGATATTTTCCCAGAAGAGATTATTCCAAACAGCAGGCAATGTCTTGTTTATTGTTTGGATGGTAGAGGAGGTGGGCATCTAATTCCAAAGCCAGGGGAATTAACATGGAACTGTCCTCCATGGCAGTCTAATTCAGGACTTTACACCCAGGAAGACGAAGAGTGGTCTGCCAGAATGAAGCAGAGCCAAACAAGCCATGGCAGAATTTCAACATCGCCACTTTATTTTTTGTGATGTGACTGCCATCTGCTTTTTCCTCACTCAAGTTATTTCCCTTCTAGAAATTTGTGGTGCTGTTTTCCAAAAAGATGAGCAGTTCTGTTGGAACATGTTCCTCGATGCTTTTGGAAATGTTTTATACTCTGTCAACTCAAAGGTTGTTGTGGTTTTTCCACAGTGGGTAATACATCTATTCCAAGCAATAACCAAGCCCCATTTCAAGATCACTTGGAAAACACTTCTAAGATGCAGTTCACAATATAATAGAATTTTGCTTCAAATTTTGCATTACTATGGGAAAGTTATTCATATAAATATTTCAAAGACAGTATATCTAGTGTGAGACAGTACATCTTGTGATTAAATAATTGTTGCTCCAGTCTGCCATAACACACTGCATCAGCTGGAATCATACACTGGCCAAAATTTTGGAATAATGTTCAGATTTTGCTCCTATGGAAAGAAATTGGTACTTTTATTCACCAAAGTGGCATTCAACTGATCATAATGTATAGTCAAGACATTAATAATGTGAAAAATTACTATTAAAATAAAAAATAAAAACATTCAGAACTTCAACTACTTCAAAGAGTTCTCATCAATCCTCCACGTGCAGCAATGACAGCTTTGCTGATCCTTGGCATTCTAGCTGTCAATTTGTCCAGATACTCGGGTGATACTTTCACCACACACTTCCTGTAGCACTTGCCATAGATGTGGCTGTCTTGTTGGGCACTTTTCACGCACCTTACAGTCTAGCTGATCCCACATAAGCTCAATGGGGTTAAGATCTATAACACTCTTAACACACAATTATCTGTTGTGCAATGTCTGTGTTTCTTTGCCCACTCCAACATTTTCTTTTTGTTTTCTGTTACAAAAGTGACTTTTTCTTTGCAATTCTTCTATAAGGCCTTGCACCCCTGAGTCTTCTCTTTACTGTTGTACATGAAATTGGTGTTGAGCATGTAGAATTCAATTAAGCTCTCAGCTGAGGACAAGTGAGGCATCTATTTCTCAAATTAGAGACTCTGATGTACTTATCCTCTTGTTTAGTTGTACATCTGGCCTTCCATATCTCTTTATGTCCTTGTTAGAGCCATTTTCCTTATTCTTTGAAGACTGCAGTGTACAATTTTGTATGAAATTTTAAATATTTGGCAATTTAAAGCATTGTATAGCCTTCATTCCTCAGAACAATGATTGCCTGACGAGTTTCTAGAGAAAGCTGTTTCTTATTTGCCATTTTTGGCCTAATATTGACCTTAAGACATGCCAGTCTATTGCATACTGTGGAAACTAAAAAACAAACACAAAGACAATGTTAAGCTTCATTTAATGAACCAAATAGCTTTCAGCAGTGTTTGATATAAATGGCAAGTGATTTTCAAGTACCAAATTAACAATTTAGCATGATTACTCAAGGATAAGTTTTTGGAGTCATGGCTGCTGGAAATGGGGCCTGTCTAGATTTTATAAAAAATTTAATAAATGTTTTTTTTTTTTTTAAAGTGATGGTGCATTTTTTTTTTTTTTTACATCGATAATGTTCTGACTATACTTTTTGATCAGTTTAATGCCACTTTGGTGAATTAAAGTAGAATTTTCCTAGCAAAACAGCTAAATCTGTACATTATTCCTAACTTTAAATCTGCATAAAAATATACACTCACTGAGCACTTTATTATAGTAACACCTGTACACCCACTTATTCATGTGATTATCTAATAGGTCAATTGTGTGGCAGCAGTGCAATACATAAAATCATGCAGATACGGGGCAGGAGCTTCAGTTAATGTTCATATGAACCATCAGAATGGTGAAAATTGTTTTGATATATGCATTATTGTTAGTGTCATATGGGCTGGTTTGAGTATTTCTGTAACTGCTGATCTCCTGTGATTTTCATGAACAACAGTCTCTAGAGTTTACTCAGAATAATGCCAAAAAACCAACAACAACTAGTGAGTGGCATGTCCACTGGTTCGAGCTGACAGAAAGGCTATGGTAACTCAGATGGTCACTCTGTACAATTGTAGTGAGCAGAATAGCATCTCAGAATGCACAACACGTGGCAGATAAGTTACAACAGCAGAAGACTATATTGAGCATTTTATTAGGACCATAGTGTTCCTAATAAAGTGCTTAGTGAATGTGACTGCTTAATTTAAATGGACTATAGTGTCTAAAGCATAATTTCTTCATGAAATTACTCCTTACAAAGACATTGGACTTTCTATTGTATATATTTGCTATTTACTGACTTTATAGCTTCACATATAAACAGAGATGCTTTTTTATATCAAATACTGTATTACAGCCTGTATATTAGCAGACTGCATTTTGGCAATGGGCTTATAAAGATTTATAACCTAAATTAAAAGTATTGCTGAACAATGATAGCTTGTCTCACACCCTATTAAGGGTAAGTCAAACGTGTATAAACTTGCCATTTTTTGTCAATTTCAGGCTCCCTATAGAAATGGAGCCATGTTTTTCATTTACACTTGAGATATTGCACACGCTGACACTGCCATTGTCAAAAAGGCCATATCAAAGACATATATGGTATATTACAAGAGGAAACGTCTAGGTTATGTATGTAACCTCCGTTCCCCGATGGAGGGAACGAGACGTTGTGTCAGAGAAGTGACACTAGGGGTCTCTCTTGAGCGCCGATATTCACCTCTGAACTATGAAAAAAGGCCAATGAGAGTTGGCAACCAGTATTTGCATGTCCCGCACCGGACATACAGGTATTTAAGCGGCGCAAATACGGGAGTTCATTCAGGATTTTTCTGAGGAGCCGGAAATGGTCCGGCCACAACAATGGCTCGGCTCAGCGACGTGGCAGGGGAGACACAACGTCTCGTTCCCTCCATCGGGGAACAGAGGTTACATAACCTAGACGTTCCCCTTCTGTTGCTCTCTCCACGTTGTGTCAGAGAAGCGACACCAGGGGTCCAATTATAAAAGTGCCATGCGCTGAGCCGTGTACGTGAACTGCTGATACAGGAGCGAGCAGGTATTCTTACGTGCAGGACGACCAACTGTATCAGGCTGCACGTACCCTTCCCCAATGCCCCATTTAAGCCATCAGGATTCCTTATCGTTACCCTGGAGGGGGGAACAAGGTGCTGGCCACCAACCTGGGAACGGGCCAAGCCTGGCCAGGCCTCTTTTCTCTCTATGTTTCTCGCATAGAGCAACTAAGGCCGGGGCCCTTACACGCATTGAGGGAAGGGGGTCTTAGCCCTTATTAAGGGCAGAGAAGACCCTGTGGAGGCCACGCCTACCCGAGAGGGGAGGCAAATTTAAGTGGCAAAACCATCAGAGGCCTGACTTAGGGCCTATGTGGAAAAGTTGGTGCGGTGGTGGATCCAGCCTCATAGAGGGGGGAACATACAGCACGGCAACCGAGGCAGCCGTGACTGCCTAAGGGAAACACGGAGTCCGGCTCGCCAGTGGGGACAGAACCGTGGTGTTACACACAGGGGGAGTCCGAAGGAGGCCTTACCTGTGGAGCACCTATACCAGCACAGGGTAGCTTGCGGTACCCACAGTGGCTTGGGTCGGCGAGTTCCTCCGCTGAACTGTGACCCACGAGGGCTAGGGAGGAATCAACCAGTGTCCCAAACCTGGGATCTCCTGGGAATGAAGAGCACTGTTTCCCCTGGTTAGGGGAAGGAGCTAGGTGCAAGCGATTCACCCGGTCAGATCGTAGGCGTGCTACCGAGTTCTACGGGCTCGGTACCTGAGAAAACACGGGACGATACTGACTCAACTCGGAGATTGTAGAATCTCGCAAAAGTGTTAGGTGTTGCCCAGCCCGCTGCTCTACAAATGTCTACTAGGGCAGTGCCCTAGCCAGTGCCCATGAGGATGCAACACTCCTGGTGGAGTGGGCTCGGACCCGCAAGGGGGGGGGGCACGGCCTGGGTGTGATAAGCCAGGGAAATGGCGTCGACAACCCAGTGGGCGAGTCTCTGCTTGGAGACAGCGTTCCCTTTCTGCTGTCCCCCAAAGCAGACGAAGAGCTGCTCAGAGCGTCTGGTGCTCTGTGTGCGTTCCAAATAAATATGCAAAGCGTGTACTGAACACAGCAGTGAAAGGGCTGGGTCTGCCTCCTCCCGGGGCAGCGCTTGCAGGTTCACCACCTGATCCCTGAAGGGTGTGGTAGGAACCTTGGGCACGTAGCCCGGTCGCGGTCTTAGGATCACGAAAGTGTCTGCCGGACCGAACTCCAGGCAAGCGTCGCTAATAGAGAACGCATGCAGGTCCCCGACCCTCTTGATGGAAGCAAGCGCGATCAGCAGGGCGGTCTTGAGAGAGAGGGCCCTGAGTCCAACTGAGTCAAGCGGCTCGAAGGGGGCTCTCTGGAGTCCCGTAAGGACGACCGAGTGATCCCAGGAGGGGAACAGGTTAGGCCGGGAGGGAGTTATCCTCCGGACACCTTTTAGGAACCTGACGATTAAGTCGTGCTTACCAAGAGACTTGCCGTCTACCGTGTCATGGTGGGCGCGATAGCGGCGACATACACCTTGAGGGTGGAGGGGGACAGCCTCCTCTCCAGCCTCTCCTGAAGAAACACGAGCACTGACCTAACTGCGCACTTCTGCGGGTCTTCGGCTCGGGAAGAACACCAGTCCGCGAACAGACGCAACTTTAGAGCGTAAAGAAGCCTGGTAGAGGGGGCTCTGGCTTGATTGTATCTATGACGGTCGATGGTAGGCCGGCTAGATCTTCCGCATCCCATCCAAGGGCCAGACGTGGAGGTTCCAGAGGTCTGGGTGCGGGTGCCAGAGCGTGCCCCGTCCCTGAGAAAGAAGGTCCTTCCTCAGGAGAATTCGCCAGGGAGGGGCTGTCGTGAGGAGCGTGAGGTCCGAAAACTAAGTCCGGGTGGGCCAGTAAGGGGCTACCAGAATGACTTGCTTCTCGTCCTCCCTGACCTCGCATAGCACCTTTGCAAGAAGGCTCACTGGAGGAAATGCGTACTTGCGCAGCCCCGCAGGCCAGCTGTGTGCCAACCGCGTCTGCCCCGAGGGGAGCCTCTGTCCGGGCATACCACAGCGGTCAGTGGGAGGTTTCTTGGGAGGCAAACAGGTCTACCTGAGCCTTGCCGAACTGGTCCCAAATCAGCTGGACCGACTGGGGGTGGAGCCTCCACTCTCCACCAGGCAAGCTTTGTCTTGACAGCGTGTCCGCTATCACATTGAGGTTGACGGGGATGTGAGTGGCGCGCAGTGGCTTGAGTCGCTGCTGACTCCAAAGGAGGAGACGACGGGCGAGCTGTGACATGTGGAGGGAGCGTACTCCGCCTTGGCGGTTTATGTAGGCTACGACCGTGGTGCTGTCTGTCCTGACTAGGACGTGTTTGTTCCGAATTAACGGGAGAAACTTCTGCAGGGCCAGAAAAACAGCCAGCAGCTCTAGGCAGTTGATGTGCCAGCGCAGCGGGCCTCGGTTCCGCCGCGGAGGATGCCATATGCCCCAGGAGCTGTTGGAAACGTTTTAGCGGGACCACGGCGCCTGGCTTGAAGGAAGCGAGGCATTTCAGCACTGACTGAGCACGCTCGTTGGATAGACGTGCTGTCATTGAGACCTGAAGCCCCAAACGGCTGAGGTGGCTGAGCACCTGGTCTCTGTGTGCGCATAGTAACTCTCGGGAGTGGGCCAGTATGAGCCAGTCGTCGAGGTAATTGAGTATGCCTATGCCGGCTTCTCGGAGCGGGGCAAGAGCTGCCTCTGCGACTTTCGTGAAGACGCGAGTGGACAGAGACAGGCCGTCGAACGCGTAGGAAGGGTCGATGTCGAGGGCGAATTGAGACGTGGAAGTACGCATCCTTCAGGTCTACTGCTGCGAACCAATCTAGATGCTGGACGGCAGATATAATTTTTTTCTGGGTGAGCATTTTGAACGGGAGTTTGGACAAGGTCCGACTGAAAACTTGCAGGTCCAAGATCGGTCGTAAGCCGCCGCCTTTCTTGGGTACAACGAAGTAAGGGCTGTAGAAACCCTTCTTCGTTTCGGTTGGAGGGACAGGCTCTATCGCGTCCTTTAATAGAAGGGAGGCGATTTCTTCACGCAGGGAATGGGCATGTTGGCCGTGTACTGCGGAAAAATTTATGGCCATGAAGGGAGGCGGAGAACTGGCAAACTGAATTGCGTAACCGAGTCGAATGGTCCGGTGCAGCCAGCGTGATGGGTTGGGCAGTGAAAGCCATGCCTCTAAACTCCGTGCTAGGGGCACCAAGGGGACGAGTTTTTTGGATGTACCCGGAGGGGCTTCGCAGCGGTGCGGAACAAGTAACGCGGCGTCGGGAGGCAACGTGGTGTCCCGAGGCTCTGGTGCTGAGAATAAACTCAAAGCACTTACCTTGCTCCGCGCATCCGGCAGGGGGCGGGTTCGTGACTGAGGAGGAGGTCTGATGCTGGTGTCCTCTGGACTTGTCTGAACCCGCCGGCCGGGGAACAGTCGTGGGGCTGAAGGTGGGGACACCGCGTCCATGGAGCCGGGACTGTTGAGGCCTGAAAGCAGAGTGCCGTGAGAACGGCATTTGCGGGCCAGGTGACCCCAGAGACAACAAGGAAATAGCTGTATAGAGTGTAAAGAATTTAACAAAAAATTCTCCTCCCGGCCCTCCACCGGGGAACGGAGTGGTCTTACTAGCTCTGGAGCTAACGTCTCGGTCTCTGGGTCTGTCATCTCAGGAGCGCCTGGGAGCCTTCTGGGTCCTCAAGGGGGTCCGTGAGACGATGGGCGTCCAACTTCTGCGGGGAGCTCAACGCTGGGGCTGAGAGCTGGGCCCACTCAGTTAATTGAGGCGGAGCACCACTTTCTTTCTTTCTTGAAAGGTTTGCAGCAGGGCAGGATGCTTTTTTTGCTTGAAAATAGCCTTCGTCTGTTTCTTCACCACTGAGGACTGCTGGGTGAAGTCGTCAAGTGGTGTCGCCGAACGGACGGAGCTGGGAGACGGGGGCATTTGAGAAAGCGTGCTTTGTCTGCCACCCGTACTGCATGTCCATCGTTGAGTTTCTGGACCACGGAGTGGCCATCACCTGTTTGAGTGCAGTTCCTGCAGCACGTCAAGAACAGGACCACCCAAGTGCAGATTTTGAAGTGCCCTGGCCCGGTGGACTTGCAGGAGGGGGCCATGGCGTGCAGTGGGGGAGCAGTCTGGGACCGTTCTACCACCGAGGGTAGCGAGAGCGGAGGAGCGAGGAAGCTGGGCTTGCTCAGCTCGTCATGCACGTCCGGAAAGGAATCTGGGGGGGGCGCGGCTGTGAGCGGCGCACCTGCCCGCGGAACCAATTAAGCCCGGGGAAGCATAGCGGACCTTCTTGCGTCAGGCTCAGACTGGGCGAAGACCCGAAGGTGGCGGCCCAGGCGAGTTATCCGCATCCAACGCCGCTGTTACGCTCTCCGATGCAGCGGTGATGTCATCATCCAATGCCGGGGAGCTCGAGGGACCGGACGGTAGGCTGTTAAGTGGACCGCACTAATCCCGAGCTCGGGGGAAGCAGGCAAGCGTGCCGGGGAGGCGGGAGGTTTTCGAGGGGATTTACCCGGCGAAAGTGTCCCGTTATTCTCCCCAGATCGTTCTCCATCGCCCGTGGCGCCTGCCTCAATCCCGTAGGCTTTAGAAGTTAGTGCAGTATTAAGATCTGGGACACTTCTGATTTATGAATTATGAAGTAATCTCATGACCTATCAGATGGATCTCTTCATATTAAATATTAGCATTGCAAGTAACAGCACAGTTTAAGTAATGAATAGAAATGTCTACTCCTTTATAATGTTAAGAGTAGAGAAGAGGATAAATCTATACTGTGAACTTCATAAAGAAGAATCACCTTTACACATATACAAAAACTGCAATGATCAGTGTCAAGTGTGGTTAAAATGGTTTTAAAGTATTCTTAAGCTTGCCATCGGTTGAAAGGAGACTATATCAAACTGACTGTGTTTTTCTAGCTCTTTAATATAAACCATGGCCAGAGAGTTGAAGATGCTTTGCACAATGGTGTTAAAATCTGGTGGTGGATGGATATTAGTGAGCAATATCCTGAATAGAACAGAGAGTTGCATTTGTTAAAAATATGATCAGAAGATTATATTTCTAGGACACATCTATTATTCAAAAAGAGATATTCCTGTGCTGTTAAAAGGAACAAGCATTTTTGTAAAAGCTCCAGTTTAGTCTTTACAATAGACATCCTTTTGATGAATATTGTTACACATATTCATTCATGCATAGTTACAATTTTATGCAAGTAGTACATTTTAGCAGAATATAATATTGATTTCAACATGTACAGTTGCATTGCAGTTCTCCAGGTGTAGTGGCCAGGAGCAGTTGTCATTACAAACTGGAGTTCTATAAAATGAACAGGTGAGGCAGTATTGACTCAATAGTACTAAAGCACCCAACAGCTCTTCCAGTGCTTAGCAGTTGTTTAGTATTCGTAAGACAGCAGGATGGTGTGAAGTTATGTCGAGGATCTACATTACCAGAGACATTTTGCCACTGCTCAGATGTATTCAGTATTTTTTGTCTATTGTCATTAGTTCATTTATACACCTGCATGTCTGTCACATTATTCTCCAAGTTTCAAAAACTGTTTGTTCACCTATTCATACTGCATTCTATGGTAAGCCTGTTTTGCATTTCAGCAGTTCGTCTAAAAAGTCTTGTTGTTTTTTTTTTTTTTAACTTGAACTCCTGCGGAGGTGCCATGGAGAGAGTGACTTTTAATAAGACTCCCTCCTTTGAAGAGCTTGTGCGAGTGTCCTCAGCAATGTTGAAATAACATGGCACATTTCAAAATGCTCTTTGATCCCTCCCAGCTTTGCCACACAATGCAATAACTGTCAGATTGGTGTGAGACAGAAATGAGTGCATAACAAACCTTTACAAACCACCAAAATGAACAAACTGCTTTTCCATTTGCACTGGCATGTTAAGAAGGATTTTGGTACCTTGTATCTAGCATCTAATTATTGCACAGAGCATCTCTGCAGATTTTCATAGGGATGCTCACTTAACAGAGTCAGGTATGGAAATGAGTCTCTTGACAAGAGCTTAGAGTTCAAAAGGGCATTGTGTAGCCACAAACACTTCAAGCTAAACCGGAACCCTTCAGTGTCATGTCATGCCCATTTAAAACTATAATAAAGAAAAACTTCTTCAAAACACAATGAACAATACATTTCTTTGGTCTCCTAGTGCCATTTTGCACTATTTTACTACTTTTGTACTATAGTGTACCATTGAGTATGCAATGAACTTAAACTTTGGACAGGGGATGCTCTCATGTTTGTTTACTGTGCATATGTTGCATTGTCCATGAAATTAAGCTTCCAATGACTTGTGTGAAATTCCATAGTGACATTTTTCTAGCCTGGCTTGGATCCTGCTCTTTGTTTTATGGTTGTGGATACTGTTGAGGAATACATCAATGTCTTCCTGATCTGAGCACCGTGACACCATTGACCTCTGTAGGCATCCAATGAGCTGCTCATCACTCACGGTGAGACCTCTGCCGCTCTGGTTATTACAGCGCTCTGGCTATTCTCTGAAGCTCTCACCCCATCGCCACTCATTCTCGCTCTCATCTCAGATTGTTCATCTGGAAAAGCCAAGTGGATTTTTGTTCCTCTTTCTTTGCTGTGTCTAAGTCTCCTTGCAGTGCCAGACTGGCCTTTCTCTAAGCAACTATTAGGATAAAAACACATTCACTGTCATTCACCGATATACTTTTGTACTCTTGAATTCATAAATGTGAGCGATAAGCTTTCGGCAATTTAATTCATCTTAACGGAATGGTATTTTTATCCGGAGATAAAGAGTAACGCCATCACGTTAGCTTCAATAGACCACGTCATTCTCTATTCGCCGCCACCTCTGGAGTACTAATGATGTCGACTTATTTAATGCTGATGTTTTTCTTGGGCTAAACGTTCTGCCTTCGGCTTCTTTTAGAGCAGCTGTTTGATATTGATGCTCTCTCTCTAGGCTTGTTCAAATGCTATGAGTGATCTTTGAGTGCACTGGCTGTGAGATTCTATCTTTCGAAGTAGCCTTGACCGTGTCACCACGTTCACATTTCTGCTCATGAAATCCATATTCCCTCTTATTATTCCAGCCCCTCCACAAATCAAGAGCCTTATCTCTGTCTAATTGCTTGAAGGTCAATGACAATGATGTGACAACTTATTAGAAGCCGCATCTGATGGCGTTGATTTTCATAGCTGACTTTTCCACTGCATTTGGTTTCCAGGCAATTACCAAGCGTGCTATTTATTAATTTCACGGTTCACAGAGCATCAGACACTATAAATAGGTGAGGATGGTTGTGAATCCCTGACAATGTTAGTGGCTGCTATTGATTTTTTTTCTTTTCTTTTTGTGTGTGTGTGCAAACATACTAAAGACTCTTATATGAATTGCATAGTCTAGATTTAAATTGTCAACCTAGTGTGTGTACAGTATGTGTTTGCTTACATACTGTGTATAGACGATACAATTTCATTCCTCTCACAGAACTACATTATATTTTTCTGAGAGAACATAGAGAAGGAGCATTTTAGATATGAAGTCTTCAAAACAAATGGCTCAGCACCTGGGCCAGCAGGTGTTGCAGCCTTTTGTCCCATTATTGCTCTTTTATCTCTTGGAGAAATGTCATTTAAAGTTAAGTTTCTCTCATGATTGCCTGCACTCTCAAAAAGATATGTTTTTTTTTTTTTTTTCTATTTTAGTTAGGTACTTTTTCTGACAATATTCCAAAACAAAGACAGAGACACCACCTGTTCTTGAAAAAATGAGAGGGTGATGTTTGAAACCATTTGCACAGTAATTAATTACACTTTGTCAAGAACGAGTCAGCCATGTTTGAAAACAATCCAAATGAGTTAGACTAAAGACAAAACCATCAGCCAAGAAAGAAGTTCTGGGCCTAATTCACAGCCTGGAGACAATCTGCTTCTGCTACTCTGCCTTCCAAATACAACTGTCAACTTTTTTTTTGTGTTGTCGCATTTGGTGCAGGGTCACTGCATTTTTTTAAATATATTTTTTTTATTATTTTGAGATATGCTTGAATAAAGATGCCAAAAACAAGTATTGTCTTTATAGTTTTATTGTGTTCTGCAGATATTGCAAATATTTAATAGTCTCTATTTTTTGTCTAAGCAGGAGTCTCTGTCTCGTAGAAGCCAGCATTAATTTCAGTTATTCATTATCCAGTGCCTCCATGCATATTGTTTAGTTAATAGTTCACCAGTATTTCTTGTGTCAGGACACCAGCAGATGAATACCCAAGAAGCTGGCCATATATTAAGGCTTTGATGGTTATTTGATATTGGAGATAGTTTACTCATTATTGTGGCCAGACTGAGACTAAATAGCTGGCTGCGTTTATGGTCAGAGGACCCAATGAACTTTACGAGACCAGCATGTCTTCACTGGCCCCTGAAATAGCATGTTTGTTTATCTCCAAAGAGAATTTATTTTGCTGATTCATTGCTTTGCACTTCTGTGAGGCCTGAAAGAATTCGATTTTCCTCTTATTTATTTGCTTCATTTTTTCCTGTCTGTACAGGGGCCGTGCAGAGATTCTCTGAAGAGAAAAACATCTCTACCAGCTGAGGTCTCCTGTGAAATGAGATTAGAGAGAAGAAGAGATCCAACATATACAGTATAATCTACAAGTCTTCTCCCTTAACCCAGATTAATCCATTAGGCCAACAGTACAACAAAGAGATAAATGCTTCAACATGAATATTATTTTATAAATCAACATAATAAGATTTAAACCAACTAATTTATTGTGAAGCTCACAACAGTTCCTAACTCTCTCCATATTTCAGTATCTCTCTCCCCCTCCCATATGCTTGCAATAACACATCTTTGCATTAAGCTGCAAACTCGAATATATGGTGTGAAATGCTGTGATTACAATGTAGAAAGAAAACATTGCAGCTCATTGGCTGTGAATGGTCTTTTTCTACTATTCATAAAAGTTTATGACATGAGACTTCGTTGATTTGTTATGACCTGAAGATCATTAAAGCTGACATTGGCTGCTTGAGTATGTAGTGGAGCGTCGAGCCGGCGCTCCTGTAGAGTACGTCACAGTCTTTGCACAGCCCTTTTCTGACTGTGTCACTTAATGAAAGAAGGACTTAACTAACAAAGAATAAAGCAGACCAGATTCAGCAGTTATCATGCAAATAGAAATATGCCTTTTCCCCAGGTAATTCTCTCAGGTCTGTAGAGCTGAGCTCTGAGATTGCTTAAGTGTCGCACTAAAATAGAGCAGCTATACTAATGTGCCTCTAGAAACCTGCAACTCTATTGCACAGGAATACCAGAATGCCCACTTCAAACCTCTTCAGCCGTTTTTTATGAATCTGATGTGCAATCAAGTGGACGGACGTCCTAGTGGAGTGACAGCTAATGGAGAGCCCTTCAAATCATGAGAAAGAGGCTCTCACCCGCTGCAGAAAGTCTCCTTAGATCAGCTTCACCTGGGGATTCCATTTGGGTCACATAATCTTCACTCTGTTCCTTTGGATTTTTACTTTATTTTCGTCAGGAAACTTGATGACTGTCTGCATAGCAGCCATATTATGCATGCTGTCTTTGACAATTTGGTTTGATTGTCATGCCTGGAATATTTTGAGGAGGTTCAGAGCACTTCTTTGCTTCCTCGGACAATGCCCCTGATATAGCTTATTTAACAATTGTTATGTAAAAATTTCACAATGAAAACTTTGGTGCTTTTTCTTGCATATAAGCTGTCAAGGTCTGTTCTTATCTTTGATCTCTTTCTTTTTTAAGTATGTTATCTAACATGGGTCATCTTACTGTACATCATTGTGGCCGACAAGTCTCTTTTTCATCAAGAAAGAAGAAAACAGGAACCGGGTTAACACTCAAAAAGACTTTTAATAAACAAAACACAACATAAATGTGCTTTCTAGCAGTGCTTTACGAACACTGCTGCATGTGTTTCTCTCTCTTCCAAACTGGCATCCACGGCTCCTCTTTATGGTTCTGGCATCCACGGCTCCTGGCTGATTGGGCTGATACAGTGCCGGGTGTCCATCGTTATGGCCCAGCCATGCCCTCCTCCTAGTCACAATCATCTTTCAATAAAACCAATAGGATAGCTATACTTTCATTGGTAAACCGATTTTAGAAGGTGTAGATTGTAAGAGCTGTGTTATATACTACGATTATGTTTATGTGTCTCTCTGATGCCTGTATTTGAGGATTTTTAGGCAAACACAAAAATCTGCAAGTCCTTAGAGCAAAATAAAGGAAGTGTGAATGGCTTTATTTTAATACCTAATGACCACTTATCACATACCTAACCTTCACCCAGAACGAGCTCAGTTCTGTCTAGTCAAGATGGGATTCTAAACACCCACAAACAAACTTTATAGGCCTTGCATGCCTCCATGTAGATTTGTATTCATGGTGCCTTGAGGGGAGAACTCTGGTTCATGTCCTTGAGGGCAATAGTCCAGCTGTCTTATGAGGCTCAATCCACTCAGCTCTGCCATTATACGTGACTAACTGCTTTGGTTGATAATTAGTCACTATGATTGGATGAGCAGGAAGAGACTTTTTCCCGCTTCACAAAACTTCTAGCATCCCCTTTGGATTGTTAACTGAGACGTAGGATGCCCAATTTTATCATTATTCCCTCCTTTTTTTTGACAGGTACCTTGTGGCTCTTTGTTTTCTGTTTGCCAAGATAAAGAAACATCTACTTTTCATGTTTAGATGGAGGTTGCAAATGTATTTGGCAGGGCTCTTGGAAAATTGAATAATTGATGTTATAGATATTGGTCCCAATGATTTGAGCACCACTTTGAAACATCATTGTTTATGATTGCAATTAAGTGTAATTTGCTAAATAAGAAAATTTGCCTTTTTATATTAAATGTTCTCTGTGGTTTACTCTTTTAAAGAAGAACTGCCATTATGTGATATTTATGCCAGACTGTTCAAGTGTAGACATGCATGTATTTATGTTTTCATTTTTTTAAATGATCACATGGGAAATCTGCATCTTGTTTCTGAGAATTTCAGTACCCTATGATCGGGCTCACTTGGGATCATATCCCAGTTTGAAACCAGGGAGTAATCTTGTTCGCATAATCAGTAGGGCTGGGTATTGATACATATTCAATTCTGATTCACAAGATTTTGATTCCAATCAGATTTTGGGTATATTTATTTATATATGTGAAAAGAAATTATCTCCCAGTTTATGCTATTTATTATACAGGGGGCCTTCTAACTAGTTACATTAAGAAAATACAAGTTTTACTAATTATATTGTATTAGTTTTTCACCAATTTGTTCATATTTTGGCTTTTTGAAAATGAACAAATCCATGTATTTACTCAATAAATATTATATATATGATATAATATTTCATGTATTATTTTTTGTTACATGTTTATTGTTTAATTGCATCATTTTTACTATTTACAAGTATTTACATTGATTTGTTGAACACGTTCTAAAAAACTTTACTCTCTTTAAAAACTTTCTGTAAAAATAATATGTAGATGAGCGCATGTTAACAAAACAGGACTCCAATGGCTATATCTTATCTATGCCATGCATGATTACAATTCAATGTTTATTTTGTTGTTTTAATAAAGAACAGAAAAGGTATTAAAAGAGACATTATTCAATGAAAAATGGGTTGTGTGGATCTTGTCTTTGGAAATACGTAACACTGGATAACGTTTACTCTCAACACACAGTGAAAGGATCTCACTGCTGAATTCTCCACCACAATACCAAAAAATCACTGGTAAGTTAAAGTTAATCATTTACCAGCCAGTTGCCAAATATATACATTTTAGTCGCATTGCACAAAATATGGTTTCTAATATGAGCGATGTCCTCTCACTCTAGTAGAAAGTTGTGCATAAAGTAAAATATTGATCTAGGGATTTAAGAATCAATATTGAGATCATTCAAATGAAGATCATGATGCATCGGAAAATCTATATTTTTTACACACCCATAATAATAATAATAATTATTAATAATATCATAATAATAATCTAATAGAGCACAATTCCGAGTTTGCTTTTTTCCCTCTAAAATACTACTTTTACTCCACTGGTGGTTAGGTTTAGGTTTAGGTTGGGTTGGTGTTTACAGTTTATAAAATATGCATTCCTCTTCACTGTATTACAGCCTGTACAGCTGAAAACAACTCACTTCACATGTCACTTTTGGTGCCCCTCTGTGGACATTCCACCCCGAAAATGGAGCTCACAAGTGCCAATACATTTAAAAACAAGTTACTGCTTTGGCCACTGGGGGCAGTGTTTCACATTTTGGTAGGCACAGAACGATTTTAGCTAAAGAATAGTAAACCAGCTTTTTCCAATTTCATTGTAAGATCAGTGTGAGGTGACCTCGTGGTAATGTCTGAATCTAGCTTTCAATCTGGTATTGTAATGAACTGGAAATGGTATTCTAAGAGAAAGGCAAATAAGACAAAACATTAAAAATACAAATAAATTCATCCTACCATTTTATTAGGAGGTTGCCATAGGGGATGCATAGAGGGTGACTATGCTGGACTACAGTTAAAAGAAAAAGGACACCTTTGTTTATAGAATCTGCGATTGCGGTGTGAACATCATGTTGACACTAATATTACTTTACGGCTGCCTGTTCCATCTTGTCATCTGGGGATGGGAATTAAAGATTTACTTGCTACATATGAACATAATGCTCTGTGCTATTAAATGCAGTAATTCTATAGAAGGTTAAAGAGATAAGCCAGACAAACTGGTATGAAGTATGTCTGGAGGGCAGATTTCTTTGTATTTCATTGAAAATATTTAAATAATATCTCTGAGCAGAGGTTCAAAAAGTTAAAACACACAATGTGTTTTGACCACTCTGTTTGACAGTGTAATTTATAATGAAATTGTGAATTATTTGAACTCTTGTGAATGCTGGCAGGTCATGCCCATCCTTTTATTGTAATCAAATTGAATTTACACCTCTAAAAAAAAAGAAGAATATATTGCGTTTGAATGTGCTATTTGATTTATGTCTGCTGCCTTGTGAAAGACAGAGACAGATGTAAGCATGGCCACCTATCGATAAGTGATGAAAAAAGGATAACCAAATTTTTTTGAATAACATTTAATTTAATCTAATATTTGCAATGGCAAATTGTATTTTAAGACTCACTTTACATTACAAAGGTGGAATAATGTCTATATCCTGGAGTATTCTGCATCTGCTAACACAGTAGTTATTACATGCCGTGCTGAAAGAGTGGACCATAGAGGTCTGTCCCATTTTAGTTTTTAACATTCTGCTAGAGCTTTCCTAAAATCCAAATGGCTGATGCGAAGCAAAGTTGGCACAAAATTGGTTTTGGGAACATTGGATTACGGCATATATTATTACATAAAAATTATTTGTCTGAGTGTCTCAAATGTTGGAGAGTGGAGTATATTGGTAAGCAGCAGAAGAGTGTTCACCCTGAGGTCCAAACAGGTTTTATCAGTGCTAGTGATAAATGTGGGCCTCTGTCACAGGTTGGTGGCAAGGAGCCTGTTTACTTGAAAGGAAATTTCTGTCAAAGTAAAGGTCAAGTTCTCTCTCTTTTTCTTTGGGAATCTGGTAGGAAATTGCTTTTAGAGGTGCAACAGAGGGAGATGAGAAGATGACACAGGATTCATAAAGGAGTCTCTAGAGATTTGGGCCATATTTTAGCCCTCTCAATTGATGTGAAGATCTCAAACATTTGATAACAGGTGTACTTTACTTTATATCCTGTGTTTTTAGATCTTATTATTGTAAGATTATATTCTAATAATCCATCCATCCATCCATCCATCCATCTTCAACCGCTTATCCGAAGTCGGGTCGTGGGGGCAGCTGCTCCAGCAGGGGGCCCCAGACTTCCCTATCCCGAGCCACATTAACCAACTCTGACTGGGGGACCCCGAGGCGTTCCCAGGCCAGTGTGGAGATGTAATCTCTCCACCTAGTCCTGGGTCTTCCCCGAGGCCTCCTCCCAGCTGGACGTGCCTGAAACACCTCCCTAGGGAGGCGGCCAGGGGGCATCCTTACCAGATGCCCAAACCACCTCAACTGACTCCTTTCAACGCAAAGGAGCAGCGGCTCTACTCCGAGCTCCTCACGAATGACTGAGCTCCTCACCCTATCTCTAAGGGAGAAGCCCGCCACCCTTCTGAGGAAGCCCATTTCGGCCGCTTGTACTCGCGACCTAGTTCTTTCGGGTCATGACCCAACCTTCATGACCATAGGTGAGGGTAGGAACAAAAATTGACCGGTAGATCGAGAGCTTTGCCTTTCGGCTCAGCTCTCTTTTCGTGACAATGGTGCGATAGAGCGAGTGCAATACCGCCCCCACTGCCCCGATTCTCCGGCCAACCTCCTGCTCCATTGTCCCCTCACTCGTGAACAAGACCCCGAGGTACTTGAACTCCTTCACTTGGGGCAAAACCTCATTCCCTACCTGGAGTACGCACTCCATCGGTTTCCTACTGAGAACCATGGCCTCAGATTTAGAGGTGCTAATCCTCTAATCCTAAAATGATATTCTAATAAATGAAATTCAATTTGCATTTTGCAGAAAATTTGCATTAACATCTTAAACTGTGTTCTTAAAGGAACAGTTCACCTAGAATGGAAATTCTGGAATTACTTACAGTTATTCTATTGTTTGGAACAAAATGATGGTGAGTAAATAACAACATTTTGGTTTTTGGGTGAACTTTTCCTTAAAATAAATATAACTTTAGAGATTTAGAGACTGATTTTTTTTTTTTATTATTGTGATACCAGGTGTTTTATCTAGAACAGAAATGCTAGAATATTTCCCAGAATCTTAGAATTGGTTCATGGCCAGGGCTTTAAACAGCTAAAACAGTAGCATGAGCTGTTAGTATTAAAAAAAAGACTTTGTAAAAGAATAATGGAGATGAATTGACAGGCTGAATATAGTGTGAAGGGCCCGGGGAATATACTAATTGGAATGAATTAAAGATTCAAATTAAGGCAAGTCAGAGGTGCTGCTTTCTCCCTTAATCGCTTTTGTCTCCAGAAAAGAGACTGTTTCCCATTGAGGTTGAATTATGCTGTTTAGCAGATCGCCATGTGTCATTGGTTCTTTGACCTCCCATTTCTCACAAGCTGAGATCAGTGTCAAGCACCTCTGACTCCACTCTTAGATCTTTCAGACCAAAAGGAAAACTGCAGTAACAATAATGTTACCTCCTACCCATCTGACTGCCGTACATCTATTTTAAGGATTTTCACCATGTTATTGGAAGTATGCCACATTGCTAATTAATAATCATCTAAATTATGATTTTTTTTTGGCATTGATGATCTGCTGGGAGGTTAATTTAGCTCTAGAAAGAAACTTGTCTTGAGGGGTAAATTGATGTTCAATCTGGCTAACACCTGCAGGTTGCCAGGCACAGCGTCTCTTCTTTTCACACTGATTCTCTGAGGGCTTGGTGTGCTGAAAGTCTGGCACAGGAGGTGAGAGACATGCATCACTGCCTGTTGGCTTGACCTTGCTGTGAAGAAAATAAAGACTTGAGACATGAAGGCGGGGAAAGACAAGAAGAGGAAAGCGATAGAAAAAAGAGCCATAAAAGAGATGAAAGTTTCTTTACTGCCCCAGTGTGCCATTGTTTCAGCCATGTGACACTATAAAGAACCGAAGACACTCCCTTGGTATTCTGTCACCCAGGAAACAAGTTGCAATCCTTGAACAAGTGAACAAACTTTAATGGAGTATTACAGAGATGTATTGAAAAGTTCCCATTGTTTAAAACAAATCCATTATCCTATTCATATGACTCAGATATATATATATATATATATATATATATATATATATATATATATATATATATATATATCCAAGATGGCGGCGCGGTAGCACGCAGCGGCCACTCCGGATCCACAATGGTGCTATTTTTGTTAAAAAAGCCCGACTTTTGCAACACATGGACATCGGAGCAACCAGTGTTCGTGTCTACCATCGCCAGACACTACTGAAATATAAGACTCATGCAAAAACCAAGCTGCATGATGATCTGCAGGAGGCGCTACGCGTACTCGGCTTGCTGCGGAGACCAGGCCTCCAGCCCTCGGCGTCGCCTGATGCCGGTGGCCGGGGGAGAGGACGTCGTAAGCGGTGTGCGAGAAAGCGGAAGCGCGGAAAGAGGGCGGGGGTCCATGCTATGCTAAAAACAAACCCTAGCCGGCCGGCTCTCCTGTCTATCCTGCTCTCAAATGTTTGCTCCCTGGACAATAAACTGGACTATATCCGACTCCAGCAGGCTACGCAGCGTGAGTTTGCAAATCTCAAGACAGTGCTCCCTAAATTCCATCAGTATGTGGACTTTGCAACGAGAGGGGCGAACGCGCTTGATCTTGTTTACACAAACATCCCAGGCGCGTACCGGGCGGAGCCCCGCCCCCACCTCGGCTACTCAGACCACATCTCTGTTATGTTAATTCCAGCATACAGACCGCTCGTCAGACGCACAAAACCACTTCAGAAGCAGGTGAAAACCTGCCAGCAGGAGCCATCTCTGCTCTTCAGGACTGTTTTGAGTGTACTGACTGGCACATGTTCAGGGAGGCTGCAACATATGGCGATTCTACCAACTTGGAGGAATACACAGCATCAGTGACCAGCTACATCAGCAAGTGCATTGATGATGTCACTTTCTCCAAGACCATCACCACACGCTCCAACCAGAAGCCGTGGATGACTGCGGAGGTGCGCACGCTGCTGAGGTCCCGAGACTCCGCCTTCAGAGCAGGCGATAAGGCAGCCCTAAGAACAGCTAGGGCCAAACTGTCACGGG
Organism: Xyrauchen texanus; assembly: GCF_025860055.1. Lineage (NCBI taxonomy): Eukaryota > Metazoa > Chordata > Actinopteri > Cypriniformes > Catostomidae > Xyrauchen > Xyrauchen texanus. Next base: position 30,434,344 of record NC_068294.1, on the reverse strand, counting down.
CAATCAGAGAGGCAAAGCGCGCACACGCCCAGAGAATCCACAGTCACTTCCAGGACAGCGGTGACACGCGGCGCATGTGGCAGGGCATCCAGGCCATCACCAACTACAGGACAACATCAGTTGCCTGTGACAAAGATGCCTCCCTTCCAGATGCGCTGAACGACTTCTACGCTCGGTTTGAAGTGCAGAACGACGTGATGGCGAGGAAGTCCACCACTCCTCCCAACGACCAGGTGCTCTGTCTTACCACGGCAGATGTGAAGAAAACTCTACGTAGAGTCAACCCACGGAAGGCTGCTGGACCAGACAACATTCCTGGCAGAGTGCTCAGAGGATGTGCAGACCAGCTAGCAGATGTTCTTACCGACATCTTCAACATCTCTCTGAGCAGCGCCGTTGTTCCAACGTGCTTCAAGGCCACCACCATCATCCCCATGCCAAAGAAGTCTTCAGTGTCCTGCCTCAATGACTACCGTCCCGTCGCACTTACACCCATCATCATGAAGTGCTTCGAGAGGCTCGTCATGAGGCAGATTAAGACCCAGCTGCCCCCCTCACTAGACCCACTGCAGTTTGCATATCGTTCAAACCGTTCAACGGACGATGTCATCACCACAACCCTCCATCTGGCCCTCACCCACCTAGACAATAAGGACTCATACGTTCGAATGCTGTTCATATATTTCAGCTCAGCATTCAACACAATCATTCCCCAGCACCTGATTGGAAAGCTGAACCTGCTGGGCCTGGACACCTCCCTCTGCAACTGGATCCTGGACTTCCTGACTGGGAGACCTCAGTCAGTCCAGATCGGGAACAGCATCTCCACCACCACCACACTGAGCACTGGGGCCCCCCAGGGCTGTGTGCTCAGTCCACTGCTGTTCACTCTGCTGACTCACGACTGTGCAGCAATGCACAGCTCGAATCACATCATCAAGTTCGCCGATGACACGACCGTGGTGGGTCTCATCAGCAAGAACAACGAGTCAGCATACAGAGAGGAGGTGCAGCGGCTGACGAACTGGTGTAGAGCCAACAACCTGTCCCTGACTGTCGACAAAACAAAAGAGATGGTTGTTGACTTTAGAAGAGCACAAGGTGAACACACTCCACTGAACATCGACGGCTCCTCTGTGGAGATCGTCAAGAGCACCAAATTCCTTGGTGTTCACCTGGCGGAGAACCTCACCTGGTCCCTCAACACCAGCTCTATCACCAAGAAAGCCCAGCAGCGTCTCTACTTTCTTCGAAGGCTGAGGAAAGCACATCTCCCAACCCCCATCCTCACTACATTCTATAGAGGGACTATTGAGAGCATCCTGAGCAGCTGCATCACTGCCTGGTTTGGGACTTGCACCGTTTCGGACCGCAAAGCCCAGCAGAGGATAGTGAGGACAGCTGAGAAGATCATTGGGGTCTCTCTTCCCTCCATCAAAGACATTTACAAAAAACACTGTATCCGCAAAGCAACCAGCATTGTGGACGACCCCACACACAAACTCTTTACCCTCCTCCCGTCTGGCAAGAGGTACCGAAGCATTCGGGCCCTCACGGCCAGACTGTGTAACAGCTTCTTCCCCCAAGCCATCAGACTTCTCAATACTCAGAGACTGGTTTGACACACACGTGTCCTGAGTTGCACTTTAATTACTGTCACTTTATAACTGTCTGCTACCTCAATAACTGCTATGTGCATACAACATTATCTCATAGTATGTTATGTTTACATTTTAGAACTGTCATCTTTTTGCACTACTGAGTACTGGTCGGCGCTGCACTGTCTATTGTCCTGTTCATTGTCAGTAATTTGTTGTACTGTCCTGTACTTTTTGCACATGTTTGCACGTGCACTTTATATAGGTATATATAGGTAGTTTATATAGGTATTTTATTTCGTTGTGTAGTCTCATGTGGTCCTATGTTGGTCCTTTGTTGTTTTTATGTAGCACCATGGTCCTGGAGGAACGTTGTCTCGTTTTGCTGTGTACTGTACTAACTGTATATGGTTGAAACGACAATAAAAACCACTTGACTTGACTTGACTTGACTCAGTATATACATTATACCTGTTTGCTTTCTCTGTTGGCCATAAAGAAATTCTGTATTGTAAAAGGCTGTACTGTACGGTCATGTGTCACTGTCTCTCTTTATTACAATGATTGTGTTCACTTTAGTTCTTTGTGTAAATCCTGTCTTTTGTCATTGTTTAGGTCAGTTTGATAACTTTGATAATAGCTAGACCATAGATTAAAAAGTCACCCTCAGATCTTGTCTTATCAATGGAATTAATTGGTCTTTCTGTGCATGGTGAATGCACACTTGATAAATCTTCAAGATCAATTTCCAAGTTCTACAGACTTCAATATGACATGTAAACACACTAAAGAATTAGTTATCTGAATGAGTTTGCCTCTCAAACATTATGCATGATGCAGCCACTACACATTCCACAAATAGGGTAAACTAGAATGTCTTTAAAAATTAAGTCAAATGCTTGTTGTTTTTCATCAAAGTTTCAGTTAAAGGAGTTTAAAAATTGCTGTTTGTAATGCTCACAATAACTGCACTTAAGGTTACACCTGTGCCTACATGTAAACTCTTCTTTATTCAAAGGTGAGAAAACAACAGCACTACTATTTCTATCTCAAAGTGATGCTTAGCCGGAGGGGAAACTTGTCCTGATGGTTAGACAGCACACCTCCACTTAACCCCGCCAGGGACCATCTGCCTTCTCGGAATTGGGCTTCCGGTGGGGGGGCCACACTTATTCCGTTCACCCTATGTGGGCTCTTCTCGGCCCCTCAGGGTGTTATTGCACATCTTTTCCAACTGTGCTACATGCATTCCACTCCCCAGCCTATTTGACAGCAATAATGCTTTTCTACCTGCAAGAAATCCACTAGCTTTCTGCTCTAGTCATGTTACACAATGCTTGTACAGTTTAAGCTTTTTTTTTCATGTTTTTTTTTCTGCAATTTAGTTCATTAGTCGACTATGCTACATTTTTATGCCTTTTAACAAGTCTTTTATTCCCTTGCGCATTTTGAAAGGTACTTTATGACATACATTCTTTTTTTGTTACTTTTTGCCTTTTACAAAAAGGGATTGCAGAGAAACGATAGGAAATGATGAAGGAGAAAGAGTTTCAGGAAATGACACATGTCAGACTCAAAACCATGCTGCCCACAAGTCTCAAAGTGTTGGAGCATGTAAGCTAAGCACTAGGCTACGGATACAATATCACAAGAAGTTGTTCTTTCTTCCTCTATAACCCCCCCACATTGTGATAAAGTTACACAAAGTGTAAAGTTGTGGATGAATACCCTGCTATACTCATTCAGTCTATCCTTTCAAAGAGAAACCTCTAGAGTGGGTTCCTCTCCACACTGTCTCCAGCAAAAAGGCCAAATCTGTGTGAGTTTAGCCCCAGATAGTGAGCCTTAACAGGGAAGGCTCTTTCTCAAGCTCATCCTGTAGATAAGGCCTTTAGAACTCAAAGCACATAGATAGTATCACCCTGACTGAAGCAACTTGAAAAGCAATTTACCATACCTTTGCTCCCTTGTACATTCACTTCCCGCCCTTATCAATTGAACAACTTAAGTTTCTCCCACCCCTCTGTGAACTCCTGCATGGAGTTTAAATGCCTCTCTCTAAGATATTGTATTCATTCAGTGACATATTGATGAAATATGAGGATTCACTTATCTCCAAAAAAATCTACCCAGTGGGCACGTTGTTTGTTGCCCCATGTGATGAACTATATTAGATTACAGTAAGATAAAATTAATAAGATAAAGCATTGATTGTTTCTTATTAAAATCACTTGTTATCTGATAGCTCTAAATTAAAATATGCCTTTTATTAGATTTCATTTTGTTACATTAGGCCCTTGGGGCTCTCTTACAAAGCTGTACCGGTGACAGGTAATTGTTGATTTCACAGTTTTTGGGAACAACAAATGGCTTATTTACATTTAGTGTGACTAGAAGCACACTCAGTTGATATCTGTAATGATTCTGGTCACAGGTAGTGACAGGAAGACGAAGATGCCGTGAGGAACCCAAGAGCAGTTTTAATTTTCAAACGTGGAATCCAATAACCCTAATATTAAATGTGAATCAAAACAAAACATGAACGACTAGACTTGACATAAACAAAACTTGACTAAAACTAGAATTGAGCAAAACAACAGTTACATTCGCAATACCTGACAAAACACAATGGAAAACCTGAGGGCTTAAATACAAGGACATGGTTAACAAGTAAACAAGACAACCAATCACAAGACTCTACTATAAACAAGAAAACAAGACTAAGTGAACTTAAACCAATGAAAAGACAATACTAATAACAAAGTAATCAGCCAATGAAAACAAGACACATGAACAGGAGAAACATATAACAAGATCACATGAGAGAAACAGGAATCACATGACATAAATCAGGAACTAGATTTAAAAAATAAAAGACATGAAAACATGAACCAACAGAATAAACACAACATAAATCCCAAAGTTCTGTAGGGAGCTGGACCGTGGAGCAGAGTCTTGCTTGTGATATGTCATGAAGCAGTCTGGGGCTTGGCTGAGACATGGTATGGAGCAGGCGGAGGCGTGACATGGCCTGGAGCGGACTCTGGCGTGGCTGCGACATGGCCTGGAGCGGACTCTGGCGTGGCTGCGACATGGCCTGGAGCTGACTCTGCCGTGGCTGCGATGACATGGGGAAAAGTCGTGGAAGGCGGTGCCGTGGGAGGCTCGAAACTAGGAGTCCTGGTTGACTGGGAAAAGACCTCAGTGGTCGTGAGCATGGACTGATTCTCGGGAATTACCTCTTGGGTAGTGGGCGTAGACAGAGACTCTGGAATGACCTCTTGGGTCGGGGGAAAGGACTGATACTCAGAAACGTCCTCCATGGTCGTGAAAATGTGCAGAGACTTGGAAACGACCTCCGTTGTCATGAACATGGGCAGAGACTTGGAAACGACCTACGTGGTCATGAACATGGGCAGAGACTCAGACTCTGGAATGACTTCTGTGGTCGTGGGCATGAACAGAGTCTCGGGAATGACCACTGTGGTCATGGGCATGAACAGCGTCTTAGGAACGACCTCTGTGGTTGTGGGCATGAACAGAGTCTTGGGAATGACCTCTGTGGTCAGGGGCAAGGACTAAGACTCAGAGACTAAATCCCTTCTCTTCCTCCACCTCCTCGTGGCTGAAGTTGGCGGTGCAGGCTCTAGGACAGTCGAGGCTGGCAACGTTGGCTCATTGGCTGTGGCAGGCATGGGCATTGGCTCGTGGCAATGACGGGAAACTCTGGCTCAGCGGCTGCCATGTTGAGGAACTCTGGCTCAGTATCCACCTCCCCCACAGTGAACGGGGAACCAATGATCTGCAGGGTGAGGTCTATATATTGGGCCATAACTAGGGGACTGTGACCGTCAGGCATCAAGGAGGAGATGGGTCCCACCCAAAAGATTTCCTTGAGGACGCCCTCATTAAAGCCCAACTTGCTGGCCAGATAGCAGAAATCCTCCACATATTCCTCCAGGGGACGATACCCATGCTGTAGGCTGAGGATCTGAACTGCTGGGTTCATTGTTGTCGTTCAGGTAATCTGAAGGGACACATGTAGTGACAGGAAGACGAAGATGATGTGATGAACCCCAGTGCAGTTTTAATTTTCAAACATGGAATCCAATAACCCTAATATTAAATGTGAATCAAAACAAAACAAAAACATGAATGACTTGACTAGACTTGACTTGACTAAAGACTTGACATAAACAAAACTTGACTAAGACTAAAACTAGACTTGACTTGTGACTTGACTTGTGACTTGAGCAAAACAACAGTTACATTCAAAATACCTGATGAAACACAATGGAAAACATGAGGGCTTAAATACAAGGACATGGTTAACAAGTAAACAAGACAACAAATCACGAGACTAAACTATAAACAAGATAAAAAGACTAAATAAACTTAAACCAATGGAAAGACAATACTAATAACAAAGTAATCAGCCAATGAACCAATGAGAATAAGACACCTGAACAGAGGAAACACATGACAAGATCACATGAGGGAAACAGAAATCACATGACATAAAACAGGAACTAGATTTTAAAAATAAAAGACATGAAAACATGAACCAACAGAATAAACATGACAATAATCACATGTGGCTGATATGCAGGTTTACATTTTCTGTCATTTTATTTGAAAGCATCGGATGACATAAGCCAGGGTGTTTGCTTTTAAGTAGCTTTATCATTCTTTGAAGCAACTCGGTGATTTGTGTGCTGAGGTCTTTTCTAAGTGTCTCTGAGCAGAAGTGTAACGTACTTAAGTAATTAGACTTCATTGCTATAATTGGCAATTTTCTAATTTGTAGGGGAGAACGGGGTAATGTGAGACATCGGGTAATGTGAGACACCCCCTGTATCTAGGCAACGGAAAACATTTGTGGTCAAGTGACCATTATTTTTTCAAGACCCTCCCATTTCCCCTTGGCCATTAAGGAGAGGAACTTATGGTGCTGTGGTAAGCATGTTTCTTTCACAAAAATATTTTTTTTTGCAGGTAAAAGTAAATTTTCTTGCTGTCAACTTAATCAACTGTTGTGCCAAAGCAAATTGATTCAGGTAGAAAAACTTATATCATACATGTTGATAAACTACCAACATATAAAACCATGTGATTATGCTAGCTGAAGATTAGCCTGAATTGCTAAGAGAGATAATTTTTTCTAAAATGTAGCGGTGGGGTAAAGTGAGACATGAGGCACAAGTTAAGTTTAATCTTAAACATATTTTAATGTAATATTACATTACATATGTTTTATTTTTAATGTCATAAACATTGTAGAAAAGCCATCATGCCAAGGTAATACACCAGGAAGACAACCTGGGGCAAAACACCCCTTGAGGAGATGGAGAGTGCAGCTGCTGAGGTCAAGGACGGAAAGAAGTCTATAAGAGCAGCTGCAAGGGATAGAAATATTGACAAGTCAAGCCTCCTAAGATTCATAAAGAAAAAAGAGAAAGGGGAAGTAAAATCAGTAGCCTGGGGTGCAGTAGCTGAGGCAAAGAGAATATTCACAGATGAGATGGAGGAGGAGCTTTCCAAACACTTGAAACAACTAGCTGATCAGTTTCATGGCCTTCCTCCAGTTATGTGCCGTCAACTGGCATTTGAATACGCAGAGATAAACAATATCCCTGCCAATTGGACAAAGACACAGTGTGCAGGTAGGCTAGGTTGTGCAAGAGATCACATGATTCTGTAGGTTAACTAAGCCCAACTGATCTTGCCACAAAGCTATCTTATAGCTAATAATGAATTGTCTACTCTAGGTGAAGATTGGTTTGGCAGCTTCCTAGCACGTCGCCATCTCTCTGTCCGTACTCCAGAGGCAACATCCCTGGGAAGGGCTGGATATGTGTCTCCTCGTGAAATCCTACCACTTCCCAAATGTCCCCCCAGAACACACACCAAACGAAAGCGCGTGAAGACAGCCATCCTAACTGATACTCCTGAGAAGCAGGCAATTGCAAAGGCTTATAAAGAAAGACAAAAGAAACTGGCAGGGAAAAAGCAAAATAGCAAAGAAAATGGAAAACCAAAAAAGAAAGCAAACAAAAAGAAAATCATAGTTAGCAGCTCTGAGGAGAGTGATGTCCCTGTCCCAATTGATAATGTGTCTGACAAAGAGAGCTCTGAGGATGAGAGAAGTGATCCAGGAAAGACAGATCTGTCCGTGGGTGACTTTGTCATAGTTAACTTTGCAACCAAATAAAGGAGCGTCCGTTACATTGGCATGATTGAGAAAGTTGAGGATGACTAAATACTTGCACAATTTCTCAGAAGAATCCAGGGAAACACGAAAGAGTGGGAGAGACCCACGTTTGTTATAAAGGAAAATGATTCCTTTTGGCACATGTTCCTAAAAGTGATGTGGTGAAGAAGCTGCCTCAACCTTAAAGGCCTGGAGGAACCACATGGAGAGAGCAACTCCTCATAATTCCCTGCAACCTTCAGGGCTGGAATGTAGAGTAGGCCTAGTTGTAGAGCATGACAGTATGCTGATGTTCTAATCCAGGTGGGTCTAGTCCTGTGTTCTGCGGCCCAGGCTGTTCTAGCTGGCTGTAAGGGTCCTGTGTTCTGACCCCCAGACACTAGTTGGCTCTAAGGGTCCTGTGTTCTGACCCCCAGACACTAGCTGGCTCTAAGGGTCCTGTCTTCTGACCCCCAGACACTTTACTTGAGGACTATTAAAACTTATTACTTGTACTTTCACCTAATTACATTAAAAATACATAATTAATGTAGGGATTCAGAGTGCAAATTAGGCTACTTCACTCTTCATTTCTCAGCTCCCATTAATTTTACATCCTGTGAATGCTGCAACCTAGACACATAGTGAAAACGTGACTATATACATTCTTGCACATGTTTTTATACGTGTCTCCAGGTACAACTCCTTGCAGTTTCCATGTGAAATGAACACCATAGCAACTGTGTTTTATTCACTTTCATACAAATAATGACATATTTCTCGCAATTACTCAGACCCTGCTATGTTATGGTATCCACACACTTTAACTCAAACACATCTTTTGATAAATTATACATTTTAACACTTTATGTATTACAGAGGCACCTACATACATCACCGGCCACTTTATTAGGTACAACTATTTAGTCATGCAATTATCTAATCAGCCAATCATGTGGTAGCAGTGTAATGTATTACATCATGCAAATATGGATCAGGAGCTTCAGTTAATGTTCACATCAACCATCAGAATGGGGACAAATGTGATCTCAGTGATTTCAACCATGGCATGATTGTTGGTGCTAGACGGGCTAGTTTGAGTATTTCTGTAACTGCTGATCTCCTGGGATTTTCACATGCAACAGTCTCTAGAGTGTATAGAGAATGGAAGTCAGGGCTGCAGTGGTAAGAGAAGTTCTGTGGATGAAAACTACTTGTTGATGAGAGAGGTCAATGGAGAATAGAGCTGACAGAAAGACTATGGTAACTAAGATAAACACTCTGTACAGTTGTAGTGAGCAGAATAGCGTCTCAGAATGCACAACATGTTGAACCTTGGGCTACAACAGCAGAAGACCATATTGGGTTCCACTTCTGTCAGCCAAGAAGATAAAACTGAGGCTGCAGTGGGCCTACCATTTGTGTACCTCAGCAGGAATCCAGATTTATCAGACCAGGTGATGTTTTTCCAATCATATGTCAGACTAGTTTTGGTGAGCCTGTGCCCAGTTCTAAGCTGACAGTAGTGGTACACTGGAGAGGTCATCTGCTGCTATAGACCATCCGCCTCAATGTTCGACATATTATAAGTTCAGAAATGCCTTTCTGCACAGCACTGTTGTAATGTACATATGTGTATTTGTGTTACTGTCACCTTCCTGTAAGCTTGGACCAGTCTGGCCATTCTCCTCTGACCTCTGTCATTAACAAGCCATTTTCACCCACAGAACTGCCACTCGCTGGATGTTTTTTTGTTTTTCCCACAATTCTCTTTACACTCTAGAGACTGTTGTGTGTGAAAATCCCAGGAGATCAGCAGTTACAGAAATACTCAAACCTGCCCATCTGGTACCAACAATCATGACACAGTCTAAATTACTGAGAGCACATTTTGTCACAACTGAAGCTCCTTACCCATATCTGCATGATTTTATACACTTCTGCCACACGATTGGCTGACTAGATAATTGTATGAATAAGTAGATGTATAGGTGTACCTAATACGGTGACTGAATATACACTTATTCCAAAATGATTAGCTTGCACGGTAGCTCAACTCATAGAGTGTTGGACTTTGGACTCGGAGGACTACAATTTTAAACCAGCCAAGAACTCAAGCTGACATGTGCCACGACAGAGTCATAGATGTGACACGACCCCTCACTTTGCTTGGTTTTGGAGCCCACTGCTGGACAATTCACATGTAAAGTGCAGTCAAACATATTATGAAGAATGTAATTTCAGTTTTGCAAAAATGTTGCAATGCTCAAGTAAATTTAATGAGACCAGGATGGAACATTAATTTAAACATCCAATGAAATACAGTTTCTATTTCAATGTATCTCTTCAGTAATGACACCATAGAGACTTTGACCTAAAAGCAATGCATATTAATTTTAAATTATAACCATTGTTAAAGACGAACTTGACTTGAAAACACAGTCGATAATCAGTATATAGACAACTATATTTAAGTTTCAAAGAACTATAAAATCAGCTAATGCTAAACTATTTCCAGTAACAGGTTCCAGGATATAATAGGTTTCAGTTTAACAGTTGGTGTGTCTTTAGAGCCTTACATAGTCATTACATAAAAAATAAATATTAAAGAAAATACACAGGGCCTGGGTAACTCAGCAAGTAAAGACACAGATGTTGGTAGTCGCGAGTTCGAATCCAGGGTGTGCTGAATGACTCAAGCCAGGCTTAAACTGGTGTTGCTTAAACATGTGTTGTTGTTGTGTGCTGTATTGTTCTGACTTGTCCCAGAGTATTCACTGCTAGATTTAGAGTTGGTTAACCAGTGTGTGTAAAACTATCGTTGTTTTTTAGTGTCTGTAAACAGTGCTTTGCTTGTTTTAGAGCATTATTTATTGTTAAAGTGCAGCATAATTTATTTGCGGTGTACAGAAGTCCTCTTTGTTCCCCGCACTTGTCACCTCGTTCGACCCTTAGTTTCGTTTGACCACATGACTAGCTTTGTTGTGTTAAGTAGCATTAAGGCGTGTCCTGCTTTTTTCCACTGAACATCTCATTAAAATTGCATATACAAATATTTGCTGAGAAAGCCCCTCATATAACAATAATTCAATACATAATGATGAAATAATTATACATAGTTATCTATAAATATTCAGATAATTAAAATGCATTACATTCTTGTAGCAGAAGAGTTAATCGTTGATAAAACAATATAAAAGTGGCTTTAGAATACAATGTATTGTTTACTAGCATATTATTGATCATAAGTCAATCATTGCCACACAGTTCACAGCAATCCATTTCACAAGTGAATTTGTCAATCATTTGGAGATTTATTATGAGGGCTTGTTTAAGAACCTGTCAATGTACACCTGTAAATATATATATATATATATATATATATATATATATATATATATATATTTTTTTTTTTAGAAACAAGCCAGGGGTATACATGGTACACAATACTACAGATATATTTTACAATAATGCCAAGACATTATATTCATTACATAGTGCAATGGTTTTCAATGCTTTGGAGTTGTTGGAGGTACAAAGAGTATTTAAATAATATATAAAAAACAATTCTCCAAAATACTACTGCGTGGGCACATTCCCAAAAAAGATGAGGGGCAGATTTATCTACAGCATTACAGAAGGAGCAAAGTGGATCTATTTCAGGGAGCATGTTTCTTAAATAAAGATTGACTGGGTAAAAACGGTGTAACAGTTTAAAGGACACCTCCTTAACAGGTAATTAAATATTTGTGAGGTAAAGACCATATGATAGGGTGACCACCTGGTTATTGCTCTGTTGCAGGTCAGCAGACCTGATTTTGCGGGACAATGTGGGACACGAGGGAGAGATAACTTACTATTATTGTACTAGGTGAATAAATATTGATTTTAAATTAGATGTATTTTTGCAGTGATGTTAAATATTAATGACGGCGCTGTGAACGTCACTCAGTTTGGCATAAGGTCTACGATACAAACTAATTTTAACAGCTCAGACCTACTCAATGTAAATATAATGAAGTGAAAATAATAATCTAATCATTAAAAAGCACATTTCCAAATAAGCACATCAATTCCATTATTAAAGACTAGAAAGATTAAATGCGTTCTTACCGGATTTAGTGCATCTTGAATTAAAAGATTTTTGTCTGATCTGGCTGCTTCGAGTAGGGGTTTCTCATTCATTATGACTGTAGAACTCCTGGCAGGTGTAGATGTTCACTTTTACCAGGAGTTCACTTTTGATGAGATCCACAGATGCTCAGTTCCTTGTCTCTGTCCACACAGTGAAAACACCCTCTCCACGAACAGGTTGGTGACAGGAATGCTCAAAGCCAAAGATATCGGCGCTGTCATGTTTGGGGCACTGAACTGCTTCAGCAGAGCTGTCCATGAAACTTCGGTGGCATACCCTGCACTCTCCGTTTTTAAGGTAACCTGTAACCGGTTTTAACCATGTATATATTTTCTCCAATTCTTTATTATATGAACAAAGACACTTTTTCTTCTCGGGAGCTCCGGATAGACCCATTTTTCTGTTGCAGTTTTTTTTCCAGTGTTTTCCCGCTCTGGCAAGAAAAAAAGTCTGCGCTGCACATGTTCAGTGTTTTCTTATTAACTTTTTTTTTTTATAGTGATTTTGTAATTAAAGGACGGTGAAATAAAATTATGCCGAAATAATAATAAAGATAAAAAATTATACAGCCAAAATTGAAATGCGGGACACTGCTTATGACTTGCGGGACGCGGGCAAAGCTTCCAATTTTGGGACTGGTCACCCTACCATAAGACCTTCGTCAGACATGCTTGTGTCACGTATCGGGTGTGTTGCGTCATAAAAATAAAATGTTTAGGTCACTGTGTCAAGTTAAATATAGGTTAATACTCAATTTTTACACACATATTAAGATCCCTTAGTTCACATTTGAACCCTTAGTAATGCTTATCTGTGTTGTTTTCTTCACTGTATAAACTGTGTGTTGCTCATACAGCTGAAATTTCCCTTACTGCCCTCTGGAGTATACAGGTGGTACTACAAGCATGCGATTAAATGCATTAATTTTTGTAACGCATTCATTTTTGTAAAATTAATTGTGCGTTATTAACGCGTTAACTCGACAGCCCTAATATATATATATTTTACTTGAATGCTGATGTGGAAGCAGCAGCGGAAGTGGTAGCCCTCGTGTAAAGCCCTCCTCATGTGTAGACCTTTTTGTGTAAAGACCAGTGAGTCTACCTGTGCGAGTCCACTGAGCAAGGACACCAACAAGGTGCCACTCACCATTAAACTTAAGTATCTTTTACTTTTATCTCTTTACTTATTTTCCATCAACATACTAATATGTCTACTTCACGAATAATACATGCCTTGAAGCAAATCCCTGTTATCTGTTACAGACCGTTTACACAATATATATAAGACCAAATGTAACCCACACAACCTACGGCCACTTTGCACTTCAGCAACTGCTCCGATCTCGTTCTCAATGGGACTTCCAGTCATCTGTGAACAAAGCTGACTTCATTCCAGCCTTTGCCACACATCCTGGTCCTGACCGAGACATGGATACATCCAGAGGATACAGCAACACCTGCTGAACTCTCCAACAACTTCTCATTCTCTCACACCCTTCGACACACTGGTAGGAGTGGGGGAACAGGTTTGCTCATTCATAACAACTGGACTTTTTCACCACAGTTTTCGCTATGTAAAAATACATCTTTTGAATTCCATGCCGTTACTACAATGCAACCCACAATAATACATGTTGTTGTCATCAATCGCCATCCAGGTTTGCTGACAAATTTTCTTGATGGGTTGGATGTCTTGCTGCCCTCCTTGCCAGAGGATGGTAGGCCACTTGTGGTTCTTGGGGATATCAACATATACAAAGATAAGCCCCAGGCCACTGAACTGAATGCTATTCTGGCCTCATTTGACTTGGAAAGTCTACACATCACAGCAACTCATAGATCAGGCAACCAGCTGGACCTAATTTTCACACGTAACTGTACCAACTCAAATATACTTGTTACAAATTTACATGTCTCTGATCACTACTTTGTTCAATTCAACATGACTCTCCCATCTACATTAAAACAGACCTCCAGCCCTCGGCGTCGCCTGATGCCGGTGGCCGGGGGAGAGGACGTCGTAAGCGGTGTGCGAGAAAGCGGAAGCGCGGAAAGAGGGCGGGGGTCCATGCTAGGCTAAAAACAAACCCTAGCCGGCCGGCTCTCCCGTCTATCCTGCTCTCAAATGTTTGCTCCCTGGACAATAAACTGGACTATATCCGACTCCAGCAGGCTACGCAGCGTGAGTTTAGAGACTGCTGCGTCTTTGTTTTCACGGAGACGTGGCTCAGCGACAGAGTTCGGATGCCGCCATTCAGCTAGACGGGCTCGCCTCGTTTCGTGCCGACAGAAATACAGCTCTCTGCGGTAAGACTCGCGGTGGTGGCTTGTGTGTTCACATCAACACGGAATGGTGCAAGAACTCTATGCTAGTCTCTAGTTACTGTTCATCGCTGTTGGAGCTTGTGACTGTTAGATGCAGACCTTTTTATCTACCACGGGAATTCACCACTGTTTGCATAACCGGGTTTACATTCCCCAGCGCTAACGCTAAGGAAGCGCTCTGTGAACTGTATGGGGCTATGAGCTGAACTGCAGAACGCTCACCCCGACGGACTGTTTATTGTCGCCGGAGATTTCAACCATGCAAATCTCAAGACAGTGCTCCCTAAATTCCATCAGTATGTGGACTTTGCAATGAGAGGGGCGAACGCGCTTGATCTTGTTTACACAAACATCCCAGGCGTGCACGGGCGGAGCCCGCCCCCACCTCGGCTACTCAGACCACATCTCTGTTATGTTAATTCCAGCATACAGACCGCTCGTCAGACGCACAAAACCGCTTCAGAAGCAGGTGAAAACCTGGCCAGCAGGAGCCATCTCTGCTCTTCAGGACTGTTTTGAGTGTACTGACTGGCACATGTTCAGGGAGGCTGCAACATATGGCGATTCTACCAACTTGGAGGAATACACAGCATCAGTGACCAGCTACATCAGCAAGTGCATTGATGATGTCACTTTCTCCAAGACCATCACCACACGCTCCAACCAGAAGCCGTGGATGACTGCGGAGGTGCGACGCTGCTGAGGTCCCGAGACTCCGCCTTCAGAGCAGGCGATAAGGCAGCCCTAAGAACAGCTAGGGCCAAACTGTCACGGGCAATCAGAGAGGCAAAGCGCGCACATGCCCAGAGAATCCACAGTCACTTCCAGGACAGCGGTGACACGCGGCGCATGTGGCAGGGCATCCAGGCCATCACCAACTACAGGACAACATCAGTTGCCTGTGACAAAGATGCCTCCCTTCCAGATGCGCTGAACGACTTCTACGCTTGGTTTGAAGTGCAGAACGACGTGATGGCGAGGAAGTCCACCCCTCCTCCCAACGACCAGGTGCTCTGTCTTACCACGGCAGATGTGAGGAAAACTCTACGTAGAGTCAACCCACGGAAGGCTGCTGGACCAGACAACATTCCTGGCAGAGTGCTCAGAGGATGTGCAGACCAGCTAGCAGATGTTCTTACCGACATCTTCAACATCTCTCTGAGCAGCGCCGTTGTTCCAACGTGCTTCAAGGCCACCACCATCATCCCCATGCCAAAGAAGTCTTCAGTGTCCTGCCTCAACGACTACCGTCCCGTCGCACTTACACCCATCATCATGAAGTGCTTCGAGAGGCTCGTCATGAGGCAGATTAAGACCCAGCTGCCCCCTCACTAGACCCACTGCAGTTTGCGTGATCGTTCAAACCGTTCAACGGACGATGCCATCACCACAACCCTCCATCTGGCCCTCACCCACCTAGACAATAAGGACTCATACGTTCGAATGCTGTTCATAGATTTCAGCTCAGCATTCAACACAATCATTCCCCAGCACCTGATTGGAAAGCTGAACCTGCTGGGCCTGGACACCTCCCTCTGCAACTGGATCCTGGACTTCCTGACTGGGAGACCTCAGTCAGTCCGGATCGGGAACAGCATCTCCACCACCACCACACTGAGCACTGGGGCCCCCAGGGCTGTGTGCTCAGTCCACTGCTGTTCACTCTGCTGACTCACGACTGTGCAGCAATGCACAGCTCGAATCACATCATCAAGTTCGCTGATGACACGACCGTGATGGGTCTCATCAGCAAGAACAACGAGTCAGCATACAGAGAGGAGGTGCAGCGGCTGACGAACTGGTGTAGAGCCAACAACCTGTCCCTGAATGTCGACAAAACAAAAGAGATGGTTGTTGACTTTAGGAGAGCACAAGGTGAACACACTCTGCTGAACATCGATGGCTCCTCTGTGGAGATCGTCAAGAGCACCAAATTCCTTGGTGTTCATCTGGCGGAGAACCTCACCTGGTCCCTCAACACCAGCTCTATCACCAAGAAAGCCCAGCAGCGTCTCTACTTTCTTCGAAGGCTGAGGATAGCACATCTCCCAACCCCCATCCTCACTACATTCTATAGAGGGACTATTGAGAGCATCCTGAGCAGCTGCATCACTGCCTGGTTTGGGACTTGCACCGTTTCGGACCGCAAAGCCCTGCAGAGGATAGTGAGGACAGCTGAGAAGATCATTGGGGTCTCTCTTCCCTCCATCAAAGACATTTACAAAAAACACTGTATCCGTAAAGCAACCAGCATTGTGGACGACCCCACACACCCCTCACACAAACTCTTTACCCTCCTCCCGTCTGGCAAGAGGTACCGAAGCATTCGGGCCCTCACGGCCAGACTGTGTAACAGCTTCTTCCCTCAAGCCATCAGACTTCTCAATACTCAGAGACTGGTTTGACACACACGTGTCCTGAGTTGCACTTTAATAACTGTCACTTTATAACTGTCTGCTACCTCAATAACTGCTATGTGAATAGAACATTATCTCATAGTATGTTATGTTTACATTTTTAGAAACTGTCATCTTTTTGCACTACTGAGTACTGGTCGGCGCTGCACTGTCTATTTTCCTGTTCATTGTCAGTAATTTGTTGTACTGTCCTGTACTTTTTGCACATGTTTGCACGTGCACTTTATATAGGTATATATATAGGTAGTTTATATAGGTATTTTATTTCGTTGTGTTGTCTCATGTGGTCCTGTGTTGGTCCTTTGTTGTTTTTATGTAGCACCATGGTCCTGGAGGAACGTTGTCTCGTTTTGCTGTGTACTGTACTAACTGTATATGGTTGAAACGACAATAAAAACCACTTGACTTGACTTGGTTTCCTTTCACCGTAACCTCCATTCCCTTTCACCCTCTCGCCTTTCCACTGCTATCTCTACCTCTCATCCCACAACAAACGTATTTTCCATGCTTGATGTAAACAACACCACAGACACACTAAGCTCTACTTTAACAACCTGTCTAGACAACATCTGTCCTCTCTCCTCTAAGCCAGTATGTACTACACCTACCAGCCCCTGGCTGTTGGACCTCCTTCGTGAACATCAGACTAACCTCAGGGCAGCTGAGAGGAGATGGTGGAAATCTAAAGATCCAGCAGATCTAGGTAAGCATCAGCTTCTGCTTGCAACTTTTTCAGATAACGTTAAATCTACAAAAACCTCCTATTTCCAGACCAAGATCAACAGCACAACAGACAATCTCAGCTTCTTTCGAACATTCAACACACTTCTCTGCCCTCCCCCTCCACCACCTGACACATCTCTGACAGCAGATGTCTTTGCCACATTTTTTAATAATAAGGTTACAACCATCAGCAATACATTCTCAGCACCACACCCTATTAAACATCTGTCTCCTGTATGCAACTCTTTTGTTTCTATATTCTCTCCTCTGATTGACACTGAGGTCTCTAAACTCCTCCTCTCCAACCAACTCACCACCTGTTCCCTTGACCCCATTCAAGGGCTCACCTTCTCCAGTACATCTCTAAGTCCATCCTACCCAGACTCATACACATAATTAAAACGTCTCTACCTACAGGTACTTTTCCAACAACATTTAAGCAGGCTTGAGTAACCCGCTGCTGAAGAAACCTGCAATTATCCCCACACAAATAGAACACTACAGACTAGTCTCTCTCATCCAATTCATGGCAAAAGCACTTGATAGGGCAGTTTTCAATAAAATCTCTCACAGAACAAGCTGCTGGATTACAATCAGTCAGGCTTCAAAAGTGGACACTCCACTGAGACTGCCCTGCTCTCTGTCACTGAGACAGACAAAATTAAATCCAGAGCATCCGTCCTGATTCTGCTGGACCTTTTTGCAGCCTTTGAATCAGTCAACCATCAGATATTGCTCTCCACCCTCTCCTTGCTGGGCATCACAGGAACTGTGCTTGACTGGTTTAATTCCTATCTCTCAGGTAGATCCTAAAATGTAGCCTGGAGAGGAGAGGTATCCATGCCACATCAGCTACATACTGGGGTACCTCAGGGATCAGTGCTTGGGTGACTTCTCTTCTTTATATACACAACATCACTGGGACCCATCATTCAGTCACATGGTTTCTCTTTCCACACTGCCCTGACACGCAACTCTACTTGTCTTTCCAGCTCAACAACACCACAGTGACTGCTCGAATCTCTGCCTGCCTGGCAGACATCTCGGCCTGGATGAAGGAACACCACTTGCACCCCAACCCAGCCAAGACCAAACTCCTTGTCTTTCCAGACACAACATCACCATGCAGCTCGGTACAACTACAGTATCGCCTTCCAAAACGGTCAGAAATCTAGGGGTAACCCTTGATAATAAGCTACATTTTACAGAACACATCTCAAAGACCGCAAGATCATGGAGATAAGACCCTTTCTCTCTGAACATGCCACACAACTACTTGTTCAGTCACTTGTCATAACTAGCCTGGACTACTGTAACTCTCACATTGCAGGCCTCCCTGCATGTGCAATTAGACCTCTGCAAATGATCCAGAATGCAGCAGCACATCTGGTCTTTAACCCTCTGGGATCTGAGGGTGTTTTGGGCCCTAGAGAAGTTTTGACATGCCTTGACATTTGTGATTTTTTTCAGTTGCTTAAAAACATATTAATGGCTAAAGTCTGATAACACTGTATGCAGCACAAACTGGGCTACAATAATTTGTGAGCAACATGTGTGAACATGTTTTTATTTTGGAGAAAATAACGTTTATGCGTGGTTTTTGAAAAAAATAAAATTTTAAGTCATTGAAATAAGGCCATATAACACATACTAAATACTTGTCCACAAGACTTTTGAGAATTGGATCTTGTAACTTAGAGTTTTTGCTACAAAATGATGTGAAAACCATCCTGATGTCTCATTCATACAAAACAATTTAGTCATTTAACGTTTCTTAGACACTTTTAGTGTTAGAAAGGTCATATGCGAGGATACATGAATTACCATGAATATTGATGTAATTCACACCTGAGGAGACAAAGATCCCTCCCCTGGGCCTAATAATGAGGAATGTGACAGAAAGAGAATGAATGTGAGGAGACTTGATGATCAAAATCAAGTTTTAAGTTAAAAGACGTAATCTGACTAAACATTTTCTTTACATAAAGACTTTACTTAATTTTAGACCTACACTACCATTTAAAAGAAGTCTCTTCTGCTCACAAGACTGAATTTATTTGATCCAAAATACAGTAAAAACAGTGATATTGTGAACTCTTTTTACAATTTTCTAATTGAATGTAATGTAAAATATAATTTGTGATCAAAGCTCAATTTTCAGCATCATTACTGCAGTCTTCAGTGTCACGTGATCCTTCAGAAATTATAATATGCTGATTTTCAAATATGTGCATATTTACATTACATTTCACACATTAACACCTGAACAGATATTTGCAAGCACAAGCTTCATTGATGATAATGAGGCAGCATAAACAATAATTCAAATATAATCTAAACATTCATATTATGTTTATATCATATTACATATCATATTTATATCATACAGCATAGAATTTAAATGCCTGGTTTAGCCGAAACAGCATTTAAATGCAACTAAAACTTGTTTATTACGAGTCATATTTCAAATTTCAATACTCTGAATCCTGGCTGGCAAGTCTGAAAACAGTCCCACTAGTAAAATATGTACATGTTTAAATAAAATAGCATGTCAACTAAAATGTAAGTAAAACTAAATGACTTACTCGTCCGAAATTGTATCCTCGGCTGGATCATGTCTCTCTTCAAAATGCAAATGTTCATTGGAGTCACACTATTCTTCTGAGGAAAATGTTAACTCTTCATCACTATCCAGGAGTTTCCTCACCCGTGTATCGTGTTATCTTCCAAACGCGCTTTAAAGTTAATGGACTTGATGCTTTTTACAGCACTGTTGGGGGAATTTACCATTTGCATTGATCATCTCAGAACATTACCGTTTGAGTAGCGCTGTCTGCCCGTGGGTGTGATCACATTAGGGATAATTAGCTGAGCCAGAAGATACTGTACATCGCTATATTTCATACAGATTACATTGCAGGAGAATATTTGTTTTAAATTTGAATAGTTTTATTTAAAAGTAGACGCTTTAAGCTTTCTTTGGACACATGTTTCATGTTTGTGTGATAAGTATTCGTGGAGTTTCAGTTCATTATTGTGATGTGTTTCAGAAATATGCTCGCTGACACAGAGACTGCTGAAAGCGCACCTTTTTATTTTCTTTATTTTACAAAAGCACAAGGTTTTGTTGTTATTGTGACTGTTACAAATAAACGTAGACCCTTTATAGTCTCTAATGATGTCTTACACTTATCTGTATGCCCCAAAATGATGGAGTATTTTATGTTGTTTCTGCTGTAATGACAAAAAAAATCCAGCAGGACGCACCGGCACATCCGTCAACCCGTCGAGGGTTAATGAACAAAAGAGAGCACATATTACACCACTCTTTGTCTCTCTCCACTGGCTGCCAGTTGATGCACGTATCAAATTTAAGGCTCTGATGCTGGCATACAGAAAATTCACTGGGTCTGCTCCAGCATACCTAAAATCATTTCTGCAGAGCTACATGCCCATCAGAAGCCTGCAGTCAGCTAAGGAACGTCGCCTTGTTTTACCAACACAAAGAGGCACCAAAACACTTCCCAGAACTTTCAGTTTCATCATACTATGTTGGTGGAATAACTTCCCAACTCCATCAGTGAAGCTGACTCACTCTCTGTCTTCAAAAAACGACGCTTGCACTTTAATCTGTTTTGAATGCTATTCTGATGCTAGTGAAACTTTGAGGTATGGCACTTTTCGTACCACTGTCTCCTTAAGATGATTTGCTTATGTTTTCCTCATTTGTAAGTCGCTTTGGATAAAAAGTGTCTGCCAAATTAACAAATGTAAATGTAATGGGAGGAAGATGCCCCAACTCTCATGTTCCTTACTGCAGTGCAACCTCAGATATCTGCCAGTCTCCTGCTTGCTCCACAGACTGACATTGATGTTGAGTAGTTGGCAGAAGGCTCTCCATACTCTTGAAGTGAACTGTGGTCCTTGATCAGTGACAATGTCATCAGGCAATCCATGGATTCAAAACTCTTGATTGAAAAGTACTTGTGTAGTTTCCATAGCAGTGGGTAGACTATTATATGGTATAAGATGGCATGATTTTGAGAAGCCATCAATGGTTACCATGGTGGTTGATCCTTGAGACAGATCAGTGACGAAATCAATAGATAAGTGGGACCAGGGTCGCTGAGGATTGGGTAGGGGTTCTAATAGTCCTGTAGGTAGTTGACAAGATGAGCAGGATTGTGTACCGGTCTGACAGGCACTTACATAGTTCTTGACATCTGTGGGTAGTGTTGGCCACTAGAAAGAGTTCCTGACTAAAGTTTTCGTATGGTTAATTCCAGGACGTCCAGAGGTGAGTGATGTGTGAACCCATTGAATAATTCTGTTGCGTAGACTAGAAGGAACGTACACTTTGCAAGTAGGACATTCGGGAGGCGATGGTTACTGTTGTTGAACGTTCCATGATCACCGGATGGGTGCGGTGATGATGGAGGAATGTAGAATACTCTCTGGACTAATATTGGTCTCAACAGATTCACAGATATGTGACAAAGCATCAGCTTTACTATTCTTACTTCCTGGACGATATGTGACCATTAAAAAGAACAGAGTGAAGAAGAGTGCACATCTGGCCTGGCAAGGATTCAATCTATTGGCTTCCTTGATGTACTCCAGATTTTTGTGATCGTGATGACTTGAAATTAATGAGGTGTGCCTTCAAGCCAGTGTCTCCACTCCTCTAGATCATCCTTTATAGACAGAAACTCCTCAGTAAAGCACTCTGCTGATGTTAATTTCCAGGAGAAGAATGCACAGGGGTGTAGTTGGGCTATGGACACCATGCTGCATTGCACTGGAAAGTATTCACAGCGCTTCACTTTTTTTCTATTACATTTTGTTATGTTACAGCCTTATTACACAAAGAGACAGAAGTAATTGAGCCTAAATATATAAAAGAACTGTGGCAAATTCTCCAAGAAGCTTGAAACATCCTATCTGCCAACAACCAAGAAAAACTGTGTCCAAGTATAAGTAGGAGAATTGGTGCTGTTTTGAAGGCAAAAGTGTTCACACCAATATTGATTTAGCTCTTTTTCTGTTTCTGGATTTGTATGACGTTAACTCTTTATGTCATAATTCTTTTAAGAAATCCTCCCTTATAAAGTTTTTCACAAGTGCCTAAAACTTTTGCACAGTTCTGTAGATGTTACCCTCTGTGTATCAACAGATGATATAAAATGCATATAACTGTAAAATAAACTCAAGGACATCCTCCCTGATATTGAAAACAACAAGTTCTCAATAGAAGATACTTCAGGGTTCTTAATAAGGATTGTATTATTTTTAATATATTGTGTTTATTGGAGAAAACTAAAAAAGTCATGTTTGGGTAGTTCAAATGGCAACCTTTTATCCAAGAAAATGTCTCCTAACCTAAGCACCCCTCTGCTACACCAACGTTTAAATCCTTTGTCTGTAATCCCAGTGGCAAAATCAAAATTATTTAGTATTGGGGTAATGTAGGATGATAATTTATATATTCCTTCAAGATGACAAACTGATCTCCATACTTTCAGGGTATTGATTATAATAGGTTTTATATATCTCCCTTATACATTTGAGATTCTTAATAAAAAGAAATCCCTTTAATGGAAATCATGAAAAAAATGGAAATATTGATTCAATATCAAGCCAAGTAGAAGAGATATCATTCCTAACCCAATCAGATATGTATCTCAAGTGAAAACATAACTGATATATCTTAATATTTTGGAGACCTAAACCACAGATAGTGCCTGGTAAGAAAAGTATTGCCAATTTTAATCTAGGGTGCGTTTACTCCATATGAAGGAGCTGAGCCAACTATTCATCCATTTTAACCCAAATATACAAAGCCTGAGGGAGACCATTGTAACGATCTAGACACACAAAACAGGCAGAGACGATGACGAAGTGGAGACGAACCCAAGTGCAGTTTATTCAGACAATGTGAAACCAGGATCCCGAACTATAAATGTAAAGGGAGACAAAACAAAACACGACATGAAATAACTCTGGCTAAGGCTGGACAGGACTGGAACAAAACTACAAGGTACATAGGATACAGACTAGACTAAACTAAGGCTAGACAACAAAGTTACATGCACACAGGTGAGACTAAACTATGAGAGAACGAGGTGACACAAAGACAGGCTAGACTAAACTAAGGAAGAACAACGGTAACAAGTACAAAGGCTAGATAAGACTATGGCAGAACAACAAGGTGACAAACACAAAGGCTAGATAAAGGCAGAAAGACAAGGTTACAAGAACAATACCTGACAAGGGCAAAAGGCAAACAAAATGGTTTAAATACAAAAGTCAAGGGTGACAAAGGCCAATAAATGAACAGAACTCTAAAACAAGATAAGACAATTAACAAAAAACCAATGACAAACTAGAACTGAATCAAAGTAATCAAACCAATGAGAACTGGACACATGAACAAGGGAAAAGGAAACAGTAACTGAATCAGGAAATTTCAAAATAAAAGTACAAAAACAAAAGTCAAAATGAGAATGTTACAACCATTTAAAAGGAAAACATGGCACAATATTAGGTTTAGTGATAAGAGTACACATAGGCATAGCTTTGGATTTAGCTAGGTTGATTTTGTATCAAGAAAATGTACTGAAACGATTAATTAACTCAATAAGAGCTAGAACTGATTTCTCAGGTTTGGCTAAAAACCCAGCCCTGGAAGATTTGTTCTTCTGCCTGCCCAACTTGTTCCACCAGTTCTTGAAATTGGATAGTTTCTCCACTTATCATGGCTAGAACAGTGTCCACCTTTGCATCTATAACCTTTGTGATGCTTTTGGTTAATCTGTCCATAGCCCAAGTAAAGTTTGAGGCAGAACACTCTTCCTCATGGATGTTCGTGTCTTCCACATTAGCATCTTGCTCACCATCACCTTTAGCAGAACTCTTTAACGAAATCTTCATAGATCTGAACATTTTGTCTGATGCTTAGAGAAGTGATATAGAGACCTTGTACAGCAACTGCGAAAATATTTAAAATGAACTCGCTGAGTGAATGCGTAAATCTGACATTATTTGAACGGATGTCACCGGAGCTCCCTGAAAAATGTATCTTCTCTATGACGCCTTGATTCCCCCTGTCCACTGTCTCTTGATTTCACCAGTCTATTTCTAAAGCCAAGAACAACCTTTACTTTTGAGTTAAATGTGGAAAATTCTTACTTTCACTTAAGTATGTTTTTTTGGCTACATTCTTTTAACTGAGTAAACGTTTGACACAGTACCAGCACTTAAGGATACTATCTTAGTAATTTTACACAACTGAATTTGATCTCAACATAGTTTGCATGTCTACTGGACTGTCCACAGCTTTACTAAGTCTGTACACAGTGTGCCATTGCCATGCATGACAGTGACAGACATCAGTGTGCCTTTTCCCTAGGACATAAACTTGTGTCAGTGCAGAAGTGAGTGAATGAAGGAAAGGACGAGACAAAATGAGATTTTCAGTGGGATTTTGGCTCCCATATCCCCAGCCACCTCCCAAGAGTCATCCTCCCCTGTGTGTGTGTATATATATATATATATACATAAAATGTGTGTGTGTGTGGTAGATGCACCAGGAAAGAGACAGATAGGAATAGATCTGTATGAATCACACAGTGCAGCCCTGTCAATGTCACTGCCATCATTCCCCAGTAGACTTGAGCACTAACTAGGTTACCTTGGATCACTGATTCTGGTCTCTTTTATGTCTCTTTTCCCCACACATCTTAAATTCCTCCATCAGGCTGTTGGGGGACTAATCAAAGGCGAGAACCACCCACCCCCACCACGACAACCCTACACCCTGCCAGCCGGCTCTGGTGTGCAATCAGACGTGCAGGGACCACAAACTTTGGATTGTTTTTTAAGTAATTTTTTACCTGCAATCTAATAAAAGCAGAGCAACATTTCACAATGGGCTTCTTCTTAAAAAAACAGAGGAGTTTAGACAGCAAGAGGGTCTTTGGGGGATGTTTGCACAAATAGGATACGAAAGTCTTTGTTATCAGTATGCCAATGTTTGCAGAGATAAAAGACCAGACTGCTTCAAGCCTCCTGGAAAAAAAATATGTTCGCAAATTTGCCATGTAGAACCTTAAGTCACCTTTTCGGATGTGCTATTTATGGAGGCTCAATGACACAGAGAAATAAGCAGGGTTGACATTACAGCTGTGCATGATTCCTCCATAATTGCCTTGTCAAGAATTTGAAATTCTACATAATCTGGCTGCTGTAGGATAGCCCTTCCCATGGCCAGCTCTGAAAACAGATGTCCGAGTCACTGGCCTCCATTAGGCCTGTCTGCACAAGGGGATAACTCATTCCATCAGACCAGCCTCCAGACATCAGGCTCGCTCCTTATATTCATCTGGCCTCCAAGTCAGAGAAAGAGTTTATCAGAGAGATAGAGAGAGACAGACAGGGAGACGCTGAGTGTCTAATGACAGGGCACAGTGCCATGCTGCTTCTTTTGCTCATGCTTATTCCTGTAAACTCTATCACCAGCTAGCAGTGTCACTCTACTTTAGACACTCATTAAGGTTGTGTATGTCTCTTGCTGTCACTGTGCTAAAGTCCACGGTTGTTATCTGCTGAAGTCCTGCCATGAACACAGTTTTGCTTTTTTCAGATTGTTTGTTTTTTAGCCAATTATTCATTGCAACTTGACATTTTGCCAGAATGTTTGGGTATTTATTCCACCCTGTGGCTCTTTAGAAGAAGACCAATGATCAGGTGATGCTATCCTTGAGAGAAGGACCAGAAATGTTAGAGGTAATGGGCCTCATTACTAAAGGAATCTAATCCACCCACGTTCCCATCATAAATATCCAGACATAATTATTTTCAAGGACTATGAGCCTCTGTTCAGCTTTATTAATCAATAAACTTACCCATATTAAATCTGTGAGTGGTCTTTGGCTGTTTTTCAAACCTTGTTTATTTGAAAATTGCTATTGCATTCATTTCAGCTTCCAAAGCCTTGGAGACTCATGTCTCAGATAGTGTTCTGGGACAGTAAGTATTGGTCACTGTGGGGTCCTCTATGATAGTTCCATCCTGGCATCCTTTTTTGTTCACACTGAATCAATGACAGACAGACACCAAGGACGTTTCTCCACACCTAGCAGTAGCCTCACGTAATCTAGACCTCATCCCTTCCCAGGCCTGTGATTGGCCGAGAGGGGTCTTCGCTTGTTGTCTGAAGGGGCAGATTGCAGCAGATTGGTGTGGTGCAGTGCTGCTGAGACTGCATGCTGATGCCAGGGATGCTGTGACTGGCAGCATAATCTAGCCCACAAGAGGACTTGACTCTCTGAGATGCTAATGAGAGCACAGCACCTGTTAGCCACAGACAGGCCCCACAGGGGACCCAGAGAGAGTGAATGAGAGAAAGCACCAAATCCTCACCATTGGGAGACTATGGGCTATTGTCAGTTCTCAGTTTCTCTTGATTTTTTGCTGACTCTTTGAAGCACAATGTTTAAGGAGGGCATGGAAACACATTATAAATAGGAGATTGTTACCACTGCTATCCTGCTGAAAAGACCACCATAGCTCCACAGAAGAATATGTTGAGTTATGGATTCTCGTGTGCTGGGCTACTATATGTACGAAAGGTGCTGTCAATCTCTAAATGTTTTTACGCTTAATCTATAGCATAATCTTGCATAGTTAATTGCAATTAAAATTATTTTTTAAAGTTCTGAAAGTGTAGCAATAGGTACAAAGTTGAAATTATATGAACTATGAGCAGTGTGCCATAAACCCTCCATGGGAGAACTTCAGCATATCATCCTTCTGCAACTTCAAGCTATCAAACAACTTCATGCTTCTGTGGTAAAATTCTGACTTACAAAGGACGCAACATGTAGTACTTTATTTTTGTCACAAGTCCCATCTGGGTTTGCTAGAGGTTAGAAGTCCTTTCTCCAGTGGTAGCATTGTAGCCAAGTACTTTCAAAATGTTTAATGAAATAAATCAATTTAAAGATAATAATGCATGTTTTCCACTTTTTCCACAATACAGTAATATATACATATATTTTTACAAAACACACAGGGTGTGCAAAGGATTGCATCAAGATATAGTTTAGAATGCATTCGCGGAAATACAATATTCTACTTCTCTCTTGCCATTGCTGGCATGCCAGTGATTACCCCTCCATGTACCAGTGCTGGCACGCGTGCCATAGGTTGCTGACCTCTGCTTTATACTGTAAAAGGAAGGTCATGGTGAGCACATTGCATTATTGAATACAATATTCTGCACAGTGTGCTCTGTTGCATTCTGCGCATATTGACATATGTAGTACAAAATCTGTATATTAATCCATATTCCATGCATATTCATTTTCTAAGTATAGAGAATTTGCGTACTTTGCTCAGTATACATACTATATACTAGAAATATTAAGAGTAGTATTGTTGTATGCTATTCTAAAAATACTGCAATTGTGGTGTCCCCACCATGCTTTTTAACTAACTTAACCGGCCAGACCTCTTTGGTCAAAAAGTTTCAGCATGGAAAAGAAAGAACAGGAATACCAGCATGGAAATTCCTGCAAACCTAAGCAGTCTTTTCACCAGGGTGGTAGAAAAGAATTACTTTGTAGAATGTCTTCTTTGCTTACCAGTTGCATCAGTCACAAGAGTTCCAATCCACTGTTAAATTCCAGACTTATTTGAAGGAATGTACAGTAAAAGTGAGATGCTTGTATTACACTGAACTCATGCAGAATGCATGCACATGTGTGATGAATCTAGTCTGTTGTATGATGCCAGATTCCACCGCATCGATCTATTTCCAAGCTATCATTTGCTACCAAAGGGTTATAAATAAATAATAAACAAATTTATTATGCAGTTATTATGAATAACTATGAATTAGTTAATGCTACATGCACTCTGTCACTTTTTATTTATCTCTCAAAGGACTAGTGTGAATCACGGCAGATAATCTCAACTGTCTGCTCGATGGGAATTAAGCCCCAATGCTCCCCATTTCTACCCTCTCCGCACTTTTCCACAATCCAATCTTGACAACACGCCTGATGCAGACGATAAGCTGGAAAACCAGGGGCTCGGCCAATCTCTCTCGGCCCCCTGCCCTGTTCAAACCAGCAGCAGAAATCATATCATCTGTAACCTGCAAGGATCTTTTATTAGCCAGCTGGCCTGTTTGTATGGGTTTGAGTGTGTGGTTGTGTGAATCACACTCACTCGGATTTTGCTTGTCCTCACACACAGCCTTGTATACAAGTTTGTACAAAAGTTGTAAAATAGTTACTTTAAAATACAGCAATGTACATGATGATTACCTCTATCAAAGTCCAAAACAGAAGGTTCAGTACATGGAACATCATTGCTGTTAAAACCTGGCTTTTGTTTCTTTCTCTTTCATTGTGTATTACATCAATGAACAAATGATCCAATTAACAGTGCTGGTGGCTGTCCTTCTCTCTTGGGAGTAGAGTGAAAGAGCTTTTAGAAAGCTTGCAGACAGGAACTATTGTAGGAGATCATATCACCCTCTATTACCTGTCTCTGATATTGCCTCATGTGTACTTCTAACGGACACCAGTGGATGTCTGTGTAATATGAAATAGGAAATATAATTTTGACCATGTTATAAACTGTATGGATTGCAGCCCTCGGCACAGGCAGCAGATCAGATTTAAAGCTTATTGAGTTGGATATGATTTGCAGAACGAGCATCTGAGCATATCAGTGATGGTTTGAAGGATGCTGGGTGGATGTTGACAGTCTTTTCGGCAGAATTATCTGTCATATACTGGAGTGACAGGGTGTTTCATCCCCCCAGATAGTGATGCAGTGGTTCAATCAAACACCTATTGCTCCACCCCCCGTTTTCATCACACTTCCTGAGACGCACACTGTTATACAAACATCCATATAAATGCATTCATGTTCGCCCTCTGTTGATTATTTCTAAACTAATGAACTCAGTTAGCATGTTGCACGCATTCACATTATATCGTCCAGTAATTAATTACCAGCTGTTGACTGTTGTCTGCAGGGAGAGAAGAAATAGAGAGATCCAAGTAATGGCACATTTTTCGTTACACTCCTTCAGAGTGAAATTCCATTCTTTCTCTGCCTAAGATGATGAATGTTCCAGTATCTTGTTCCCCAGAGTGTCATTGACAATAAGATCCTTTACAACTATTCATGTCTTTCGTAACTTTGTTACCATTGATTTTTGACACAGGGGAACTCAGTGAAGAGGTCCGCATAGTGGCTTTCGCATTGTGCTCTAGACCACACAGTGCATGTCCAGAATTGACTGACTCATTGTATTCTTTAGCCGTAATCTTGGTTTATTTATTTATGTCTACTTGTATTTTTTTCATGGAACAAATCTGTTGCCAACAATGTTCTATTGTATCAAAATAATTTTGACCATTTCGTACAATTCAATATGTGCATCTTATTTTCAAACCGTTTATCGTTTAACACACTAGAAGCTGTTTTATACATACAATCTGTGGACCAGGGGTCCAGTGTTTGGGAGTAACTAACTAAAAGTAGCAACATTACTAGCTTAACTACATATTTTAGTTGCTTGACAGCTCAGTTGTGTTGTAGTCTGACTGTAGTGGAGCTCTCCAGTAACAAGCTACTTTTTCCAACGGAGTGGCATCTCATAATGCTGCATTTGTCACTAGCAGTGATATGAACGAGAAAGTAATCAAACATGCTTACCTAAAGCATTCTCTCTTATAGCACTGGGATGTACAAATCATTTAACTGAATCGGTTCATTCATAAAGTTCATTTAAATGCATTGGTTAAAAAATCTTGGTTAGTCTTTGTTTGATTTGCAGTTTTTAATAAAGGTTTATATATCAAATAATACTGTATGAATGTGAACAGTATTTTTTTAAGCAATAATTATATTAAATCTATATTAAAGATGTTATAAATAAATCTATATTTTTAGTTTATATAACTATTGACTATTTATATGGACTCAACTACATAACTTTTTGTACAAAACTTCTGATTGCAGAATAAATTGAAATCATCTGATAGGTATATATTTAAAAAGATTTTCATACAACACTTTTTCTTTTGCGTCTTTTTAACGGTTTGACACACTGCTTACCATTTGACACAAGATCTGCACATTGTTTTTTACTTTGTGCTCTAGACCCAACAGTGCTTACCCATCATTTATTGAATTATTTCTTGTATCATTAACCGTAATCTTAAATAATTTATTGCCATTTATATATTATTGACGGACATAAATGTTCAAAATAATGTTGACCTTTGTGAATATTTCAGTATTCTTCATCATACTTCTTAACCATTTATCCACACAACATTATCAAAGCACATAGACGGATGTGCAAATTTCATTATGGCAGTGATTACAAATGGTCAAAATATCTTAATCTTGTAAGCAATTGTGAGCCAAACTTGTCCCCTTTGGTCAATTTGTCTGCTTGCCAGTATAGGGAGGGCACCTTGGGGCTGACTGCTGGTCATTTCTCTGTGTCTGACAGGCCTCTCTCTAGACCAGAGTGAAACAAATGTGTTCCGCTCAGCAAGCACCTCTCCAGAACCCTGTCATCGGTGCTCATTAGTCAAACGCTGCTTCTTGGTAAATGTGACACTGATCGCTCCCTTCATGTCTACAAGCAGCCTCTCCCACAGGCTTGTTTTTTTTAGAGATCTTGTTTTTTTTAGAGATCTTCCAGCAGACACAATAAAAAAAAAGTTTTTACAAAATATCTGATTTCACCTCTGCCACAGACATTTAATCAGAAATGTAAGCGAACACAGATGTCTGAGATGTGAATGCTGAGTCTGTTTGTTCTTTGCAGTTTAAACAGGATGACTCTACATCCTTCTACGTAAGCCGTACACATTAACATTAACAGTCTGCTCAGCTAAACATGCAAATCCGTATGAAAGTGTGACACTTATTAATGCTTTGTAATTTTGACTGATTCTAATTCAATTTTTGTGCCAAGATAAGCCATAATCTAGTAAATCATTTATATATTTAGCATTTGCAATTATTCTTGCTGTTTGTTATGATTGGTGAAAACAACACAAGTCCTATTTTGTGTAGTTACAAGTGTATAAATCAGTAAATGTTATTCAAGGATCTGATAGCAGTCGCAGAACACAGACGATAACCTTGCAGGGCACTAATTTAGCCATCGCCATGGACACATTTTGATCTGGAGTGGAGTGGTGGTGTAAACTGGTAATCAGAAGAACGCTGGTTCGATCCCCACAGCCACCACCATTGTGTCCTTGAGCAAGGCACTTAACTCCAGGTTGCTCTGGGGGTATTGTCCCTGTAAGAAGGGCTCTGTAAGTCGCTTTGGATAAAAGCGTCTGCCAAATGCATAAATGTAAAATGTAAATGTAAATCTCATAACCAATTCATAACATAACCAATTTTTTGATGTTTATTGTTATATGAAAGAGCACATTATTGCTCTAATAGTTACAAGACTGGTTTTGCATTCAGTGATGTGTTCATAAAATGTTACCCATGGCTAGCCCACCTCATATCATACCAGTCAAAATAATCAGTAATATTCAGACTAAATAATTAAAAGACATTTGATTTGAGAGTGCATTTGAATCAGTGGGTAATTCATGGTGGTGGTTGTTTAGTTGTTTCGAGTGAGTGCAAAGGAGATTTTTGGATACACTTGGAATTTCAATCCTGGGAGTTAAGTGTTTCATAGCAGGTCTTTCATTGTGTGTACAGTAATCTTGTGTGTGAGAACTGATAGTAATTGATGCTCAGGAACTTTGGGGATGTTTTTGTGCATTGGAGTGCACATTGATAAAGTCAATGCAAGAATGTGTTTACTCTTTCTTCAATCGACCCTTACTGGTTTTGAACATGAAGGATTTCAAAATGTTGTAATGACAAAACTGAGCTAATTTTGCATAAGTTCTCAATGTAATTCTCTTAAAAAAGATTATAACAGATATACATTTTATGAACACCATTTCAGAATTTTAAGGAAAATCTTCTATTAACACTTTTCTATACAATTCTGAAAAATTGTAAAGCTGACGTGTTTAATCTTTTATATGTTATAATACACTGCAACATTGGCTTAACAATGGTATGTGTTTGGGGCTAGACTATCAGGACTGTACTTTGGATTTTAAGTTGTTTTTGTTCCAACAGCTCCTATGGTAGAGCAATGCTAATGTCATTGGTTTGAATCCCAGGAAACATACACTACTACAAATTTTTCTCATGATCGTAACAATTTTTTGAACTCAAGGCGTATGCTTAAATGTTTGAAATTAGTTTTGTAGACAAAAATATATTTGTGCCACCATATTAATTTATTTAATTATAAAACTAAAATTGTATAAAAAAAAAGATTTGAAATTGATGACTTGGACCAAATAATATAGAAAAGGATCCAATAAGTACCCAAAATATATAGGAGCTCCTTCAATACTGTTTAAAAAGCATACCAGGATGATACCTCAAGAAGTTGGTTCAGAAAATGTAAAGAGTACATGTCTGCAAATTCTAGGCAAAGGGTGACTACTTTGAAGATGCTAAAATATAACACAGTTTTGATTTATTTTGGATTTTGTTTAGTCACAACATAATTCCCATAGTTCCATTGATGTTATTACATAGTTTTGATGACTTTTTGATGATAAACAAGATGGCCTCGTGGATGACCTCCTCGTGTGTAGCTCTTCAGATTTATTGTTTGTTTTTGTTTGTTTGTCCTGTGTTTAGCAATATTTTTCCAGTCAGTTTTACCAGGGATGAACTGCTGAACATTTGGCAGCATATGCCAGACAACCTTTTTTCCGTTTTTTGAATATTTGTAAGTTTTGCTGGACATTTTAGTCAGAGACGCAGCTGTGTTGTCCTCTTCCTAACAAAACGGACGAACTACATCTCCTCACCCGTACAAACAAGGACTTTTCAAACTCTGCTGCCTTGTGCTTCACAGAAACCTGGCTGAGTGAAGCCATTCCGGACAGCACGTTACATCTGCTGGGCTTTCCGCTGTTCAGAGTGGATCGCATCGCAGAGATAACAGGGAAGGATATGTGCATTCCTACTAGGACTTTTTTTAAAGTTCAACAATGACAAACCGTGGTTAACAGCAGAGCTCAGACAGCTTTATCAGGCCAAAGAGAATGCTTAAAGTGGTGGGGATAAAGTTGTGTACAATCAGGCCAGGAACACACTGAATAAGGAAATCAGAGTGGCTAAAATAAGATATTCTGAGAAGCTGGAAAATAAGTTTTCAGCTAACAACCCTGCATCAGTGTGGAGTGTCATGAAACAACTCACAAATTACAGGACTCCTACCCCCAACCCTGTGGTGGACCAACAACTGGCTGATAACCTGAATGTGTTCTACTGCAGATTTGAAAGGCCCAAACTCACACCCCACAGCCACTCTGACTTTTACTTCACACAAACACCAACCCCTACAGATCTGTCGCCCTGACGTCTGTGGTCATGAAATAATTTGGGAGACTGGTGTTGGCCCACCTGAACAACATCACTGGACCCTTTCTAGATGTCTTTCAATTTGCTTATCGAGCAAACAGGTCTGTGGATGATGCAGTCAACATGGGATTGCATCATATCCTGCAACATCTGGACAGACCAGGGACATATGAAGGATCATTTTTGTGGACTTCAGTTTGGCTTTCAAAACCATCATCCCAGCTATTCTCCAGAATGAATTACACCTTCTCTCTGTTCTAATGTCTGTCTGTCAGTGGATTACCAGCTTTCTACACTTCTCCCTCTATAACAATGACTGCATTGCCAAGGACAGCTCTGCCAAGCTCCTGAAGTATGCAGATGACACTACTATCATCGGCCTCATCCGAGATGACGATGAATCTGCATACAGAAGGGAGATTGAACAGCTGGCTGTCTGGTGCAGTCAAAACAACCTTAAGCTGAACACGCTCAAAATGGTGGAGATGACTGTGGACTTTAGGAGGAACACCCCCTCACCATTCTAAACAGCACTGTGGCATTCAGGTTCCTGGGCACTACCATCTCACAGGATCTGAAGTGGGTGACACACATTGACTCCATTGTAAAAAAGGCCCAGCAGAGGTTGTACTTCCTTCGCCAGCTGAGGAAGTTCAACCTGCCACAGGTGCTACTGATTCAGGTCTACTCATCAGTCACTGAGTCTGTCTTCTGCACTTCAATAACTGTCTGGTTTGGTTCAGTGATGAAATCAGACATGAGA
Organism: Xyrauchen texanus; assembly: GCF_025860055.1. Taxonomy (NCBI): domain Eukaryota; kingdom Metazoa; phylum Chordata; class Actinopteri; order Cypriniformes; family Catostomidae; genus Xyrauchen; species Xyrauchen texanus. The sequence continues at coordinate 30,399,688 of NC_068294.1, read as the reverse complement.
AGACTAAAAAGGACAGTTCGGACTGCTGAGAGGATTTTTGGTTGCCCCTTGCCCCCCTTCAAGAACTATACACTTCCAGAGTGAGGAAAAGGCTGGAAAAATCACTCTAGACTGAACTCACCCTGCCCATTACCTTTTTGAACTGTTGCCTTCTGGCCAACTCTTCAGAGCTCTGAGCACCAGAACTGTCAGGCACAGAAACAGTTTTTCCCTCAGGTGATCTCACGAACAGTTGAACTGCCCAATTGAGCAATAACTATGTGCAGTACACAGTTCAGTCTTTTTTGATGACCAAGGCGGAGCCGTAGGGGTGGACTTACCCGGTGGAGGGGAGGTGGGCCTGGACCATGTAGCAGAGGCGGGCCTGGAGTATGGAGCAGAGACGGGCATGGACCGTGGCGCAGAGGTGGGCCTGTATCGTGGCGCAGAGGCTGGCCTGGACCGTGGCACAGACACGGGCCTGTACCGTGGTGCAGAGGTTTGCTTGTGACATGTATAGTGGAGTGGTGGTGTAGTGGTCCAAGCACATAACTGGTAATCTGGTAATCAGATGGACGCTGGTTCGAGCGCCACCACCATTGTGTCCTTGAGCAAGGCACTTAACTCCAGGTTGCTCCAGGGGGATTGTCCCTGTAATAAGGGCTCTGTAAGTCGCTTTGGATAAAAGCATCTGCCAAATGCATAAATGTAAATGTAAATGTATGGAGCAGTCTGAGGCTTGGCTGAGACATGGGATGGAGCATTCTGGAGCTTGGCTGAAACATGGCATGGAGCAGAAAGAGGTTCAGCTGTGACATGGCATGGAGCAGGCTGAGGCATGTTTGTGACATGGCATGGAACAGGCTGAGGCATGGCTCTGACATGGCATTGAGCAGACTGAGGCGTGGCTGTGACATAACATGGAGCAGGCTGAGGTGTGGCTGTGACATGGAGCAGGCTGAGGCGTGGCTGTGACATGACATGGAGCAGGCTGTGGTGTAACGGTGACATGGCCTGTAGCTGACTCTGGCGTGGTGTTGACATGGCCTGGAGCTGATTCTGGCGTGGTGGTGACATAGCCTGGGGCTGACACTGGCATGGGGGTGACATGGCCTGGAGCTTACTCTGGCGTGGCGGTGACATGGCCTGGAACTCTGGCTTGGCGGCCATGACATGGAACTCTGGCTTGGCGGCCATGATGTAGGGCAAAGTCGTGAAAGGCGGTGCCGTGGATGACCTCCATGGTATGAAACATGGACAGAGACTCGGGAACGACCTTCATGGTCATGTACATGGGTAGAGACTTGGAGATGACCTCTGTGGTCGTGAACATGGACAGAGACTTGGAAACAACCTGCATGGTTGTGTACATGGGCAGAGACTTGGAGACGACCTCTGTGAACGTGAACATGGGCAGAGACTTGGAAATGACCTCTGTGGTCTCTGGGACAGAGGAGACTGGCAACGGTCATTGGCCGTGGCAGGCGTGAGCATTGACACGTTGGCTGTAGCAGGCGTGTGCGCTGGCTCGTTGGCCATGGCAGGCAAGGGCGCTGGCTCCTTGACCATGACATGGGACTCTGGCTCAGCATCCACCTCACCCACAGTGAACGTAGAACCAGTGATCAAGATCGATATACTGAGCGAGGATGTGGGAACTTTAAATATGAGATTGGTTCCCTCAATCCAAACCGGAAACAGTCTTTGAGGGTGACCTCATTAAAGTCCATCTCACTGGCCAGAGAGCAGAATTCCCCCACATCTTCCTCCAGGGATCGATTTCCCTGACGTAGGCGCAGGAGTTGGACTGCTGGGTTCATGATTGGTGGTCAGGTATTCTGTAATGATGCTGGAAACAGGCAGATGTAGAGAAGATGATGAAGTGATGAACCCAAGTGCAGTTTATTTCCAAACGTGATATCCAAAAACCCTGACTACAAACGTGAACAAAACATAAACATGAACGACTTGACTAGACTTGACTAAAGACTTGACATAAGCAAAACATGACTTGAATTAAACTTGACTTGGCTTGATATCACATGGAACAAAACAACAAAGTTACATTCACAATACCTGACAATGGACCATGGAAAACATGAGGGTTAATTACATGACATGGGAGAACACATGACAAAGATAACCAATCACAAGACTAAACTATAAACAAGATAACAAGAATAAATGGACTTAAACCAATGAAAAGACAAGACTAATAACAAAGTAATCAACCAATTAATCAATGAAAACAAGACACATGAACAGGGGAAACACATAACAAGTTAATACGAGGGATCAGGAAATCACATGACAAGACACCACATGACCAGAATAGGAATTAAACCAGAAAATAAAAGACATGACAAACATGAACAAAACAGAATGAACATGATAGTATGTATGCGTGTGTTTGCACGTATATGTATAATATTTTTTTTTAATTATTATTATCTATGTCTTGCTGCAGTTTTTGTATTGTTTTGCACTGGAAGCTTCTATCACCAAGACAAATTCCATGTATGTGTGAGCATACTTGGCAATAAAGCTGATTCTGATTTACTATTATTCTAAAATGTGAAGAAAAATAATATATAATAAAGAATGAGTAAGTGTTTCAAAACTTGTGACTGGTAGTGTATATACTTTAAAAATGAATACCTTGAATGCATTCTAAGTTGCTTTGGATAAAATAGCTTGCTTGCCAAATGCATAAATGTAAATGTAGATTATGTCTGTTCAGGTGTTCACTATAAGCAACACAAACCGCAGACCAAGTGCTGTTCTGTTAATACCACGAAAAAGCGATGCAACGCCAAACATCTCACTTATTATCAAGGCCAGCATTAATGCTGGTACAGCAGCTGCTGAGCTCAAATGCACAGACCTGCTGCGAAACTTAGAAATGTGTCATGCCAACTGGAAGATGAAGCGCATGGACGCCATAACACCATACTGAGGAAGTTTTTGTGGTATTTTTAACCAAGTTTGGCCATTACTTCATTTTTTAAAGCTACCCTGCACATAAATTTTGGTGAGAAGAGAATGAGACATAAAGAATTTGCTGAAGAGAAAGTGTATGTTTTAGTGTGTCATCTCTCACAGGAGAACCTGAGGAGGTTCTGTGGGTTCTGCTATTGATTTAGCTCAGTCCCAGGTCCTGTTTTCCACCTCACTGTAATGAGAAGACTGGGTATCAAGACTATAGAGGGAGTAAATAACTATCACAGAAAACAGAATCTATAAAGACAGACAATTTATACTATTTCTCTGAAAAGAAAGATAGGCGGGCACAGAAAGAAAGTTTTTATTGGACAAACGTTTGTACATATTGTTAAATGACAAACATGTGTAGGTCTGTGTTTGTATGCACTTTCAGTTAAGGTGGCCAAACAGTGTCTGTAAATAGCATCTGACCATTACTTTGTGTTTACTTTGCATTTGTTTCTTAAAATGAATCTATCACAATCCGATATGGAAGCTTGTAATCCTGGCACATGTACTGAGCTTTGTACACAACTCACATGTGCTGTGACTCTTGAGGAATTCACACATTTCACATCAACACACTGTACCAGTACATAGGGTGCATTCTTAATGCCAGGGAAACTCATGGCCAAATGTACATATTGCAGCCCAAAACTCTAATAGAGCAGGCTAATTGGAGTTGGCTTTGTGCACTACTGATTTCCATCATTAAAATGCATCTTGCCTTTCTGAGACAGACCCAGGCAATGTGTAATTACACTGAGGAACAGTGGCCAAACTTAGCATGGCAGCTAGGGCTAATCATTCCTCTAGAGGAAGAAATAACAATGTGTGTCAAGAAATAAAGTGTATGATCTGACTCTGAGTAACCACATACTTCAGCTATAAGCATTATTAACAATGTTTTAAATGAATAATATCACAATATGTTCATATCATGGCGGATTATCAAAAATGTACTGGCTACAGCAATGTTCCTGTTTGTGACATAATTTTTAGTTTAAAATGAATTTACTGTTTACAAATTCATTTCAGATAGACATGAGTACAGCCTATGTGATGCTTACTTATCTTCTGCTTGCACACTTTATAGTTTCGTGTGCACTGTACAAAACCTTCTCTCTCTTTTGTGGCTGAGTGGTGCTGAGTTCATTGTTAGGTGGAAGCTCAGGAGACTTGTCATTTGATTGAATTTTGTTGACCTAAGCACACCATGCAGAACACTTATCAACAAATGACCAGATCGAGCTTGTCATACATATTGTCGAATCTGATGAGTGGAGCTGGGCGACACAATGGTGCTTAAATTGAATCTTCTTCCGAGTGCGGCAGTGGAGGACCAGCATGGAGCCAAGTGGAAGACTTTATAAACAAGACAGCCTGAATTTCACATTATACACGGCGCACCATATGCTGAAAGTCAGGGACAACTCCAGATATTTTAATAGGAAACTGAAACTGATTTTGTGTGTGGTTTTTCAGCACAAAAAGCTGCATCTTGTTGACCAACCACCCATAATCTAGTTAAGTGTGTGGGATTTCAGTGCAAAAAGCTGCATCTTATTGACCAACAACCCATAATCTAGTTTAAGCAGGCTTAATCAGTGCTTAAATCATTCCTTTCCATGCAAACATGCCTCCTTTCTATGTAAATTAGACTCCGTATGGATTGCACTTTCACAAAATTTGCCATATCACTTTTAATGCCAGACGAAAGCAGGTGGTAACATTTATTTTATTTAAAAGAGATGTTTGTGTTTTCTATCGATCATCGCTTCAAGTGCGTTGTTAAATTAGTCGTACTAACTGTATATTTTATAGCGGCATGACATATTTATTAACTGCATGGTTTTATCAAAATCTCAATCTCTCTTATAAAACCCAAAGTGTTTCCAAACATTGGATTTGTAATTATTTGGTGGAAGATGCAGCTCTGCCTCTCTCATGTTAATCTATATTCTGTCAGGGGTGTCCACACTTTTTTGCATGATGATCTACTTTTAAATGACCAAATCAATAAGATCTACCAACTAATAAAAACACAGTTTCATTTAAAAAATAAATAATAATGCTTGTTGGGACTACTGCATGTATCCCTACATGGAATTCATATTCTAATTAATTAAAAAATATATAATAATATTCAATGTTGATATCATTCAGTTTTAACACTAAACCAAAAACACCTACAGCACAAAAGATTACAATAGCCAGGGCATTTACCTTATTCTGATGACTTGCACTGAATGGAATCAGACAGTTCCCCTTCTGTCGCTCTCTCCACGTTGTGTCGGAGAAGCGACACTAGGGGTCTCTCTTGAGCGCCGATATATGCCTCTGACTTATGAAAAAAGGTCAATGAGAAGTTGGCAGACAGTATTTGCATACCCCGCCCCCGGACATACGGGTATTTAAGCGGGTTAAATACCCATATGTTCATTCAGAAAATTCACACACCAGTTTCTCTTATTCCTCTGATGCTCTGCATGCTGTTGGATTCGCCGGCGCACAACAGTGGCTTTCTCCTTCCTTGCACGGCTGTGCAGTGTTGCCCCTGGGCACTTCGACAGCGCAGACAACTCGAAAGAGTTTCATATAAAAGATTTTATTTAAAAGAGTAATTTCCTCTAAAAGAGCAAAACACAGCGTCTTTTTCAAGATGCCGTTCCGCCCCAGTGTTGTTCCTGGATGCTGTAGAGTGCTCTCCGCTTCAGACGGCCACAGGCGTTGTCTCGTGTGTCTGGGCAGCGATCACACCGAGGCTGCGTTTGTGGATGGTTCATGCTCTCACTGCGAGAACATGACCATGACAACGTTGCGGCCGCGGCTTGCTTTCAAGCCGCTTCCCGCATTGCTCCTTCTTCCCACGGGATTTAGGACGATGCGGCTGGCACTGGAAGTGATCTGGGGATGACAGCGGGTGCAGCACCGCCGGGTACACCCACTCGGACCACCCGCCCCCCGGCATACTCGTTGAATCCCATCCGTGCTTGAGGAAACAGCGGCTCGCCTCACAGCCAGTCTGCCTATCCTCTCAAGCTCGAAGCAGATGAGCTAGCCGCTGCATCGGAGAGTGTGGCATCTGACGCTGAGGACTCCCCTGGGCTGCCGCTTTCGGGCCAGCATGCCCAGGCTGAGACCGACGCGCAGATGACCAACATGCTTTCCCGGGCCGCCGCTAGCGTGGGGTTGGATTGGAACCCTCCATCCTCCCCACAGCCATCAAGGCTGGATGACTGGTAAATAAATGACAGGGAGGACGATGAGCAAGTCACCTTAGTGGCCCCCTATTGGCCCACTCGGACTTCTCAGAGAATCTCAGGTGAGAGAGAATCTCACGCTTCTCGCGACAGCCCCTCCCTCACGAATTCCCCTGAGGAAGGACCTTCTTTCTCAGGGACGGGGCACGCTCTAGCATCCGCACCCAAACCTCTAGAACCTCCACGTCTGGCCCTTGGATGGGACGCGGAAGAGCTAGCCGGTCTACTATCGACCGTCGTGGACACAATCAACCAAGCCAGAGACCCTTCTACCAGGCATCTTTACGCCCTAAAGTGTAGGAACTTTAATGGGGCATTGGGGAAGGGTACGTGCAGCCTGATACAGCTTGCACGTAAGGATACCTACCTGCTTCTGTATCAGCAGTTCACACACACGGCCCAGCGCATGGCATGATTTAAGTGGGACCCCTAGTGTCGCTTCTCTGACACAACATGGAGAGAGCGACAGAAGGGGAACGTCTAGGTTACGTATGTAACCTCCGTTCCCCGATGGAGGGAATGAGACATTGTGTCCTCCCCGCCATGTAGCTGAGCCGAGCCACTGTTGTGGCCGGACCATTTCCGGCTCCTCAGAAAAATCCTGAATGAACTCCCGTATTTGCCTGTATAAATACCCGTATGTCCGGGGGCGGGGTATGCAAAAACTGTCTGCCAACTTCTCATTGGCCTTTTTTCATAAGTCAGTGGCATATATCGGCGCTCAAGAGAGACCCCTAGTGTCGCTTCTCCGACACAACGTCTCGTTCCCTCCATCGGGGAACGGAGGTTACATACGTAACCTAGAAGTTTTGCATAATCCAGGCAGTAGCTGCTGGTAGCTTGTCTCAAACACTTCTAGCTTTGCAATTTCATGCTCTGTTCGAAGGCGTGAACCTAGATGTCATGGCAACTGAATAAACAAAAATCTCTTCTGGTCAAAATATATTCGTCAAGTGCAAGTCAGACAGAAACTAAAAGAAGGAAAGACATTATATTTATTTTTATCAAAATTTAACGAAAGCACATTTAAATTTTGTGCGATCTACCAGCATTGCCATTGCGATCGACTGGTAGATAGCGATCGACGTATTGGGCACCCCAGTTCTATATGACTATCAGGACACTCCTCGGTCTCCGTAGTGTTGTGATACCTCATGTTCACGTGGCAGCCATGGTGATGAGAGAACGCGCTGGAGAAACAGTTTAGAGATGAGAAATCAATCTACATATAAAATATTGGTCACAAATTATTGGTCCCTTTCCAAATAATAAAAGTATAGAGCATCTACTAATTATTATATATAAATAAATTGTTTTTTTACCGATGCAAATTTGTCAGAAACGATCATGATACAAATGCCAACTTGTATCCGATGCACACTTTTTTAAATCGATGCATCGCATCGTTAACTTTTATGCCGATGCACCGATGCGAATCAGTGAATCTTACCATCCCTAATATATTCAGATATCCGGCATAGACAAGTGCACTTTTGGCATGTTAACCTTTTCATAAGTAGGGTCTAAATTCCCCTTCAGTGCCCCCTGGAGTGAGTACTGGAAAATATTGTATATAATATAGTAAACATATGAAAAAATGGGTTATGTCTGCTGTACTGTATTTGTTTTATTTATTTAGTTTATTTATAGCTATAAAAAATAAGTGAACAAATAATATCAGCAGTCCGTTTTGCCTATTCACAGTTTCACATCTCAGACATTGTATATGTGTGTTTGTGTGTTGTGTGTGTGTTTGTGTGTGTGTGTGTGTGTGTGCATGTGACAAAGGCCTAATGTAAACAGACATAATTCTGTTGTTTAAAAGACTGTATGAGCTGTATTTGTAAACTGTTTGAGCGAATATAAATTACAGACACTTGACCAACATTTCAACACAGGCAGCTTGTAATGTAACTGCCATTTGCAGAAACACATATGTGTGACGCTACTCTACGGGGCCCAGTTATTAACCATCACATATGTGTGATGGTAAGTATGAAAGGGTTAAAGAGATGATTTAGTTGTCTGAATCACAGTAGTCAGTGATGCTGTACAGTCCCAGAAGAGTGTGTCAGATTGAGGTGGTCTGCTGCATCCTCTGCTATATAGTGCTCAGAATCGGCCACAATCAGAATTGCATGTACAAATTGCATTCAGCAGCGATTTTATGGGCACTGTTGCCTGATCTGCATAATTCCTTTAATGAAACAGGTAAGTTGGCTAAACCAGCGCAGACTGCACACACAAATAACTGGCACTTTTACAGGATGCAATTAATTCTTATAAAATTCCCCCCATTGTGCCTTATAGATATTTAGAGTGAACAGATGGCTGAAAGGGGCTTTCAGTTATACTGTCCCTTACTCGCTTACATATTCAGTCTTGGCTGAAAGTCTGTTAACACCCTGACCTCACTGACAGTATATTTTCTACAGTACTACAATATATTTAGGCCAGTCAGCATCTAAAAAATTAAATAAAATAAATAATATAGTTGTACTGCATATAGACATGTAGTTGTACTTTATATATTAAAAGTGATGTATTGTCTTTGCCGCTAGTACACTGTCAATAGATTATTTTTTTTTTACCTGCACAGTACCTTTTTTTCTGACAGAGTAAAAATAAATACATAAATGTACCTTTAAAGGAAAGCAAGATGTCCTTGGGGTACAACAATGTGCACAAATCTAGTTATAAACATTATTTATAAATGAGTTATAAACTAGTTATATTCAAACTAGAGGTACAAAAAAGGTCCCCTTGAAGGTACCACCTCAGTGACAGCCCTTTTAACATAAAAGGTAGTTTAGCAACAAACATAACAGCCAACCTACTGTCAACTTACAAATGTCTTACTTTTGGTCACTTCTGCTCATTAAACTGGCAGAATGTAAACTGTCGACTTAATATGCAGAGATAACTGTAAGTTAGCCATTTGTAGGCTGATTTCACCAAAAAGTGTAAACATACTGGCACTGTGTTGCTATCAGAACATTATACTATTTGTTTGAGCATCCTGACCAGCAGGGGAGTGTTCGAGAAAACAGTTTGAAACAGTATTTATTTTTGCAATTCCTTCTATTGACACTAGTAGCAAAGAAATTATGCACTTCAGCTATAAGTGTATTAATCAGGTGTTTAAATGGTTGATTGATTGACACCTATCAGAGGTTTTTCAAGGACCCATCCATTGTAAAATGCATCAGTATTGGAGATAAGTCAGAGAACAGGAGGATAAGGAATGATTGTGTCTCGAAAGCTGTGATTAAACATCAGAAAGACAAAGGAGTTGATGAGTAGTAGTCTGATAGGACTGGCAACACAAAAGAAAGTCTAAAAGAATTGCAAAAGTAGAGGCAGCTCAGATCTTTCAACAAATGCATTCACCTGAGATGTTCTAAATCTACAGTGGCTCAAGTGTTTCTCTATGTTGTGGTCTTTTGGCGAACAATATCAGCTCAGGTGATTCCAAGTGGCATTTCAAGACATACTGGAGTAGTAGAGATCAGGATGGTGACATAAAAGCACTATACTGTTCTGCACATCCTTTCCACACTGTGCTAAACTGGAGCATCTTTTGCCACCGGCTTCTTACACCACTGTGCTCTGAGAAATACTGCAGTGGATCTGTCCTGCCTGGTGCCATCAGAAATAACAAAGTACAATTTACCTGCTAGCGGCACATTATTTTGTGGTTCCTCCACTGAGGAGTAATGTCAGTGAACAAGGTCACTTTCTTATTCATTGCTCTGTGGGTAAAACATTCACATTTCCCACTGTGAATGTAATGTTGTTGCACTGTATGGTTAGCACACTGCTTGTTTGATTGTACTATTAGGATATATATATATATATATATATATATATATATATATATATATATATATATATATATATATATATATATATATATATATACACACAGTGGTGTTTTATGTGAGCAATGACTGCTAACTTTACTTTAATAAGTGTGTCATATCAGCCACTTCTAAATGAGCAGCCACTGGAGAGTATATTACAGTAAAAGCACATTTTTAAGTCTATACACTACCATTCAAAAGTTTGGGGTCACTTGCCTGAAAAGTTTATCATGATCTTAAAAAGCTTAAATGTTTGAAATTAGTTTTGTAGACAAAAATATAATTGTGCCAACATATTAATTTAATTCATTACAAAACTAAAATTGTATATAAAAAAAGGTTTTGAAATGGATGACTTTGACTGAATATTTAAGAAAAGCAGCCACTAAATGCCCAGCTTATAGATGGGAACTCAGTTTAAAAAGCATCCCAGGGTGATACCTCAAGAAGTTGGTTTCAAGAGTACCTCAAGAGTACATTTCTGCAAAATCTAGGCAAAGGGTGGCCACTTTGAAGATGCTAAAATATAACTATATATTATATAATTATTTAATTATATATAATACAAATATTATTCCATAGTTGTGATGATTTTACTATCATTCTAAAATGTGAAAAAAAAAGAAAGAAAGAATGAGTAAGTGACCCTAAACTTTTGAATGATAGTGTATGTAACCAGTCCTGCTCGTACCGGTCCAAGCGAGATTCGAAATGGTGTCTCCAGTATGGTAGGCAGGCGCACTAACAAGGAAGCTAAAGGCTACAGCCCCCTAGCATCAGTCACTAGTGCGCCTCTTGAGGCCAGAGGAGTGAGGTTTACACACAGCACAGCTACCTACCAGCTGGCTACCGTTACATATAGCAGATTTAAAAACAACTGCAGTTGACCGAAGTGCTTTCCAGATCATTAAGAATCATATAAGACATACTGTATAACAAGCATAAAATCAACATGCATCTTCCAGTGAGCATATTGTGTGCATTAATTGGGAAATCAATATTTTTTCAAAATCCTTAAACTTCATGTGAACACCCATTGTAAAAATAAAGTAAGTTCGTTTTTGTTGGCCTCTTTTTTGATAGTCATGGTAGAGAGAGAGAGATAAAGAGAGAGAGAGAGAGAGTGAAAGAGCGAGAGAGAGCGAGAGAGAGAGAGAGAGAGAGAGAGAGAGAGAGAGAGAGAGAGAATATGTATTAATGGAGAGAAAAGGGGGGATATGTCAGAAAACATCACATGCTTGGTTAAAATTGATATTACATATTACTATATATTATATCAATGTTTTGGAGAACATGCACTTACCACTAGTTCATGGCTCTAGCAGTTCTGTTCTCTTTTAATTAATACACATGGAACCCTAAAAAAATTATAATATGAAGATCTGAAAGGCCTGGGACACAAAGGCCTGGTTTTTAATGTAATCTCTCTCACCTGTTCTCTGATTACATCCCTTTTACTAAATGCCCTATGACTCAGATGGTACAAGTTGGGAAATCAATATTTTAAACAAATGGATAGGTGTTAAGATGCTTCAGGGTACTAAGGAACATTTAATATCTCACTAAGTACAAAGGGATGATTAAAAAAGAAGAAAAAGGCACAGGTGAAATGATAAAAAAAGACCTCACAAACCTTTAGAAATTCCATTACGTATTCCCAAGATCATTAGTTTCTGCAAAAAGATCTCTCAGGTTGAGATGTATTCTTATGTAGATGGCACCAGCCCTCTAGAGGAACAGGAACACACACAGAGACTCTTTAATTCTCTTGTTGCTCTCACTCGTTCATTCTGAAGCACACTGATAATGGCGCCTTGGGTGAAACAGTTTTCATATTTCATCAATGGCTGCGGACACATATGCAAATTTGTCTCCCTTAAAACACACACTGGCTCTGCGCAGGTGTCACTTGCCAGTGCCAATGCTTATTTAAAGAGACCATCCCTCACCCTGCACTTTCTATTACATTTCACTTAAACCTGCACTATTTATGCAAGACATTTGCCTCCACGCATACAGAAAACTCTGACTTTGTCCCCTGCTGTACCATTTATGTTATGGCTCTCATTCTTTGCAAGGCCTTTGCAAGCAATTTTAGCTTTCGGTTTGGGAATATAGCAGGAACTTCTCACTGAACCTGAATGATGATGGCATATTTTAGTGTATGATTCTCAGATGCAATTAAAGTATAGTACCCAGCAGATAGTTTAGCTTACAGTTACCCTTTCCAGCACTTCCTCTATTGTTCACATTCCTATGTTACTGCTGTCATATCAAAAACAAACAGTATTCCAGTTTTTTTTTTGTTTTTTTATATTAACAGAGGCAGATATCTCCCTCGTCAATTGCCATCTTGATAGACTATGATGACAGGGTCTTTGAAGGCTTGATCAAAGCGACCCTCCTTTGATGGTAATGATGTTTGCTTTAGTTAAGGAGTCGAGAGGCAAGATGGAGCACTTGCGCTTCTTAAACCAACAACTCCTTTTCCACTTTAGAGGTACAGGCATGACATTACCAATGTTCATTACAAAGTCACCTTGGGATGATGCACTCAACCTACTTTACATTAGCTCTCTTCCACATGATTCAATAAAATTTGCATTTATAGACACAAGACATGAAAAGCTTGGTTGATCAATAATTAAAACATCTTGATGTCTGTTTCCCTCCTCCTCCCGCATTTGACCAGCACTTCTGCGTATATATTTCCTTTGGCAGAATCTTGAACTATACTGAATTAGTAAAAGAACTGCAGTTTTTCCATACTTGAAGAGCATGAAAAAGCTTTGGAATGACATTGTTCCTCTGACATAGTGCTTTTTCCTCTAATGGCTCTTTTAACATGGACTTGCAGCTGTTGACCTGCTGCAGCATGGTACCTGAACCCTGCTTAAATATTCACGAGAAGTTTTCTTGTTAGGTCTTCTCTGCAAGAGTGGTGTGGCTTCATGCATGTGTATTCCCATGACTTGCTTCTGTAACTGAAGTCCTTTGGCTGCCTGTTGGTGTGTCCTCCCCATGAATATCAAAGCTTTTATTAACCCACCAGCACCCTGGTGGGAGCCTGGACATCAAAACTACTCGGCCTGTCTGTGCCCCAATGGGAAAGCAGAGCCCTGGATCAGCGAGAGTTCTGACATTAGCCACAGATTGACCTTGACTTTCTCTTTATTATCCAACATGAGAACACAATTTTAAGAAGTGTCATCCACACACATGAGCCTGAGTTCAGCTACTGACTTAAGATTATTGTTTCCAACTAATAACTGCTCCAATGTACTTTTTCGACTGTGAAAGTCCTATCTGCCACTGCTGCTGTGCTTGCTGCATCCGTGTTTAAAAACAGGAAGAGAAGATACTGGGAAAAGGGTTTTAGAGAAAGCTTATGTGGAACAGTTTTCACCTACATTAGGACAACTTCAAGTATATCGGCCAGTGAAGCTAAAATGGCTGCAGGTGATGTAAATAAACGATAGCTTATACTCAACAGTGTAGAGGCACAGCAGCAGCCTCAGTACTGCTTGTCCAGTTATGTATGATTAGATAGAGGCACACTTTATGGGGATAAACATCTTCCAAATACCAAACAGCTTCTTCAAAATTGTTATACTGAGGAGCTCATTCTTTGAGGAAGTAACAATGTGTGGCTGACAAGGCCCAAAATTAACACCTGCAATGTACCAAATGTGAGTACATGATCTATTTGGCTGTTGAATTTCACAGTGACACACGGCATTCTGCTTGAAAAATAATGTAACATGCTCCAGTTTTTTCCTCAAGGGAGCTTTCTAGGCATATAACCAGTAATGTTGCAGGTGTTTACAGTAGAACAGCTCTCATTAGCTTGTATCAGTGCTCATCTACACTCACCTAAAGGATTATTAGGAACACCTGTTAAATTTCTCATTAATGCAATTATCTAATCAACCAATCACATGGCAGTTGCTTCAATGCATTTAGGGGTGTGGTCCTGGTCAAGACAATCTCCTGAACTCCAGACTGAATGTCAGAATGGGAAAGAAAGGTGATTTAAGAAATTTTGAGCGTGGCATGGTTGTTGGTGCCAGACGGGCCGGTCTGAGTAGGGTTTACAAATGGTGTGAAAAGGGAAAAACATCCAGTATGCAGCAGTCCTGTGGGCGAAAATGCCTTGTTGATGCTAGAGGTCAGAGGAGAATGGGCCGACTGATTCAAGCTGATAGAAGAGCAACTTTGCCTGAAATAACCACTCGTTACAACCGAGGTATGCAGCAAAGCATTTGTGAAGCCACAACACGCACAACCTTGAGGCGGATGGGCTACAACAGCAGAAGACCCCACCGGGTACCACTCAACTCCACTACAAATAGGAAAAAGAGGCTACAGTTTGCAAGAGCTAACCAAAATTGGACAGTTGAAGACTGGAAAAATGTTGCCTGGTCTGATGAGTCTCGATTTCTGTTGAGACATTCAGATGGTAGAGTCAGAATTTGGCGTAAACAGAATGAGAACATGGATCCATCATGCCTTGTTACCACTGTGCAGGCTGGTGGTGGTGGTGTAATGGTGTGGGGGATGTTTTCTTGGCACACTTTAGGCCCCTTAGTGCCAATTGGGCATCGTTTAAATGCAACGGCCTACCTGAGCATTGTTTCTGACCATGTCCATCCCTTTATGGCCACCATGTACCCATCCTCTGATGGCTACTTCCAGCAGGATAATGCACAATGTCACAAAGCTCAAATCATTTCAAATTGGTTTCTTGAACATGACAATGAGTTCACTGTACTAAAATGCCCCCACAGTCACCAGATCTCAACCCAATAGAGCATCTTTGCATGGGTCGTGCCCTGGATGTGCATCCCACAAATCTCCATCAACTGCAAGATGCTATCCTATCAATATGGGCCAACATTTCTAAAGAATGCTTTCAGCACCTTGTTGAATCAATGCCACGTAGAATTAAGGTAGTTCTGAAGGCGAAAGGGGGTCAAACACAGTATTAGTATGGTGTTCCTAATAATCCTTTAGGTGAGTGTATAGTTTTAGGGTGGGTTGCACCAACAAGGATTAATCTATAATTTAGATTAAATCAAGGTTTATCTGATAATTTTGTTGCACCAAACATTAAACCTTGTTTGAAAATAATCAGGGTTACATTTTAACCATTAACCAATTTTACAGTAAATCTGAATTAACTTCAATCCTGTTGCTCCAATACTTTAAACTCCAATTTAAATATCAGTTAGGGATTAACTTTAAATTTACAGCTAAACCACAGAGGTGGTTTAAATAAAAGTGGACCTACAATTAAACATGAATGACTACAAACAGTGGATGTGCAAACAGCCCTCTGAGAGATGCTTATCATTTTATTTATGTTTATTATGGTCCAAAATGTTGGACCGTTGGCCGCAATGTGTGCTTTTAATTCAGTGTGCGAGTGTGGCGGCTCATCTCGGTGGCAGCACGATTACCCGCTTCCCCATCCTTCCTCCTCTCCATGCGGAGACACCGGACAGAGATGTGTCTCACGAGGAGAAGCAAGAGTAGAGCATAATTTATGCATTTAACGAGAGCGGTTACAAGTGACAGGTTATCTTTATTGCTCCCCTCCTCTCTTATACTCGATTCAGTCGGCAGCATGGACTGTTAATTTCTGTCCACAATAGTGGCGCTGACAAGGGGAAGAAGTCAATCCAAGACCCATGTGGTCCTTTTTTCTTAAATTATTATGCCATATTCTAAAACTTGTGACATTGTAAATGCTACTGTGACATTTTTTTTAACCTCATTGATCGGCCCTGTGAACTAACAATCTACAGCTGCTAAGTTCAGAATCCATCATGGCGGACAAAATTGTAGGTGACTGTTTTAATCAGGGTCAAAAGTTACATCTCTGATTTGTTAAACTATATTTAAAATTAAGAGGTGCATTACAACACAAATAAAAATAAAACTTGGATCAACAAACCCTGGATTAGCTCTAAATTTAGCTTAATTTAATCCTTATTGGTGCAATCCACCCTTAGTTAGCTGTACATCTAGAAGAAAGATATTGGCAATGTTCAGGATCCTTCATTCAATCAGGGTGAAAGGAAGACCCTATTTCCAGAGGATGTGCGAGTAAGTTTTAGTAACCCACCACCACACACACACATTCTCTGGTAATGATTGCATTATAATACAGGAACCAAATGATTTTCATGACGTTCGGTTTCATTAACGGTTCTTGAACGTGCATTCTTCCGGCGATGCAGACAGAAAACCGGAATAAAATACAGTAAAGCAGTCAATGGAAAGGAGGAGGCAAGAACCGGCTTGACGATATAAATTATATTTTAATGAATAACTTAAAAAAAAGACAAACACACACACATGACGGACAATCTCTCTCTCCCACACAATCCTCAGCAGTCGGCCTTTATCCCTCTCGGAGGCTTTATTAGCCTGATAAGGGACCGGGTGTGTAGAATCACGACCCGGCTCCGCCTTCCGCCCTGCCACAAATACTCACAGTGTTTCCTTTACTATCAGTAAGAGCAGCATTAGCCCTCACTGCTTCAGTGTATCTTCAGCGGAAGACATAAAGCTCTAACAGAGTAGACCGATTCCAAATCAAATTACTCTTTTGAGTTGGTGTTTGAATCTACTTCACAATACATAAAATGCGACAGTGTAGTCTGATTCTCAAAGAAAGTATTCTTTTGAGACAATTCTTTTTAGTGAAACAACAACTGCAGCACTACCAGTGCTGTCCAATTCCCAAATGAATGACTCCATGAGCTGGCTCTTTTTAGTGAATCAAAGAATCAGTTGGAGCTGACTGAATTAACACACTCCAAATAAACTTGATACTGTGTTATGTGTACTTTAGGCTTGGAAGACTCATGAGAGTTACTTATTGGCTGTTCATAAGACAAAATGTTGTAAAAAAAAATTGTTTTGTGGTAATAAAGAAATAATCTAACAAATTATTCTACATGGACTCTCTGGCAATTAAATATTTCATAAATAATAAAATAAAACAATATAAATATCTAAAAAAGCAGTTTAATATTAAACATGCTTACAGCATTGTTTATTTGTCCTTCATGTCTGTATAATACACTTGTAAAATGCAATAAAACTATTTAAAAATTGGTCAGCAAGAAATCTGACTGGCTGGTAATTATTTTCCTCTACCTTGGCTGGTTGGCTAAAAGGTACATTTTGGACCCTGGCTGCTGAAATTCTGTAAGGTATTTTTTGATTAAAAGGAAAGCATGTTGCTTTATGCTATTAAAATAGACAGTTGCACATTCAGTCCAATTATAGAACATCAGTATGTTAACAGTAATATATACATAATTAATTTAATTTCTTCTAGTGAGCCTATCTCATGGTATGTCTGATGCATATTGTGCACAAATATAGCAATATTACTTGCTAGAGTTTTGTTTGAGGCACTTAGCAAATGGTACATCCATCCTTGAGAGCAATTGTAAAATCTATTTTCAGAGTTATGTCCCTTAAACTCTTGGTATTTATTACTTTTGGATGGACAGAGATTCTGACCTCAAAGTTATATTCCATAGTGTGCCCATCTATTATGGTAGGATAATCTATTTCAGATCTACTGTATGTGCATGTAACAAAAGCAATAAAGTTTTCCATTT
The DNA here is from genome assembly GCF_025860055.1 of Xyrauchen texanus. Taxonomy (NCBI): domain Eukaryota; kingdom Metazoa; phylum Chordata; class Actinopteri; order Cypriniformes; family Catostomidae; genus Xyrauchen; species Xyrauchen texanus. Next base: position 30,381,961 of record NC_068294.1, on the reverse strand, counting down.
TACTTGGCTGTCTGATTGGATGATTCTTGGTCAGAACGGGCTGCAAAGTTAACCTCACTTTATGCACAACACTACATTTCATCTAAATTTTACAGAGCAATTTCTAATAGGCTATCCTTATGACATAATATCCCCAAAGACACTCAAAAGCCTCTCAGTGGTACTTATATTTGTCACTGTGGTGTTCACCTCTCATCTGTCTGTGCAGTGGAGGATTGGTCCTGTCAGCACATGGCTATTATTTCCTACACTGCACACCTCTTGTTTTCTCCTAATTGGTGCTGAGTTTTTCCCTGTGTCATTCTTTCTGCTTACCACAGTAGAGGACCTAGTACGATAAGAGATTCAAAGAATAATTATAAAATTACATAGAAATGTCCATAGGCACTTACATAGCGCTTAGAGAAAGCTCTGACGGTGTTTGATTGATAGGAATGCATAAGGTCAGTTTTGAGGGAACAGCAAATTGGATTTCTGAAAGCACAACTCGCACAAGCCTGTCTGAAATTGTCATTAGTCAGTGGTTGTCTACGTCACACTGTGTTGCAGCAAAAGAAAACATTATCGCAGGACAATGGATTCACAGCATGTGTAAACACCCTAAATTGTCACATTTAATTTTCATTCTTTTATCATGTTAGTTGTCTATTTGGAGCTTAGACAAGTAGTTATTTGTCTCTTTGGACTCTAGACAGGGTAGTCTACATTCTTGGGATGTCAGTGCATTTACAGGTCTAAATATTTAAGCAAATTCTGTGCGTGTGTGTCTATGTGTGAGTACAATTTTACTCAACAGGGGTTTAGTCCTCCAGGGAACTGCAGTGGATATATACCATAGCATCTCTAGGTCATTTCACAGAGAAAGATAGTTTTTATTTATTAATGAGACCTTGATTTAGACAATCTATAATCTTGACGTATTTTAGTTTTTGAACAACAGTCTTGTGATGTTATGCAATATGCCATGTATGTCGCTGTCCATGTCAGTATGTCAAACTAGATTTTATGCGGTTTGAATAAATTAGTGTAACAAGGAGCACCAAACTTCCATGGTGTTACTGTTAATAGACAATAAAAAAGACAATATTGTGTCAAGCAGTTCATTATATTGCAGTTTAACCATAAACTGTTAAGATTAGGAGGGAAAAAAGGTTTCAGCTTTTGACATCATGGCAGGTTTTTGCTTTATGTTATCTTGTAACAGGAGGAAAACTGCCTGCATTTAAAGATTTTGGAGGTCTTTTTCTAATCTCTCTTTTCTCGACTATTCCCTCGACCGGGTTGGCATCCCATGGCCACTGACTACCCACTGAGGCCGATCATGCTCTGAGTTAGCATTTCCCACCCAGTTCCCCCTTCCACCTGGTCCAAGATAACACTCAATAATTTATATCACTGCTTGCTGAACAGACTGCCATCCTGCTGAGTGATAGCAAGACGTCCAACCCCCCTCACCAGGCCTCCAGTCTTGAGACTCCCACCCCAGCTGTGTGCCTCAGGCCCAGCCCCTCAGCCCCCAAGGACCCCTAGGCGCCTCCAGCTGCGTCTGAATGCCAGGCATGCTTAGAGGAGCCCAGTACAATGTTGAAAGTACCATTACTAAAAGGAAGGACAGCATTGATTTGTGCTTATTGTCCTGTCTTTAAGGGAGCTTATTAAGAAAATCAGACAGAGGTAATGCCAGAACATTCTAATCTGATTCCTTTTTTCCTCTACTTCTAGGAAAATATTTTTTTGTTGTCCACAGCTCTCTCCTTCCACCTGTCCAAGTGCCAGTTCTACTCAGGAATTGGATATTTATTCATGCTCAGAAAACTTCCATGTGCTTATACTGACTTTTATTGAATCAAGCTGCAAATTATTTAGAATTCCAATTATATTCACTGAAATTGAAAGAATAACCGAATCCACCAAGTTTTGTTAGCTAATGTCCCATGTGGCTTGGTTTGCAAAATTTCCCCAAGATCTATGCTGTGCGTTACCAGCTAGCTAATTTACTAAAATGGGCAGTTTGCATCTACTTTAAAAGGCAGTGCTCTATGATAAAAACACAATAATGTTTTCATACACAGCATTATATTAAATTCTGATAAAAAAAAAAAATAATATTGGTATGGCAAGCTTGAAAATTCCCTTTTTTCATGCACGTTCACAGCTTAACTTTGTATTTTAAAAAACGTGAATGTCAGCACTCCGCCAAGCTGTGTATCAGATGTGATAAATGATTGACTAGTTTACATGCAGTCAGTGAAGCAATTATATGCTGCAAGTGTCTCTTCATGACATTGTCTGGGTGGTGCTGATGATACTGGCTGCCAGATGGTACAATGTGGGAGAACATATGTGACTCAAAATGAAGGGAAAGACATGACTGTGCTCCAATCATACCAGGTCTTGCAACATTTGACTGGACTCTCATTATGATACACTTCCATAATTGTGTTTTTATATGAAATTTTAATGGCTCAAGTTGTATGTAATTATGTAGTAATTATCTGTCTCCCTGCACAGAGCAGAGATGCAGAACTGTACTGCATGTGTCACTTATATTTTGGGGAGATTCCAATAACTCACACATACCATGCAGTTTATAAATTGTATAAAGTAGGATGTTTAAACCTTATTACTTTTTTTAAGCATCAGAAAAACAAAAAACAAGGCATGCAGGAGTCTGATATTGTGACAAATTCAATCTCCCGTAAAAATCTGAATCCCTGAATCTGACTGTTTGTAAGGCCTCATCTAAATTACTTTCTTTTTGTCCGGATGTGGCTGATCAAATAAATACAATGCTCAAACAATATTTCAATGCCTGATAATATTGCATAATATAAATAATTTTATTTATTTTTAATTTATTATAAAGAAGTATCTTTCTGATGTAATGTATAAAATAATAGTAAACATATACTCTTTGAAAAATGTATTATCAGGATCAGTAAGAGAAATTCTGATTCTTTGACGAAGTAGGCATGCATTAAATTGCTTGATCTTCCTTTAAGTTCATAAGTTATTTTAAGGTGTGATACATTTTTAAAAGACTCTTGATGACGCATTGCTGTTGCAACATCAAAGTGCTACTAGCTTTTACTGCAAGTTTGCAGCCTACGTATTAAATTGCTGCTTGCTGAAAAACTCAGAAATGCAATGCTTTTACAAATAGGACTTTAGCTGAAGGCTGACACATATCATGAATAATATGTCTTTGTCCTGACTCTCAGCCAGGAATACTTTAAATGTTTAAATTTTCAAAAAAAACAAAAAAACACACACACACACACACACACACACACACACACACACACACACACACACACACACACACACACACACACACACACACACACACACACACACACACACACACACACACAAAACAACATCTATGCAAACCTTAATTTCGGAAAGATATTTCTCTCACCTTGTAAGCCCATATTCAGCATAGTATTATTTTATATTACTGTTTACCTGGATCACAAGACTGCATTTAATAATCTAAAAAGAAAACTGAATTTGGGATTTGGTAACTGAATATAATAGCTCTTGTGTCTCGAATTGTATTCCTTTCCTGATAAAGATACAGGAAGTCTGTGTACTGCTGTTTTCTATTCTGCATGTGTTTATAACTGTGTATGTGTGTATGTGTGTGTAGGTTATGCACCTGTAGGTCTTGCTGTTTGGGTGATCTTTATTTTTAATGACCTAATCTGTGTTGACAAGCAGTAACACTGCCTGCTGGGGCCAATGAAATCATTATATCCCTGTCATATAAGACAGTAAACACAAGCACACTCACTGCAGTGGGAATGAGAATCGGGTGCAAGCGTGTGTGGGTGCTTTTGTGTACGCTATGCACTTTATAAACTGATTTAAGGCCTATAACCTGTCCACAATATGGACAGCTTTGTGTTCGTGTTGAGAGATGAAGTATCTTGCACTTTTGCAGATAATCCTCAACCCAATTACATACACCTGCTCTATTTTCCTCTTGACAATAAGCCCTTAGCCTCTCAGAGACAGACAATCTCTATTGTAAGGCTGTACCTCACTGTCTGCTTAGCCTTCTGACCCTTGAGCCAGCTTCCTATATGCTCAGCTGGTCTGGCTTTGTGTTTTTAACAGCATAGCTCTTTCCCTAGTATTTCCTGCCTCTTGTGTTCTTGCCAGGCTGGAGATAGGCATTCTTTTGCCCTTCGGCCTCTCAGCGGGCACAGCTGAGTCCATGGAAATGCCCCCAGGGCACAAAGCAGAATGTGGCATCCTCCTAATTGCAACAACATAGCAGAGTCTATCAAGAGCAGCCTTCCTTCTCATTTTCAGATGCCCTGTTAGCATGAATGTGTTTAAAGCAGAGTTAAGGCTGCTCTCTGAGCAATACCGACTCATTGCGACTTTAACTTTGCCATTGTCCTGACCGAATACAGATTTTTTCTAATTCTAATTTTACATTTACACTAATCATTTCATGTTAAAACATTTACATAACATTATTTCTGCAGTTGTAAGTTTTGCAGCATTAAATAACCTGTGTAAATGTACCTTTGACATGGATTATATTCCACTTCAGATGCCTTCCTTCATATGTGTTGAACTTTACACTATAAAGATAAGAAATACATTTGTTCACATTCATATCTTATGATAATGACTTTGTCACTTTCTTATACATCAATGAACTCTGAAAAAGACTGGAATCACTAGTTAAGAGCACATGCATTAGTTTGGCAGAATTAGCCAGAAGGCTTGAATATTACAGTCTTGAGTTACGTACTTAAGAAATTACTGTTCCTTTATTTCGATCTGGAGACTTTTATTTGAATCATTTGGCTTTTTCTTTCTTTTCCTATTTTCTATCCTGTTATTATTTCCATTAGCATTCCTAGCACTCAAGTCTACCCTGGTCGACCAAAGAGTTCAATTTGAGGTTGATAATTTGCCTATTTCTCCTACTGTGTGTGCATGCTGTAATATACTGTGCATTAGCACCAGCCTGTAATCAGTCTGTACTTCTGCGCAACATGCCTCCAGTATGCTCTAGAACACAGCATCTCCCTTTTTGGAGTTTTTAAAAGTTTACTTAAAGCTTTTCCTGATTATGCAACCAACCACACATGTTGCACATGTTTTAGGTGGTCTGACAAAGGGGTTTTAATGGTATTTGTGTTTAATAAAGTAGAGGGAAATATGCATTCCTTTCACTTACAATTCTCTTTTGTTTTTCAGTGCATTAATAGGATTCACTAAAGTGCTCATGGATGAGGTGAGTCTTAAGACCTTTCTTAAAAGATGCACGAGAATGGGTGAATTAAAAAGCTGTAATTTGGCTTAGAAACTAATAAATACGGTGTCATCCTAATTATTTATTTTAGCTTATCAGATTAAGTAAAACAAGATTTTTTTTTTTACATTTTTATGTAGTCGCAGACTTTACACCCCAATGCATATTATAATAGCTCATAACATTTATATTATACATGTTTCATCATCTTTTTAAAATAAATACAATTTGCATTTTTAAATTCAATTTGGTGCAATTGGTTAAGCCATTATCTATTTTCCATTACAGTCCATTTGACCAATATTTTTGATGCACTCTGCTTAAAATGTCCAAGAAACCACAATTAACAAACAGATTCATTGGAAGCACCAATCATCCAGTATTTATTTTTAGGAGATATTAAGCCCCTTGAATCAACTGTTAAAAAGCAAATCGTAATTGCAGGACTGAGGTTTGAAGCACTTCTCTCAAAAAGCTAGGACTGGGTGCTCAGGATGGCTAAAAGAGGACACACAGGTGTCTGTAATGCCCGGAGAAATCCACATTTCATCTCTGATTATGTCTATGGATGAATTTATTGATCTGTTCCAGTCAGAGCTTTTCTGAAGAAATCAATTTGCCCTTTTCCTTTTTTTCATTTCTTTTTAGAATTGACATTTTCACTGTCATTTGTGAGGCCTCCCTAAAGTGTAAGGAGAAGTGATACAGGATTAGAGAATGATACAGCAAACTGCATTTCACAATTAAATAAACTTGTTTACTTTAATGAAGTGAGCAGATCAGCTGTTACTAGGCCTGGGTGATATATAGAATATTCACAATATAATTGTGATAATTTTGCTGACGATTTTAAATTAAGCAATACCATTAATATTGATGATTTTAATGCACTTTTTATTTTGCCATTAAGTTTCATAAAGAGCGCTTTAGTTGACTCATTTCACTCATTTGATAGCATAGTAGGTCATACATACCACGTAATATTAGAACAGTTTTCCATTAGTTATAAAATGCTTACTGTATAAATTATATTTTAATTTTCCAGGTTGTTACCCCTTTATTCCCCAAACTTTGCATATTGTACCCTTATACCTACACGTAAGTAATTTATAGGTGCACTATTATTACAAAACTGTACACTGTAAATTGCTGGCTGTAATCTAAAGAATTACCAAAACATATAATCCTCAAAACAATAATGATTTTGTAATATATTATAATAATGAACTTGACTGGGTCCCACAATAATAATATAGTATTATGCATTATTCAACATTATTCAAAATGTTTTACAAACAGTTATTAACACTTATAGTATAATGAGGAATCAAACTTAATGTAAAAATGGATAAAATATATATATATATATGGCTGATATGAACAAAACCTAAAGAATGGTCTATGCCATTAACATATCCAATGAGCCAACCAAAAAACACTGTGTTTGGGAAAACAGACTGAGGAAGCAGAAGCACAAACCCCCTTAGCCTTTTTGGAATAGAAATACAAGAAGAAAGCAGCGATAAATGATAGTGGAGAAGAAGAATAAAGTGCACTTTTTGAAATGTTCTCAACATCTGTCAGAAAGAAAGTACCAATTGACCTGTCAAAATTGCACTGGCATTTGAAATGTTTTGAAGCTTTTGGGGAAATGCCAACACTGCAGCTAAAATCCATTTTTGTATAACTGACGAGTGTCCCGTTTGTCTTGCACAAAAAATCTAAAAGAAGAAAGTTGTCCATTTGTGAAAAGAACTGGCTATTCTATATATTTTTTCAATATTACAAATATTACTCATCTATTTTTATCTCTAAATTTAATAGTTTCATACCGTATATATATATATATATATATATATATATATATATATATATATATATATATATATATACACACACACACACACACCAATCAGCCACGACACTAAAACCACCTGCCCCTTTTGTGTAGGTCCCCCTTGTGCTGCCAAAACAGTGCCAATCCGCATCTCATAATGGCATTCTGAGATGTTATTCTTCTCACCACAATTGTACAGAATGGCTATCTGAGTTACAATCAGTTCAAACCAATCTTGCCATTCTCTTTTGACCTCTCTCATCAACAAGGCATTTCTTTCCTCAGAACTGCTGCTCATTGGATGTTTTTTTTATTTTATTTTGGCACCATTCTGAGTAAATTCTAGAGACTGTTGAGCGTGAAAATCCCAGGAGATCAGCAGTTACAGAAATACTTAAAATGCCCATCTAGCATCAACAATCATGCCACACTCCAAATCACTGAGATAAAAACTTTCCCCATTCTGATGGTTAATAATTTCCTGAAAATCCTGATCTGTATGATTTTATGCACTGCAGCTGCACGATTGGCTGATTAGATAATCGCATGGATGATAGTTGGTGCCATACGGGCTGATTTGAGTGTTTCTGTAACTGCTGATCTCCTGGAATTTTCATACACAACAACCACTAGAATTTACTCAGAATGGTGCCAAAAAGAAGAAAAAAAAAATTCAGTGAGGGGCAGTTCAGCGGATGGAAACATCTTGTTGAAGAGATAGGTCAACACAGACAGGCCTGAGTGGTTCGAACTGACAAAGTCTACAGTAACTCAGAGAACCACCCTGAACAATTGTGGTGAGAAGAATAGCATCTAAGAATGCTATTCTGAGATGTGGGTTGGCGCTGTTCTGGCGGCACAAGGGGGACTTACACAATATTTGGCCTAACAATGTTGTGGCTGATCGATGTGTGTGTTTATATATACTGTATATATGTACTATTCCATATTCAAAGTGAGGACTTAGATTAGTTGAAGGCCACAGAATTTAAACTTTTCCAGCTCATTAAGCTAGGAAATAAATTTTTTTTTAGAATAATTTTTTACCTAAATATGACATTGGATATACTTTGGAAAGTAGTAAGCAGTAAGTAACTGTAAATAATTGTAAATGTTGGACAGTTGAGTGCACAAGTTTGCACCCGCTTTGCAGAATCACGAGACGAGAAAAAGAAAACTAGAGGGATTATAACTATTGTACCTTGTTTTGTATTTAGTACAGCCCTGATGAAGCTATTTGACCTAACAGATATTTATATATTTATTTATCAAGACTGTGGCAGGGCGGAGGGTGGAGCCGGGTCGCGATCATACACACCCGTTCCCTTATCAGGCTAATCAAGCCTCCGAGAGGGATAAAGGCCGACTGCGGAGGATTGTGCGGGAGAGAGAGATAGTTTATGGACATGTCCGCCATGTGTGTGTGTTTTGGATTTTAAGTTTATCATTAAAATATTATTTATATTGACAAGCCGGTTCTCGCCTCCTCCTTTCCATTGACTGCTTTACACAGACAAAATAAAATCTGAAATTACAAAAATGATCCTGTTCAAAGGTTTACATCCCCTTGGATCTTAACATGATGTGTAGCTTCCTCGATGATGGGTGACTGTTTGTATCTTTTGTGATAGTTGTGCATAAATCCCTGCTTTGTTCTGAGTGTCCTTCCCAATAGTTGCTACATTATGTTGAGATTCCATTTTTGATACGTAAGACAACTGAGACTCATCTATGACAAAATGTGCAAACATAATTTGATGCTCAATAAAGCAAAACCCATTATTTTGTCTGGCAGGATTTAATTAAATATCTTTTATGTAGCTTCTAAAAAATATTATTATAATTTTCTTTTAATCTTATATTGCTTAAATCTATATATGCTCTGAAAGAGGTGTGTAAACTCATTAGACAAAAACAGGATGCAAACTTCTGCACTCAACTGGTAGTCAATATTTTATGAAAAGGGAGCCTTTTAAAATGTTTTAAATGTCAGGGACTCCCCATAAAAATCTCCATACATGTAAGGTTATAGTCTTCTCAATTATCTGTAAATATTATGTCACGCATGTAAGGCAGACGAAGGTTGAGGATCCAAATGCAGCTTTCTTTATTATTAACAAAACACAAAGGAAAACCCTCAGTGGGGAAATAAACATGAATAGAGAACTCGGGCATGGAACACAGACCAGGCTAACTACACTCACAAACATTCAACGACAGACAAGGACTGAACCAAAAACCAGGATATAAATACAAAAACATGGGACAAAGGGGCCAATGAACAAACAGAACACAAACTAGATGACAAGGTAATTAACAGAAACCAAAAGGCAAATTAACAAGGGCAGGTGAAAACAATGAACAGTGAACACGAGGGAAAACAAGACTGTGGAGCTACAAAAGGGACAAAAGTGAAAACTATGGAATAACAAAGGGACAAAAAAATGGAAAACAAAGGGGCAACGGTAAAACAAGACAAGGTCATACATAACATAGCCCCCCCCCTCAAAGGATCGGATCCCAGACGATCCGAAATAAAAGAAACACAAAGAAAAAAAAACAAAAAAAAAAAAAAAATCACCAGGAGCAGACGGGCAGACCAGGGGGGGCACGAGAGCAGGCAGGAAGTTCAGGGGGGCACACAGGGCAGGCAGGAAGTCCAAGGGGGCACAGAGGGCAGGCAGGAAGTCCAAGGGGGCACAGAGGGCAGGCAGGAAGTCCTGGGGGGAGGCCACAGGACAGGGGCCGGGTCAGGAGGCCTGGGAGGAGGCCACAGGTCAGGAACAGGGTCAGGGGCCCTGGGAGGAGGCCACAGGACAGGGACTGGGTCAGGGGGCCCGGGAGGAGGCCACAGGTCAGGGGCCGGGTCAGGAGGCGTTGGAAGCGGAGCCATTGGATGCTCTAGAGGCGGAGCCCTAGAAGGCTCTGGAGTCTCTGGGAGCAGAGCCGTAGGAGGCTCGAGAGGCGGAGCCGTAGGAGGCTCGAGAGGCGGAGCTGTAGGAGGCTCGAGAGACTTGAGGGGTGGAGCCCTGGGAGGCTCGAGAGGCTCGGGAGGCAGAGCTCTGGGAAGCTCGAGAGGCGGAGCTCTGGAAAGCTCGAGAGGCTCGGAAGGCGGAGCTCTGGAAAGCTCGGGAGGCGGAGCCCTGGAAAGCTCGGGAGGCGGAGCCATGGAAAGCTCGGGAGGCAGAGCCATGGAAAGCTCGGGAGGCAGAGCCATGGAAAGCTCGGGAGGCATTGGCGCTTGGACGGTCATGGCTACAGACGCTGGCTCAGGGACGGTCGAGGCTACAGGCGCTGGCTCAGGGACGGTCGAGGCTACAGGCGCTGGCTCAGGGACGGTCGAGGCTACAGGCGCTGGCTCAGGGACGGTCGAGGCTACAGGCGCTGGCTCAGGGACGGTCGAGGCTACAGGCGCTGGCTCAGGGACGGTCGAGGCTACAGGCGCTGGCTCAGGGACGGTCGAGGCTACAGGCGCTGGCTCAGGGACTGGTCGAGGCTACAGGCGCTGGCTCAGGGACGGTCGAGGCTACAGGCTGGCTCAGGGACGGTCGAGGCTACAGGCGCTGGCTCAGGGACGGTCGAGGCTACAGGCGCTGGCTCAGGGACGGTCGAGGCTACAGGCGCTGGCTCAGGGACGGTCGAGGCTACAGGCGCTGGCTCAGGGACGGTCGAGGCTACAGGCGCTGGCTCAGGGACCGGTCGAGGCTACAGGCGCTGGCTCAGGGACGGTCGAGGCTACAGGCGCTGACTCAGGGACGGTCGAGGCTACAGGCGCTGGCTCAGGGACGGTCGAGGCTACAGGCGCTGGCTCAGGGACGGTCGAGGCTACAGGCGCTGGCTCAGGGACGGTCGAGGCTACAGGCGCTGGCTCAGGGACTGGTCGAGGCTACAGGCACTGGCTCATTGACGTTTGAGGCTACAGGCACTGGCTCGGGGACGGTCGAGGGCTCAGGCTCGCTCACCGTGGAAGGCTTGGGCACAGGCTCGAAGATCGGGGCAGGCGTGGGCACAGGCTCGAAGACCGGGGCAGGCGTGGGCACAGGCTCGAAGACCGGGGCAGGCGTGGGCACAGGCTCGAAGACCGGGGCAGGCGTGGGCACAGGCTCGAAGACCGGGGCAGGCGTGGGCCGGAAGGCGGAAGCCCGTCTTCTCTCCCTCCTCCGGGCAGATGAAGAGGGCCACGCTGGCTCGCTGACCAAGGCAGGCGTGAAGGGACGAACCACGGGCGAATGGAGGGTTACCACTGTGGGAGGAGTGGCAGGATTCACCTCGATTATGCCCACAGTGAACGGTGAAGCGCAGACCAGCAGAGTCTCTTCAATGAACTCGAGGAGCGTCCAGCCGCGCGTCGACGGTGGTAACAGCTCCTGGAGCGCACAATCCAGGTTGGCCTGAAAAAACACCACCAGGTCAGAGTCAGGGAATTCGGTGGCACTCGCAATCGCGAGGAAATCACGGATGTGGTCCTCCACCGGACGGTTTCCCTGCCTATGGCTGAGCAGACGGCAGCTTGCTCGCTTAACCGCTGGATCCATTGTTTTGGGTCTATCGTTCTGTCACGCATGTAAGGCAATGAAGGCAGACGAAGGTTGAGGATCCAAATGCAGCTTTCTTTATTATTAACAAAACACAAAGGAAAACCCTCAGTGGGGAAATAAACATGAATAGAGAACTCGGGCAGGGAACACAGACCAGGCTTACTACACTCACAAACATTCAACGACAGACAAGGACTGAACCAAAAACCAGGATATAAATACAAAAACATGGGACAAAGGGGCCAATGAACAAACAGAACACAAACTAGATGACAAGGTAATTAACAGAAACCAAAAGGCAAATTAACAAGGGCAGGTGAAAACAATGAACAGTGAACACGAGGGAAAACAAGACTGTGGAGCTACAAAAGGGACAAAAGTGAAAACTATGGAATAACAAAGGGACAAAAAAATGGAAAACAAATGGGCAACGGTAAAACAAGAATAGGTCATACATAACATTATGAGAGTTAAAAAGATAATCATTATTAAAAGGATAGAATAATATCTGCTTTTTCATTTACAAATCAAATCCATATGCTATTCTTGACAAAAGTATTTTTTTTGTACCATTTTAAAATCCCCAATGATTGCTTGTACGAGTTTGCCATGTTTACAAAGCTTTTCACTCATCCTATTAACAGCGTGTTTTCCCTTGACTGCTGGGCCCGCGTGGGCAGCCTTCAGTTTTAGGATGTGGATTGCATCTCTCAGTGGAATAGCAGGCATAGATGCAATCAGCCTGCAGGGGAAAACACAGCTCTCAGATCACACCCTCATCCAGCTCAGAGAGGTCCACTGGGATACATAGTTTTTGTTTACTTATGACTGACAGAGGCTAAGCATGCTGCAGCTGAATGCGCATGAAAGACAAGCAGAGTTAGCTGTCTCCTACAGGCCACGTAGGCACTGCAGAGTTCTGGGGGTGACAGTCCAATTGAGTGAGTCCTCTAAATGATCTTTCCAAGTGTGTACAAAATACTGGAGTCACTCCTGAAGTTGGGATGATTGACTTAGTGATACTGTAGTCATAGCAATGTTCTGGTCTTGTAGTCCCAATAAATGTCTGCTAACTGTTGAAGTTGTTTGGTTTTAGACATCGTGGACTGTATTATTGTACATAATAAGTGACAACCATATTTATCTGCAAAGTGTATTTGGTCTCTGAGAGATCACAATAGAGTTTCAGACTAAGATCAGGTGGTTCTGCTGCTTGCTCATGCTGATTGACTAATGAGGACTAAGATCAGAGGCCTGTATATCTGCACTTGCATCTTCACACTGTAGCACTACTCTGGTGGTTCTGCCCAGCCTGCATCAGTCTAGCCTGAATGACGGCATGAAGAGTGGCATGAAGAGTGCTGGCATAGGCTGCCCAATTACAAGAGAAGATGACAGGATGTAAAATGAGACATTAAACATGGGAAAAGTGAGAGAGGCAGGGGTTGATGGGAGGAAAGAATGACTAGAGGGTATCACAAAGAAAAAATATATAATTTTATATCAAATGGGGAAACTATTTTTTTTTAACATTGTCTAAAGGAAATGTGAGTGCAAAAGCAAAGTGGAGTTATGACACTTTCGAATATTTACACTGATGAAAATGTGCAACGTCAGATCAACAGCATCTGCCAAAATGAAGATGTGATTAAGTATATTGTTGCTGCACTTGCCAAGCCATGTATCCAGCCCACAATGGTACAGGTTGGGGAAAACATTTAAAAATTGCAGACACAATACAAATCGGTTAAAATTTTGAGGACTAGCTAGTCTCTAGAGTCTGATACCTCAGCTTGAGTTTCCCTCGTTTGTTAAATGGGCGGGATGTGTGACGTTGTCACCAGGGGGTGTATTAAGGGTGGGTTTAATGGCAACGCTGTGGGGCTATTAACCTGATGGTGGTATTGCAGATCGATTTTGGTCTCACAGATCAAGGTCTGAGGCTATTGGCCCCAGTTGACCAGTTTATAACCCTGGCTTGAAATGGCCTGATAGTGGAAATGCAGATACTGATGTCAGTAGCACAAAAAGTGCAGAATGAGTTGTATGCCAAAATAAGAGTTTTAGGTGAGTGGTTTTGAAAACCCAACAATTTTGAGCAATAGTAACAACCACTGAAAAGCGACACAACACATTAAATTATTAACAGATGAAGCAAATATCGGATACTGAATTATTCATGATTAAAGGGATTAGAAACTTGTAAGAATGATGAATCTTTTATTTAGTTGACAAAACTGCTCTTTTATTCTAAATGTCTTTTCATTTTATACATTGAGACTGAGTGTGAAATAATCACACATGAGAAATCCAATTTCAGAGCATTGATATAAAGTAAATCCAACCTATCTCAAATCAGACCAATTATGTGTGTAGAATTGCATTATAGACTCTTTTATATTTCAGCAGTAAAAGTGTGAATAGGAGTTGGATATACATAAATGGTTCTGTGTGCCGATCCTTTTGGTTTTTTGTAACCAGCTCATGGGTGGATTACTCCAGAAATCAAAAGATCGGCTTACCACTAGAGCAACACTTTTGAGATTGTGCTGACCCTTGGATGATTAGACTGCTTGTGTGTGTGTTTGTTGGGAACAATTCTTCAAATGGTCATGTTTATCCAAGCTGAACTGTTTAATCAAAGAACAGAAGGAGCAGCTTGGAAACTTTCAATGCAGCTGCTCTCACCCCTAATCCAGCCACATTAATGCAGCTCAACTGCTACTGCTGCTGCTTGTGTGTGTGTGTGTGTGTGTGTGTGTGTGTGTGTGTGTGTGTGTGT